>NC_135738.1:36142500-36742500 GCF_041903045.1 Epinephelus lanceolatus | reverse complement strand
ACTGCTGTTTAAGAGCAACAAACAACAAACCTGGTTGTAATTTAGCGTTGTTGTTGTTTGTTTTTTTTTTCAGCTTTGTAGTTAGATTCCTTTCCTCTGGAATCTGCTGTCATGCAGCCACTTCTCTGCATGCTGTCTTTTAAGACTCGATAAAATAGATAAAGTGCTCACTAGTGTTCCTGTGTGCTTGTCTTTGTCATGATATCTTAGCAACAGAAGTCTTTGTGTGGTAATGATACAAATAACTTAACAGAATATGTCTGTGTTTATAAAACTGTAAGGTCACACATTGTATAAAGTATTCTTTGTGTTAGAGCTAAGATAATGATGTTTTTTCTGCTTTTGTCTCTCAGTTTCACTAAGTATTCACATAAACTTTGTTTTGACAGTGTCTACTGTGCCTCTAAACTCCAATCAACTATGCTGTTATGTATCATATTTATTACAGGGATCTCAGATCTTGGATTGTTGTTGTTGTTGTTTCCTGACCAGTTGACCATTTACGAAATTGTGTTCGGCCTTTCAGTCTTTCCCTTTTAAGCACAGTGTATATGCAGTGATAACAGTGAAAGATTTGTTTAGAACTTGTAGTGAGAGATTTTTCAGCTGAAATGAAGACTATCGCTAACAGATTTTATCAGATGTAGCTAGCTGGCTAATTAAAGCTACTTCTCTGATTTGGTTAGAAACTCTCAGAAAATCTCAGTGTTGCCAACTTGGCGACATTCTCACTAGATTTAACAACTTCATAAACTAGTGACAAACTTAGTGACTTATTTAGACCACCAGGGAAAAAGAGAGAAATATGTCCATTTCCATGCCTCGGAGGGTAATCACAGTCCATGGCTTCCGAGCCAACAGCACCGAGTCTCTCCCCCTCTCTCCTGCACCAGTCAGGGGCAAGCAGGAGGAGAGGAGATGCCATTGCAGCACTCAAGCAGCTTAGTTGTAGTGAGTTTAAATGGTTATGTTGACACGCTTGCTCCTTGAATTGGAGAAGCCAGAGAACTGTCATTGCATGCAAATGTTTTTTGAGGATTCTTCTATTGAATCTAGTTCAGCAAAGTTGTTTAATGCTTTCATTATGCAGCCCGTTCTCATTCCAAAATACTGCCACTTTGTTTGTGACGCCAAAAGCCACCTTTTGCCGCAGTATGATACACCGACGGGCGGCATTAGTTTGTAACATGGTTGGACCGAACCTTTCGCAGTGTTATGATACACCGCCAACTGCCCAGACAGCGTCTTGCAGCTGTATGATACGCCACTGGACAATGTCAGGTTGAAATGCTGCTGGTAGCGACATAATGTAAAGAGCTCAAATCCCTATAGGGTGAGTGAGAGGGCTGGTGGATGGGTCAAACAAACCTTGGACTTCCATCCAGGAGGCCGGTATTTGCTTCCCGTATGAATGTAGAGCCAAACTATGGTGTTTATCGTCTCAACCTAATCGTGTGCTTTTGTTGGCCTGCTTGGTGTTGGTTGCAGCATCAACAGCAGACACAGGAGGATACCTAGCGTGTAAAATGTAGATGTGAAAGGCCACTGACAAAGCGGCAATATGTCATGACTTGGGATGAGAATGTGTTGCACTATACCAAATGAATACACACCAATGTCACTAATATGCAAATGAACACATGATGATGACACATGACACATTTCATCTGGAAGGAGATAGCAACACTGCTCAATCTTCAAGTTACTTTTCAATGTTTCAAGAGCATCCCTCGTTCTTGTACTGCAGTGTCACACTGTCTCAGTTAGTTAGCTAAGGAAGCAGGAGTGTAAATTTACACAAAAAATCCAGTAAAGAGTAGAACACTATTGCTCACATAGTGGGGAAGTACTACACAGTGGATGTGATAGTTGTAGACGTGGCTTTCTTTTTTACCTAAACTGTAACTCTTCATACTAATGTAGTTGGTTAATGATATGCAAATGCTTGATTTATGCTTAATGCATCCATCAGGGTAATGAGTGACTGCACTGCCAAAGTGTTGAAACACATCCCTTCATTGGAGGAAGGTTCCTGTTTTGTGCATTTTTGCCTCTCTGCACATCCCATATTTTCCAACTATGGGGACGTGGTTGGGCAGAGAAAAAAAGAAAAGTGCTCAAGACTTGAGTGTTGAATACACTGCCTCCTATAGTTTGGAAGAATATAAGTTGCGGTGAGGAAAAACCTGCACGGAGTATAAACAATCCAAACATTTCCTCATCATGATTCTGCGTCAACTCCTGTCCGTGCAACCGTCCATGCAGAAAGCATAACTTAGGCTTTACCCTTAGCCTTGTTACCATTGTAGATAGTAAGTCAAGCCAAGTCCATTTTAATTAGTGCCAAGTCATAACAAAGGTTATCTTGGGACACTTTTCATGTAGTGCAGGGCCATACCCTTATATTTGATTTTCAAAGTCCCAACAGTTGCCCCACGAGCAAGCACTTGGCAACAGAAGCATGGAAAAACCTCCTTTTAAGAGGCAGAAACCTCAAACAAAACTAGGCTCTAGGTGGGCGGCCTTCTGCCTCAACTTATGAGAGAGGAAGAGAGAAGCACAGCAATAACAATAGTAACAACAACCACTACAACAATAGAAATATGTAATACAGTAATAGAAATATGACTAAGTGACTAAGACTAGTATATGATAGTATATGTATAATATTATATTCTCTTGAAGAGGATATTTTGGATCTTATGGGACTATGCCTGGTTAAATTAAATTAAAATATGTAAATATATATATAGCCTATATAACAATAGTAGAAATATGACTTATAAAAATAACAATAGCAGTTGGCGTCAAGCAATACCATTGCAGCAGACGCAACCATGATCCTGGGGAACCTGTGTGCCAAGAAAGCACTAAGAGTCCAGGTGACTTAGTGAGTCAGACATGCCAAGGGTTGCAGCTTATTTTAGAGCAGATAAAAACAGCTTTTTCCATCCTTTACTCTTTTTGTTGTATTTTTTTATTAAAAAAGGCTGCAAAAAAGACACAACCCTTCATATTATTTCTATATACAGTATTATTCTTATCACTTAGATCTGATCACCTTAGCATAATTTTCAGACAGTCGCTGTTCAGGGGAGGTATTTTAAATTTTGTATTTAGATCTGTCTAAGTGTTTTAATACACTGAAAGAAGGAAGGCCTTTCTCTTATGCTTTCTGCTTCTGGCCAATTTACTAGTTATAATAATAAATCCAATGTCCTTCGGTCTTAAATGTATCATGGTCTTCTACAATGCCACAAGATCAAATAAAGATAGATATTTTGGGGAAATCCAATCATCGCAGCAATAAGGCATTACAGTGAACTTGTGTTTTGCATTAATGAGCTGTCGGCTGCAGCTGTTATTGAAGCACAGTCCAGTGTTGCCAGATCAGTTTAATGTTTCCCATCCCAGTAACTGCTCAAAATCTGCACAAATTAATAAAAAGCCCAAATATTATCTATAATAAATAATATGATTGAATTCATAGCAAAATACTGTGGTTCATATCCATTTTTAAATTGACATAATAACATAAACTATTTAGTTAAAGAGAATAGTACACATGATCCCATGCTATCCAAAGGCCAAACAAATAATGATGTAATGTTGCAAGCATAGGCCACAAGCTTTCTGTTACAATGAAAACACAGAATTGCAAAAACACTCCAGCTTGTGTGTTCATAGGGTCATAAGGTAAGCTGCAGGTGAGTGATGGTATCTCATATCTCCTCTCAGCAGGGTGAATAAAAATGTTGTCATATGAAAATTGTGCTAGGTGACTGGATGTGTTTGCATAACTAAAGAATACAATTTATAAAAGTTTTTAAAATATACTGTAATGTTTTAATGTATTTAAAAACAGTCCAAATCCTTTCTAATTGCCTAAACCCATTTTACTGTGCACAACACAACCCAGAACCACCCAGCTGGGTAGAAAACTGTCCAATCTGGCAGCACTGGCACAGAAGGTTAATCAAATTGGGCTGAAATCATATGGGTGTCATTAGTGAGACTACACAGTGCCTGTGAGTAGGAAGTGTGTGGTTTGCTGCACAACAGCAGACAGTCTAAATGTGAAACTTCAAGTTTGCAAGATAAATTGTGATTACTATCACTATGTGATTAATTGTGCAGCCTAACTTGACTTGAACCTTTTAGAGTGACCTCACCAGGAAACATGTGACATAAAATTACTTGTTCACCTGACAGGGACCTCTTGTGGTGATTCTGACAGATCTGACATCAGAACCTGTGATTTGTCTCCTGTCTCCCACCAGTAGTCATGGTTTCTTTCAACCATAGCCCCTGATCATTCTTTGACCTAACCTGAGTCATTTACAAGTGTAGAATGTGTTGTCAAGGGTCAAAACAGGGAGTCGCCTACCCAAAGTGGAGTAGCGGGCAGCAGCACAAGTCAGCCTGGCACTGGAGAGAGGCACTCATCCATCTCCACCCAAAAGAAAAATATAGAAACTCACTTTGAGTAACTGTGGAAAGCAGGTTACCATCATAGAGCATGTAAACGCTACATGGAGTATCTTGATAATAGTATGACTGCAGCTGCCAGATTATGCTGGTATAACTGGAACTAAGAGACTGGAAATGAGACACCTGCAAAGTCACATGAATCTGAGAGTGACAGACAAAGCTGCAAAAAGTTGAGGACACATGAAGCACTGCAGAAAACAATATAACTAACCCCCAGCTAAATAAGTGGTTTCATGAGCACAAGCCTCCCGTCCATGAGTAGTAGCTGGAGCCTATCCCAGCTGACACTGGGCGAGAGGCAGCACCCTGGACCGGTCACCAGACTATTACAGGCCTGACACCTAGACAGACAACCATTCACACTCACAGTCACACCTATGGCCAATTTGGAGTCACCAATGTCTTTGGACTGTGGGTAGAAGCCGGAGTGCCTGGAGAAAACCCACGCTGACACAGGGAGAACATGCAAACTCAGCACAGAAGGGCTCCCCCACCCCTGCTTTGAACCCCCCAACCTGGGTTTGAACCAGAATCCCTCTTGCTGTGAGGCATCAATGCTAATTACTGTACCACTGTGCGAAAATATATTTTTTTGATTTTGGAGTGACCTCTCCCTTTAAAACTGCACGAGTCAATATTTTTGCAATCTGGAAATCCATTGGTAAAAAAAAAAAAAATAAAAATAAAGTTTCTTCCTTTACCTCTGGCACTGCCCGGTAGTTTTTCGACTAACAGAAGTGCAGGGGCCTTAGGGGATCGCTCACCCCCTTCACTTCCGGCGGTGCCCCCAGTGTTACACTCCTACCTGCAATTCGAACCAAATGGCGGTAGACAACATGGATCTTTCAGAAGAGCAGTTCGACAACATTTTCGCGGAAGTTGCAACTCTACTTAAAGTTGCAAATTTAAAACCTCTGCAGCGCCTTTGTTTAAGGTATTTATTAGAGGAACACAATGTTTTGGCATGTCTGCCAACTGGCTTTAGGAAAAGCTTGATTTATCAAGCTTGGCCAACTGCATGCTCGCTGTTAGCAAATATATACCCCGAAAAATGGCCCGAGGACGCTACTGTTTTGGTCATCATAACATTAAATTTAATGTTAACGGGATAACGTTAGAGTTGGGTAATATTATAAGGTGAATTACCGTTAACCAACGATGAAGTTAACTTAAGTGTTAAGACTTACCATTTCGAACTGCAGACATGTCTTGACTGGACTTCTTTCGGAGTATAAAAACGTTGCCGCTAATGCCCTTTTTTTCCTGTCGTGAGGCGTGGAAGGTGTGCTGGTGGATGCACAACGCTTGTAGGTTGCGCTGTTGTTCATGTTTTTCACGTTGACAAGACGGCGTTTTGGGTGGAGCGGTCGCTATGGACGCGGAGCTTGCTGTTTCTGTAGGTACACATTTCCTGGTGACACCTGCATGTCTCGGCCCTGCCCCTTCCATTGTGACTGGCTAAAGCGCAGCATCGTTCAACCTCAAAGCCCCCCACCCCTTCTGTAGTCATCTTTCACACAGGGCTGCCGACAGATTCTACAATGTAAATTGCAGAATCTGTCTTGAGAGATTAATATTTTTGTGAAACAATGGATCAAATGATTATGTGTAATGGGAAAGTGGTTACTTGTAGTGGCAAATCCACAGAGGGTAATGAGGGCCTGCAACTTTACTGTTTCTCCCTACTATCCTTTTTTTTTCCTTTAAGATATTTTTATGGGCATTTTTTGCCTTTAATTGATAGGATAGAGAAGTGTGAGGGGGAGAGAGAGCAGGAGAGACATGCAGCAAAGGGCCACAGGCTGGAGTCGAACCCGGACCGTTGCGGCAACAGCCTTGTACATGGGGCGCCTGCTCTACCACTAAGCCACCAATGTCCCCCCTACTATCCATCCTTGCCTCCAGCAGCAGCTGTTAAAGTGAAAAAGCTTTGATGAAACCCACGGTATGCTACCTGACGAGCATCAGCAGCAATGTTATGATCGCAACAGCTGATGCCAATTCAGCAGTGAATTCTGCACAACCCTAAAATTGTGTCCAGTCATTGCAACTTTACTGCATATTTGACTATTTGAAACGGATAAAATCTCAGTAGAGCTGTTGAGACAATGTTGAGCTAGTTCAGTGTTGGTGTGAGATTGTTGGGACTGTTTAACAGCTCAGTGTTGGATGTTAGCTGCTACTGCTGTGTTAGCTTGTGCTAACCAGGCAGAGAGAGCAGGAGGAGAGCAGCTCATGAAGATGGTCCTTCAGCGCTGCTTCAAACACAAACAGATTCTTATTTTGAAGAATGAGTGATGTTTATAATGGTGGGCTACGAACCCAAGACGGCATTGCAGTTGTGCTTGCAATTCTCCTTTGCTCCCACAATTTAATTGTAAACACACCTAAAAATATTGCAACATGCATCACAATTATTTAGAAAAGCTGCCGTGATGTCACACATTTCAAGCCAAAACAATGACGAAAATAGTCTGCAAAATATTAGTAGTAGTAGGTGAACATAAGGAAGCTTTTAGCAGTTCAGGAAGCCAGATATTTCCCCTAAGGAGTCAATGAATGCAGAGGTAAAAATAGGGCATATATTGGACTTACATTTGTTGGGTGTGCAAAAACACCCAAAGACAATGTTGCCACATGTCTCCTGGATATGTAAACAGGCAGCTGCCAAATATTTTCCATTGACAAACACGTTGCTTGTGACACTAGCTGGTCTGGAAAAAAACAGAGAGAAAGAAAAATCTGTCTTTCGATGAGTGCAGCTACAGTACTACAGTTGGTGATTTGGAAAAATCCAAAGAACATCATCAAACATACACCCACACACACAGACACGTGGACGTTATGCTTTTTGGCGTCTCAGCCCCCATGGGGTCTTATCTCTGTGCTGGCCTCATTGAAGGTGCGTGTGTTGTCAGAACTCTTCATAGGTCTTTCAATCACAGCGGTCTGATGTGAAAGCTCACAGCACAGGTGTGAGGTGGGAAAAAAGGCCTGAGGGGGGATCTGTGTGTGTGTTTATATCTACCTGCCTCATTCAATCTCTCTCTGAAACATTTGCTTGTATTTCACACTTCCCAGAAATCAATCCATGCTATATATATATAGAAATATTTATTAATAACATCTGAATGGACAATTTACACAGCCTGCCTTAAGTTCATAATACATCTTGTGTTTACAATTTGGTTAGTATCTCACAACAGAAGAGATTTAAAAATGACTCACAGAAAAATGATGCATGCACTGTACCTTAAAACACAGAGGAAATTGTCATTGTTATCTGTGACAGTGTCCAATACAAAGACATAAACAATACTGGTATTAATCTCAGTTTTGAAAAAAACAAACACTGACTTATCAAAACAACAGCAGGGTGTGGTCTAAATGGATAACATTAAGTCCCATTACAGTTGGATCGGGCTGCTGCAAGTTTTTTTCAGAATGGAAACAATTCAGTCACTTATTTCATGGCAAAGGAAAGACTAATCCCTACTGACAACATGATTCTGAGTGATCATTGTCATTATTTGTTGGATTTACAATGGCAAAGCCCCCCATCACAAAGGCAAAAATATTTACCCACTGGTTTGATAAAGTAAACCATAAAACAAGGCTTTTTAAAGAGTGTACACCCGCATCTGGAACCATAAGAGAATATTGTTGTTTTTACATTTTTGTCTCACTGTCTTGGATTTGTCCATCATTTCTATCAGCCACTATCACATTGTATTTACTTGCTGAGATCTGGGTACATGTCACCATTGTTAGGATGTCAGGTTGGGCAAAAATAATGTGCAGTCAGATTGGTCAACAGTTTATCCAGAATATCTAAACCACTTGATTCTGAGGTCAAAGCTCCTGAAGAAAGTGCATGATAAAAATTGGTAACAGTACCACATTCCACATGAAAATTACGCACAACTGAGTCAAGTACAGTAGGGGCAAAGTTAAACCAGGAAGTAAGTCTGTAAACTGTTTACAGCAGACAGTTCAGGTAACACATTGGGTTCATCTTTTCTTTCCAAGCCCCCAAGGACCCTACAGCTCTTCTTATGCCCTTTTTGCACCAAAATTAATGTGTATAGCGCATATATGTGTTTTTTTATAATGTGAGAAACCCTGATAAAAATAGGCGATAGACTCCTTTCCCGGTGCCAGTAGACCAGAGGGGTGTAAACAGCTCTGCATTAGAGGAGTATGCCTCTGCTTTTTTACTGGTGTGCCACGTCCTGTGCCATGAACACCCCAATAAACAGGGTTAGTAAACAATAGAAAGCAGCATGGAGGCCAGTGAAAATGATAAGGTGGTTACTCTTTTGTTACTTATTCAGTCTCTCTTTAAATCTTGGTGCAAACTTTGAAACTGAGTTTGGCCGCTACTTTGACTGAGATTGGCAGCATTTAGTGGTAGCGTGTCATTGAATCACACCAGATGAGGGGCAAAGATTAGCACGTCCACACGAGTGTAGTATTTCCATCACTGCCAATCTGAGCCTGTGACTACTGCTAAGTTATTTGTCCCGGGTAGAAATAGCAGTTGTAACCTTTCCCACTAAAGACATAAGCCAGATGTTAGTGGGTGTTAGTGGGGCCAGAAATTCCCTCAAGAGTTGGTGGAGACCAAAAATTGAACTAAGGAGTGCACCTGCTTTTGTCTGTCCCACTCACAGAATACAGTATGGTCAGACAGTTGAGAACAATAACAACTCTCTCTCCAGCTGAAAACGATAACAACCAGACTGTTGCCTCGGGAGCAACATGATCTAACAGAATTACAAGAAATGACCACAACTTCTTGGCGTGGCATTATGTGGTGGTGGCACAATTCGGTTTAGGCACAAAAACTACTTTGGTTAGGTTTAGAAAAAGAGTATGTTTTTGGTTAAAATAAGTGTTTGTTATGTATGTATGTCATAATGTGACGTCAGTACATCATGTAGCGAGAAGAATGTAAGTATGTTAAGTTAGAAGAAGTCAACGTTGACTTATTGTTTTTACACAGGACACAAACAGTGGTCTCCTTGGTGAAAGTCCTGCTTTGTTTGACCCATCCACCTCCTGGACCTCCTCCTTACTCTGACTTTTTCCACTCTTTTCACTATCTATGGGGTCGTAGCATTAACCACCGCTCACTGCATGACGCCGTTGAACTAGGGAATTCTTGTGTCCACCACAACAAAGGATCCTGATTGACTTTCCATTGGCACTGTTTCTTTGGTGCCAGCATGTCAACACATTATGTGCCGCCACCACCATGTTAAGTAATGAAAGCTGTTATGAGATTGTGGTCATTTCATGTATTTCTGTGAGACCAGACTGCGTTTTGTGTGTGCGCCACACAGTGTGCCAAAACTGTGCAGTTCTCTCTTTGCTTTTATATAAGTGTGCTTATAGGCTGCATTCACTGTTGAGTTTATGTTTTTATAATATCTGTATTGTCAGTCTTAGTGATGCTTTATTCTGCTGTTCATTTCATTAGAAGTGTTAGGCTGTTTAATATCTGTAACTTGTTTAATTGCTTGAGTTTTGCCCTCTTTTCTGGTTAATGCTAGTGAAGCTAAACGAGAGAAGGCAGTTGTTTTTGTTGTCTATTGAAAATCACTTGTATGCTTAGGCTGCAAATGTCTGACTACAGAAAATGAATTTATTGTTGGTGCGGACATGAGAGCTCTGTGGTGTTGAGACGGTGTGTTGTTTCACTAGTGGGTACTCTGACATGTTAATACATTTTATTTTGTAGCCTAAAGGTGTTTTTTAATTTTTTGTGTTTGTTGGTGTTATATCTTATATGGGTCATCATATATATACATTACATCATATATAATACTCAAGTTTTAAAAAAAACAGAATAATCCTTCAACTCAGAAGCCAAGAATATCACTGAGAATCATTAGCAGTCGTACTCAGAGATTATGCCCTTTTGCCAGAAAAACATGCCACTTTCTTTGGCACCCCCAACACCTGTGTTTTCTTTATTTTGACCACACCCTGTTAACAGAGTATGACGATTTAACATGCAGTAAATAAAACACTGTCTGATTCCTCTTTCAGCTGCTTTACACATTCTTGGAGCAAATTCTCTTCGGTTTACATCTCTGCAGGAAATGTCCTGTGAGAAAGTCGCCCATAAAGGTAAAACTAAGGCTTACACAAAGAAAATCTCCTTTGTCCATGTCTGCTATGGCTGCCACAGAGTCTAGGCAGCACTTTACCAATGCAAGAGTAGTTTGACTGTTCGACACAACAGCAAAACAAAAGAGCTGATTCAACTCTGTTGATTTGAACAGGAATGCCCTCTCTGTTGTTTCTAATTCTGTAACCTCAAATGTTTAACTCTTACTGTGTCTATGATAGCCTATCACTCACACAAATCACAAGTTACAGCTTCACACATTGGCCTAAAAATTAATTATTTTGGTCCACAAACTGCAATTTGTTAAAAAAGCTTGACCTGTTAGATAATCTCAACCTGTTAATACTGTCAGTAACAACTCAAAATGACAAATGAAAGTACTGTAGTAATTCAGTTGGAATGTAGTTAAGTGATTTTTTTGGTTGTGAAGACACAAGGGGAGGAAAGAAGTGGGCATTAGCTTTTGCAGCAGTCTTAGCACACTCAGTCTAATGACACACCAGTTTAATGGCTTTTAGCTGATGTTTCTACTGTAGTCACTTGTTAGTCAAACCTTGTACTGCATTTTTAAACATTTCAATAGGACTATCTGCATGTCCATCATCTATCGGTCTACCACCCTGAGGCTCTGTGTGTGTGTCTGTGTTTGTGTGAGTGTAGGTTGGGGTGTCTGTGTGGTCATGGCGATGGTGGTGTCTTCAGGGAATTGGTGGATCCTCCTTGGCTTCCACTCCCCGTCGCTCCCTGTCCAACCCACTGGACCACAACAGAAAAAGAGGAGGAAAGAGGGAGACAGAGAATACGATCAGGTTAGATGTAAACAGAAGCAAAACAAAACTAAAGGTTTATTTGGTTTTGAATCAATTTTTTATTTACATTGTATATATAAATAATTGTCTTATAATGAGAATCGATCTCTTCAGTTAATGGCACAACAAAATCACGCACCTCATGGAGGACTTACTAAACATAAATTGTTTACCAGGGCACTATCTATGGTCAGCTCTGTGAGGGGCCTGGCAGGGCCGTGTAAAGCTGGCAGGACAAGAAGAGTTTGAGGCTTTTCACTGCATCATCCATCAAGAGCACTTGGTTCCTGAAAAGCTGGTTTAGACCACATTTTGACGAAAGTGCTGGAGAGTGTCAATTTTATGTGAATGCAGGCTTGTGTGACACTTTAAAGATCTCATCGCGGAACTCCAATGTTAGAAGCAGTGAAAATGCTCTTGGAAAGGGAGTCAAGGACTATATTGAGCTCCATGATATGCAGTGGATTTTAGATGTAATTTTTGAGAGACAAACAAACTTAAGCACTTAAGAAAATATCTTCAAATATCTTTTTGCTATGTGTGCAATACAAGTAGACAAGTAGCTGATATGCTAAAAGTAAAGGCCATGATTTGAAAACTGTGGCAAAATGCAAGGTTAAATACATGTATGTTTTTTTTTTCCTTACACAATGTCTACACAGGTTATGTAGTGAAAGCACTGTATTGAGTATAGCTTATCAAATACATGGGATGTGCTCAGACACAGTTTTGAGTGTAGGTCACCTGCATTTTGGCAGCGCTCAGAGCCCAACACACAAACACTCTGGTTACATGCATAAAACTGAAGAAAATAGACTTGAAGTATCAAAAGATGTTTGTATTTTTTGCTCAGACATACCATGAATGTGCTCTGTAATTTCAATGGAAAGACCCTGATATTTTTTGCATGGCACTTATCATGGCACTTGAGGAAACGGTCAAGATGGGCATCCAAAACATAAGAATTCATAATCTTGAGACACAATCATGTATTTAATATTGACAAGCATTGATCAAGTGATTATTTTTACATTATGGTGGTGCGAGGGGAAAAAAGTTAGGGTGTCACAAAACCATAGGAATAATCCTTGAGTGATCATGAATACCGATACCAAATTTAATGCAGATCTGGAGAGTTGTTTAGAAGATGTGGCCAAAGTGGTGGGCAACCACTTTAATAACTGACTCACCAACCTACATCACCATCGTTAAAATCTAAATCATGTTCCAGAGTGAAATCAAAATGAACCTGGTTCGGACCTAGAAGAATATTCAAACTCAAAGTGAATATGTATGAGCAGCTTACTGTGACTGAAGATGGGTAAACCTGTCAGAGCAATTACACACATGGTCCAGGTGTCATGTCAGCCATTTAGAATTTCTCTAAACAGATCACTGTCAAAGCAAAAACTGGCAGCTTGCTGCACTGACTGTACACAAATGTATTCACAGTACAGTATATAAGCTTAAGTCAGCAGATCAGCAGGCCTGATGCACTGCCAGGCCAACAGGAGCCCACGCCAGGCCAAAAAACACAAAAAAACACCAAATGTCTGTTCTAGTCTTTCCCTTATATTTATTTTGCAGTGTCGCACTTTCATGAGCTGCAGCGTTGTGCCATTGTGAGTCCCTGAATGAAGCTCAGCATTTTGTACAGTACAGCTGTGGCTTAGTCAGCAATACATGATCTTCTGATTATGGATAATTCTGCCACCTACATGAACTGTTTGTAGCTGAATAGGGTAGGCCTGCTGTATTTTAATGTTTGTCATAGTGGTGGTACTTAGAGAGCCTAATATTCTCTGAGGTGGTACGCGATGTAAAAAGTTTGAGAACCACTGCCCTACAATGTTAGTTTTGTCAGGACGACTTGTTTTTGGTCAACAGTTTCCTGTCAGTGCAAATTCGTGGGGCAAAGTTGTGGCATGAGAAATTAAATCATTAATTTCACAGTTAAATTTGAGGTTGATTGAGCATGTTTCCATGGTGATTATGTTTTAGCTTTAGTCAGCCCTGTGAGACTGAAGAGACAGGGATATGAGCTCAAAGTTGACTTGCAAACACTAATCTTGCATCATGAGAGTGGCCCCTTGCAGTATGCCGGCTTTCTGTTATTCAACCAAACGTTTATGTGACAAAGTGGAGGCAACTGAGCTTTCTGCTTTCTTCATTTCTTTTGCTTTCTGCTCAATAGCATCAGAACTGGTTTGAAATGACTCTTGGGAATTCAAGAGCGTTTTGTTGTTGGTTGTCTTGGTCTTGTGTGTGTGTGTGTGTGTGTGTGTGTGTTTACAGTCTTGGCTGAAGAGATGAAATTGGTGAATTGATAACACTCTTAGACTGTGGCCAGAGGGCCAGTGAGGCTAACTCCAATACTTCAGAAAAGACATAAAAGCCTAAAGTGGATAAGAAAACTGAGTGTGCATGAGTACATGTGTGTGTTTCAGGAAGAGAGAACGATAGAAAGAGTAGAGTGTATGTGTGCACACGACGCAAATGTTGCATGTGTTTATGATTATTTGTTGAAATTACTGAAATTAGCTTTTATGTGTGAATACTTAATGTGTGCATATATCACTATACATGATATACCTTAGATACCTATGTGTGCATAAGTGTGTGTATGTGTGTGTGTGTGTGTGTGTGTGTGTGTGTGTGTGTGATATCCAGTGGGTCAGGTTCTCTCAGGACTTCTGTGTAGATCTTTTAAAGAAACACAAATAAGCCATTAGTCTGGGTCTCAGGCCCTGCTGCTGTAGTCTAGTGCTGCTAATGGCCTATAAAACACGGATGCTGTCTGACAGAACCTCAGTGTGTGTGTGTGTGTGTGTGTTGGTGCTATACAAATGGCCCTAGAGACAGCAAGAGAGCTCTTCTAGCTTCACCGTTGTTGGCAATATCAGGGTCACTGACCTCCCGCCAATACTGCAACTCCTCTATTAGACACAGTGTGACAGTTAATGCTTCATTTGCTCCTGCAGCTTTATGCAGCGCTTAGTAACACACTGAGTGGTTATTTGGGAGAAGAGGAAAGAATCCTGGTATCAGAATGCAACTAAATAAGATTATCATGTGGACTCAAGGTGTGACAAGAGCTCCCACTGCCTGTACCACCCTTACTGAAACACAACAAAATCCAGATTTTTTTTTTTGTTTCCAAATCTTATCAATTCATTCTTGAGTCAAAGTGGAAGTTTGTGCTAAATTTGAAGAAATGCCCTCCAGGTGATGCTGAGAAAATGGGATGTTCATACAAACAACCCAAAAACATAATGCATCCAACCACTACTGTTACCAACATGGCAGCAACATAAAGTCAATTTTTTACTGATCATTTTTGTGATACATTCATGATACTGTGATGCTATGGTATTCAAGTGCGCAGGAAGGTGGGTGCTGAGAGTGCTGCTGCACTCTCTATTGACCAGGGGTGGAAAATATGTCTGTGATTGGCTAGTTGTTTTATCATAACTCATGGCCTATCTGAACATTTGTTTTACATTTTGAACACTATATAAGGCGCCTGTCAGAAAATATATGAAAAAAAAAAAGATGTCTAAAACGTGTGAATTGAGTTAATTCGTCCAATCTGACAACATCATCACGTCAGGTCAAAGTGCAAGGGTCAGAGTCAGCTTATGGGGCAGCTAACATTAAACTTGGGGAGAGATTTGTGTTACTGGGAGCTACTCAATAGTGCAGTCAGGCTGAACAGCTTGAGAAAGATCAGAAAATAGCCTGGACAGTTTTGGAGCTGCTTTTTAGATCTATAAAATATATTGGACACAAGGGACTCCCACTGCAGGGGCAAATCTATCGGGATGGAGTTTCATAGCAGCTAATGATGGAGCGAAAGATGAGTGGATGAGCTGTTTTCCTGTAGCTTCTCAACCCAATCAAATGTAACATTTTTATTTTTTTTTACGTAAGGGATATGCTGAAACTAGATATGCTGTGGTTAACGTGTGGTTGGGGTTAGGCACAAAACCACTTGGTTATGGTCAGGAAAAGATGATGTTTTGGCTTAAATTACCAGTATTAGGTGGCACATTCACTGTTGGAAATGCCACTGATATCTCACTAAAAACACCTGGTTAGATGACACAATGGCACTGGAAGTTCTGAAGTTCTGGCAATGTCTTGCTAAAAAAAAGCACCCAGTTTGGGTGGCACAATACCCGCTGCAAATGCCACTGATGTCTCACTAAAAAACAACCAGTTTTGTTGTTTGCTGGTCTTCAACAGTGGTCTGCAGATGCCAACTGTCTCGTGCATGCACATAGTCACGTATGCAAATTTACACTGTGCAGTGCCCCTCAGCGAAAATGAGTACCAGAGCACACAGTTGTATTATTTTTTCCTCAATCATATATTGAATATTTGACATTAAACACTCCTAATGTACAAAAATTAGTCGTATATCAGACTCAGGTAAAGATATTGTGGAATAATGGCGTCCTGAGCTGAGAATGAAGTCACACTACTTCTAAGTGGGTTGTAATCTGAGCTTCTCTGTCCTTTGTTTTGGTAGCCGGCCCTGCCAAGTGTGCATGTCAGTGCATGTGAGTCCCACTGTGTCTCACTGGCTAGCTAATCTCGGCCACTTTGTCCTGCACCTATACAATAGTTACCACTGATGATGGCGACTCGAGCCGACGGGTGGGACAGCGTTGTTTAGAAGCATAACACCTACCCTACCCCATCCCCCCAAAATTAACACTTAGCTCTGTCAGCACTGTTACTGTTGATAGCATTGTTAGAACCATTAGTGCAGCCAGAAACAAGGTGTTATTCATCCTGTATGCCTAAATTTAGTGGATCATAAGCCATCAGGTATGGAACTAATCTGCAGATGCTCCGGTTCAAAATGAGAACAAACTTTTCCATGGATGTCAGTTTTTGAGCCATGACATAGGCCATGACAAGACTAGATATGAGACTTGGTAAGGCTTGTTTTCAGCCTGGCCACTTACCATAAATGCCTGTTACTATGTGATATGATCAATTGTGGTCCTTAACGAGCAGTTAGGAAAAGTCAGCAGTCAATGATGGTATGAAACAGTCTTCATCATGCCTCATCTTGTCTTGTTTTGTAAGGTTTTTGTAAGGTTGTAAGGAGCTCCTTCATCCAGCTATACATCTAATGATGATGAATTATATAAATGCAGATACATACATCCTTTAAAATGATAAATTCTGAAAGTTGACAGGAAAACTGGATTTTTTTTTACTTCAAATTTCTCTTGTAAGTAAAATACGTGTAACAGCCATCATTGTGAAGCATCAGTATTACAACGAGAAAGCAGCACACATATCTTAGGTAAGTCATCTGGATGGCAAAATAATCTAAAAAGATACTCATTACATGTTTGTTGGCCTGATTTCAGATGGAAATGTCATTAGGGTTGCTGAGGAAAATTAGACATGTTCATTAGAGATGGAATAATATTCCTGGGGTCCTCAGCTTCTTTCATAATGAGCATCGTCAGACCTCCTCCAGTGAAAATAACGATGTTTAGAGAGAATTTACGTCAACAGTCCTCATGACGACCTGTGTTAACAGCTAACGAGCTAGCCAGTGTCCATTACCTTCACTAAGGAAAACTAAAAATGCCAACAAATCTCTTAGTGAAGCTGACTAGATTTCATAATTCTTCAACAGAGGAGACACATAGAGCCGGCAGATGCTAATGCGTGTCATAGCTGGTGATAGGCGTTACATTGACCGGGACAGCAATCCTTTTTTAAGCGTTTTATCTTCCAGCTCCTTCAGCTGAATACCAATAGATTTAGCTTTGACAACTCAACATGAATCAGTTCAACATCTGTTTTAGCTTGCTCTGTTTTTTTAATGAGTGTGGGCAGGCAAGTCAGAAATAGAAACAGCTCAGTGAATGTAGCCACCTCTCTGTGTGTCTCTCTCTGTTAGCTAGGTGCCTCTGTTGTGACAAACCCTGTAAAACAAGCCAAGTATACAGAGGGTTGTGCAGTAATTTTGTTATGTAATTGTTTTATTTCTTTTTTTTTTTTTTTTTTTTTTTTTTTTACTGTGCCTGAAAATGAATTACACAACATTTACAGTCTCTTCATCTGTATCTCTGTTTCCTAAGTTATTTCTGTTCTGAATTAAGACTCTTTGGTAGCTGTTGAGAAGCTTGTGTGTATGTTGTGCAGATGAATGATAGTGCCTCATTAAAATGATAACTTCACTTTAACTTTTTGTGTATTTATTCTCTAAATATTCCTAAACATGTATGCTTTCACTTAAATAGTTTGCCTTCTTAGTCTGATAATCATTTCAAATGGACATTTTGTTTTGGTTCCAAGGTCGGGGACCAGGTAACTGTTTTTTTTATATATGAACTCACACCCATTAGCTACATAATATACATAAAAGGCTTTTAACCTCTACTGCATCAAAAAGTGATGGGTTTTTCATTTGTGCAGACATCAGCAGTGAACAGTCATTCTAATTTCTTGTTGATTATATACCTAATTTCCAGTTGTGCTAGTGGCTATTGGTTGATTTGGTCCACCACTTTAGTCTAGACTAGAAATTTTTAGGACTGGCCCAACTATTAGATGGATTATCATTACATTAGATATAGACTTATAAATTAAACATATCCATCCTCTCCAGAAGATGAAGGCTGACCACCATGTGACTGGGCGTTTTGGCTTTTAGTGAAATGTTTTGACAGCTATTGAATGGATTGGCACAAAACCTTTAACATACATTCATGGTCCTCAGAGGATGAAATGTATGACATTTGTGTGCATTGTCTAGATAACTTTTGGATGGACTGCTATGACATTATGCTAACATATTCAGGTCCAATTTTGTAATATAGCCAATACTTTTGTGACCATATGCTATAGTGACATACCAACCCAATCACCAGAAAAATGTTGGCATTGTACATTTTTGCAAACCATGGATATATTGGATATATATAAAACATACGTTATCATGTAGTGGATACATTGAAACCACAATGTGGTTAACATGTGGTTAGGTTTAGGTACAACAACCACTTGGTTAAGGTTATGTAACCCATGCTTGGGTTTAAAAAATCCAGTCTGGGTAGCAGAATCACGGCTGGAGAAGCCGCTGATGTCTCTGTAAAAATAGCTGCTTTTCGTGGCACTATCCCCAGTGGAAAAACAGTGACGGATTGCTACAAAACCAGTTTTGCTTTTTTTTGGTCTGCAGCTTGGCAGGCATCTTGTTTAGGTTACACGTGATCCACTATCTCCTCCTTCTCCTCCTGCTGACAAAGTCAACTCATAAACTATGTCTCTTTAGAAAGGTTGATATGACATGAATGAAATGTAAAAAAACGTAGAAAAGTGTAACATTTTCGTGGTAGAAATGTACAATGCCAACATTTTCTTTTGGCGACTGGCCTGGACATACCCATCGGCTTCAAATGTACCTTGCCATGTTAGCAAATGCTAGCATGCTGAAATGCTAAACTAAGATATTGAACATGATTAACATTTTGCTAAACAAAAGCATGCTCACATTGTCATTGTTACCAAGATGACATTAGCTTGTAGGTCAAAACACCACTGAGTCAAGTTAACACCTATCAAAGAGATTAGCATGGCTGAAGACTTCTTGGATGACTGCATGACATGACTGTTTCTTATAAACCCCAGTTTACAACATTCACAGGAATTTACTGTAACAATACACAAAGTGGTCCGTACCTCTATGAGTGGGTGCCAGTGTGCAATGGGCTTCCGTGGGTATGTCATCATCTCATTCCAGTGGTCTCGCCCCAGGCTCTCTGCCTCATTGCCCACCCTGCATACCCCGATGACTTCATTATGTCCAACCCTGCATGACAGAGAAAACAACACATGGAGACCCAAAAATGTTGCATTTGTAAATACACTCTAGATGAAACTGATATAGGTAGGTAGAGATGACAGGTGATTTGGGGCAGAAAATGTTTTACTGGGTGACTACATCAATATAATTCTGGATGAATGCATGACAAAAAACTCACTTGGTTGCTGCTGTTTTAATGATTTTACAATTTAAGGTCAGTGGCTGGATAGAATGGTTTTTAAATGATGTTTTAATTGTGTTTGGTTTAAGATGCCACTATGTGGAGATAGCCCCATGCTCGCAGTGTCAAAGTGCGGCAAAACAGCAATATGCATGCTCAAAACCTTTGGCAATCAAAGCAAATTGATTGACTGATTATGACAATTTTCCTGATTTTACATATTTCCTAAAGATCTGTTGCCCCACCTTTTTTTCCACCCAAAACACAGCACTTTTCGTATAGGTAACTCACTAACCGATCATAGTCCATGACAGCTATGAGCAGGCTGATCTGGTCGATGTTCTCAGGAGGAACATCAAACACAATGGCTTCATTGTACACTGGGTTCAAAGTGTTTCGCTTGGTTGATGTCTTCCTCTTCTTTAGCCTACGGCCATCACACATCAGGGACACTTTCACATATGGATCTGGAGAAGGGTTTCGTGACAGACTCCATTAGGGTGCAAAAATATCTTGATATGGCATGCCATTTAACAAAAATTCTATATCGACCAATAATTATAAAGCACTGGAACACCTTATGTGTATATTTGACTACAGCACCTCTCAGTGGAAACATTGCTTTGCAGTCAGCACCCACCTGAAGCCCCAGTGATGTCCATGGCTTTGAGATTTCTGGCTTTGATCATGGTGATGGTGAGCCTGCCAGCCGTAGGGAGATAGCACAATGAGAACATCAGTTCTCCTAGGTCCACATTGTCCTGTAAAGAAATATATTACATTTTTTTATATTAATAACGCCATTCTCCTGTTATCAACATTTTAAAGACAAGAATTAATGCCTCTTTTTTAATGTTGGTCTTTGGGGAAAATGGGATTCAGGGGATTTTATAGTTGAAGCATTGTTTGCCACTGGGGCATTAATGCTAAGGGGCAGTGCCACATCCAGCTCTCTTAATACATCCATTTAGCTTGCAAGTTAACAATGAGTGTTAGACGTTGGATTGGTATTGTTAAGCCTGAGAAAAACAACTTTAGTTATGAATTAAGGTTATTCAATTAAATCAAAATTGGCTAAAGCCCCCCTCTCTAGTGTATTTTGGCATTTTTTTAAGCATAATTCATATTTTTCTGAGTCATTTCCTGACAATGTTCATTAGCCTCTCTGTTCATCAAATATTCGATATTTAATATTTGGAACTTGTGTGATGTTTTTATGTTCTCCCCAAGTCAGCGTGGGTTTTCTCCGGATACTCCGGCTTCCTCCCACAGTCCAAAGACATGCAGGTTAACTGGTGACTCTAAATTGCCTGTCTGTGTGAATGTGAGTGTGAATGGTTGTCTGCCTCAGTCTGGCAACGTGGGTGTAGCCCGGCCAATGTCAGCTGGGCTAGGCTCCAGCCCCCCTCAGCAGGAAAGGTTACGGAAAATGAATGAATGGTCCGTCTGTTAGTTTGTCTTTCTAGTTAGTCCACTAACTTAGTTTGATGTTGCATTAGTTAGCTAGCTTAACATATTCCAATAGGGAACTGAGGGTCTTCCCTTTATTTTTTAGTTTCGGCCACATTAGTTAGGTGTGTTGTTTATTTTCATAATGGTGTTCATGTGCGGTGGACGGCGAGAGTGGCTACTGCTAATTGGCAGTGCACCTACTAAGCGTCCCATATCAGGCTGTTCTCATCAAAAGTAATGCACAATTCATATGTGATCCATGTAAGAATCAGACATTATATAAAACCCACATAACTGAGAAGGCTGCGATCATGTGACTGATGCGCTGACTGGAGTGTTGAAATAGTATAAAGACCAAAAGTCCATGGGGTGGAGGATGGGTCATAAAACACAGGATGTACCCCCAGCAGACTGGTGTTAAGAACTGTATTAAACTAAATGAAATTTTAGTTATTTCACCATGTTTCTTTTCCTAAACCTCACCAAAGTAACGTCATGCTAAGTATGTAATGTCATTAAATTCATCAGATATCATTCTAACCACTGTATGAGGATACGTTGCTCATAACTGCAACTGTACCTGTATTTAAAGGTACCATAGTTGCAATCAGGTTGCCATGGCAATTAATTTATTATTATCTGTTAACCACACCCCTATTGTCAGTTTGAGAAAGAATGTTAACCGTTAAACAGGAAGTAACACTGGCTGCAGGGGACTTTAACATTTGGTGAGGTAACAATTGAGTCAAATCCCTGATCTCTGATTCAACAGAAGGCACATTATAATATGTTACACAGTCTTTGCACCTCAGATATGGATCATGACTGTGACACCTCCACATGGAATCCTTTTAATCACATCTGCAACACGCAGATATGTAACCTGGCTTTGTATATTTGTTGCATCTTTAAAGCATTATGTTGTTAAACTTATGAAATCTGCAATCAGATTGGACTACTCCTGGTTTCCTGTGAGAATATCCCTCCTTTCACAACTCATCCACAGTCAACACATGCCAAGCTCTTCTCCCAATTAACACATCTGAAAATAATGTGTGAAGGTGTGAGAGTGAGTGGTGCGTTCATGAGACACAAGCACTAACAAGGTTTCTTACAAGGCTAACTCTGAATTCTAGTTTTAAGCTTTCTCCCACACATCGGGCCGACACAGAGGTCCCTGTTACAAAATTTTAAACAGGCAGTGAAAAAAGTAAAAATTCTACTAAATTTGAGATACTTAATCAAAATAAGATATTGTGATGACATTTGGCAGATGTGGTTTCAGCTTTTTCAACAACTGCAAATGCAAGTCATTAACCTTTGAACTCTGCAACAATAATGGTCTGCAAGTGCCTACACTGGTATGTTTGCTTATTGTGATGTCATTTCTTGGATTATCTTCAGACGCTTCATTTCCCTAAAATCTGTACAACATGAGCTAAAGGTTATGTAACTCAATAAATCAATTAATTAATTAAACACAATATATTTTTTACTAAAATCTGACACTTTTCTCATCAGATTTTACAAATAAAAAAACAAAACATCCAAAAATCCAAAAGATTTCTAGATGTACAGATAAGAACAAAATATTTCTTAACATGTAAGTTATTTATCTACATTATTTAGGTTTTGAGAGTGAAAAGGTGTTGTGATGGATTCATCATCGGTTCCTCACGCAGTTTTGCACCACATAATGTAGTGCGATGACATTAAGCATACAACATGATGACACGAAAGAAAGAACCCTGAGCTTTCTGCTGCAAATAGAATGAATGTTCTAGCTATCATGGTTTTTATTCAAGATCAGTACAAGATTATACAAACCGCAATCTCCTACTGCCATTACAGGAAATTCCCAGGGAGACTTTGGCGTAATTACAGCGAAATTCTACATTTGCACCACATGTTAAGTAAGGTAATGTAGAGTTGTAAGTTTTTATTTTAGATTCATATATTTGCAGGATTATGCAAACAGCCATCTCCCATGGCCGTTACAGGGAAAAGCCAGTGTAATCATGGCAAAATACCACATTTGCATTGCACATACTGTAAGGTAATGTTACGTGAGCTCATGATGTGATGACGGGGACAACAGAAGTCTTTGCTTGCTGTTGCTAAAAGAATAAATATTCTGGCTATAATGTTTCTTATTTTAGTTCTATCTAAACAGAACCATGGAAACAATAACTGCAGGAGGTCAGTTTTTAAAGGTAAAATGAGATTACAGCTCCTCTAACATGACAAAAACTCACTATTCTGAATTTGGCTGCTTTATGTTTTAATATACACAGCTATCTGATGTGTTTTAATGCAGTCTGTCCATTCAATGATCGATGCACAGGATGTTAGTGATTTGGTACTTAGTCTTTGTCAGAAGCAACAAATTAGATAGAAAGCCTAGTTAAAGGTCAGATGTACAGGTTATACTGGAAAATCAATGTTTGACTTGGACGTCAATATGTGCCCCTTCTGATGCTGATGAAGAATAACTGGATTTGTTCTTTATGGGCGCACACACACTCACACACAAATTAGGATGCTACTGCTCTTGGTCTTTGGCTCAAAAATCGCTGAAAATTAAATTGAACAAAATGAGCTGATTCATCTCTGATGTCAGCATCTGCATGCCTGCAAGCACATAAACACACATTCATTCACACATGTGCATACACACAAGCAGAGCTGTCTAGGATCTGTGACATTCTGACTGCATGATGAGACCTCTGACACGGCATCATCATTGTTACGATGAGCCTCGGGTGTTAATGATGTACAGCTTATGATATCCCCAAGGTGAAACATATGAATCCTGCCACATGAATTCACACATTGACATAAACAAATAGGCAGGTACTCCCACAAAGGGTTGCAAACAGCTCTCCACAGATAGTGATATCCTCTTCCCACACACACACACACACACAGACACACACACATGCGCACGCACTCACGCAGCACACTTTAGTTTTCAGACTACAGAGTACCGCTACTCTTCTGAGCACTCAAATCAAGCCTGCGGTCAGGATTATGGTCACTTGTGCTCAGCCAATGAAATTAGAAAGGTGCTCTAAAGCACTCCAATAAAGCATAAAGAGAGCGTGGACAGTCCATCTTCTCCAATTATAATACTAGCACCTTCTCTCCCTCAGGAGCAGCGAGCCTTTATCTACCAGCTTCTCTCTTGATGTGTCTTTAATAATCACTGACTCAATCTAACTTGATCCCTCTCCTCTGTCTTAATCTTTTTTGTCCTCCTTTCTGTAGCTTTCAGTGTGTGTGTGTGTGTGCAGAGCTTCTTTAAGGGCTTCTTGAAACCTTTAACAAATTAGACCATGGCAGACAGTGTGTGACAGTGTCTTTTCCAGTCTTCATAAATCCTGGTCCACCCTTGCACCCAGTCCCCTCCTGACAGAGAAGTCTAAGTATGTTGTTATGCTGTCGAAGGTAAGCAGCACAAACACCACAAAGCAGTTTGTAACACAGGCATTATACTGAAAATTTCTAGTCTCAAAGCTAGTGATGTCAATGGTTAACCGTCAACCAGTTACCTGCCGAGAATATTTTTTGACCGGTTACACTGCTCTTCAGATTACACACAAACACTGGGCACCAACCAGGTCTGGTGGGAACCAGTTAACAGCATGGCTCATTCCATGATACGACATCTGGACCCAACAAGGTTGCTGTGAAACATTTTGGGGTTTTTTTTTCTTCAAAATGAATCGGTTAGTTACTTGTTAATGTCGGTTCACCAGTTGGTTACTGGTTAATGGGTGTTGGGCTATCAAAAGCAAAATCAACCAAAACGGACATCCCTGTCCAAGTCCGAGCTGAAATAACCCTGATGACATCTCTACGACTTCATGGGGGTTATTTTTTAAAAGGAATTGGGACACATATATTTTATACAACTGTTGTTACAGGCTGAGTAGTATTTTTCATGACCAATTTTATGAACTTCATGGGTAAAATCTGTGTACTGCACCTTTATTTCACAGTACTACACATTGAATGTAAGCAAGACAGAATACTGTGCTTGCAGTATTCTCATTTTCTCAGTAATTTCTACATTCCTACAGCACAAAAGCAGGAATATTTAAAAAAAAAGAGGACTCATTTAAACCTTAGTCACCTACTGTAACACAATGCAAAACACATTTCCAGAATATAATCACTCATCAAGTCATTCACTGTCCAGTCAGATGTTTACCCACCATTATAAGTTTGTAGGTATAAAGTTTTTTTTTCTACTGTATACAATCTACACAGCAGTAAATGTTTTTAATTAAAACACAGTTAGGCTAACACATGCTTTACGGATTCTCAGGAAGTGTTTTTTGCTCTTGCACAAACTCATTGCCCATAATAATCATGTTTACGCAGTAATCCCTTTGTTCCTTATATTGAAAATAATTCTTCTGTCACTGAAAATGTAAATTACATGTTGTTTAGCCTATTTGTGTACTTCTGATAGTAATGTTCTCACTGCAGGGACTGTATACATGGCAAACTAGTGACAGGTTTGTGTTGTTTCAAAGTATATTTTAATTCACATAAATTAAGTGAATTACTGTATATACTATCCAGTTTAGTTTCTTTTTTCTTCAACCTGAGGGAGGTGCAGTCAGCCATAGGAGTTGGTTTAATTAATAAAAAAGGAAATATTTTTTTGGGCTGGTTGTGAATGATGTGAACAGAAGGAATACCCTTATATAGTGCGTTAATAATTAATATCACTTGTTTAACATGAATGTTGATACATTCATGTTAAACTTCCTTCCCACCCACAGCCTTGTGTACAAATATATGCACTGTACAAAGGGGTATAAAGAAATGTGTAAATAGTTGTAATTCCTTGTAATATTATATTCTATTTTTAACGATGCAGTTTGGACTACAAAAGAACTGAAATGTACAGTACTACAGTAGGAGGACCAAAAGCAGGCATGAGAGTTTGTTCCTCTGGCATTGAAGATCCCATTACACGAGCACCAATCAACAGTATAATATATCTGCCTGGCTGAACATGGTGGAAGTAAATAAATCACTGCCAAGGCTGAACTTTAGCTGTATAGATGAATATACCCTGGCAGAATCAGGTTAGGCTACAGGATCCCTCATTACTCTCTGTGAAGAACAGTGAGACAGTTACACACATAGCTGTGTGGGTAGCTGATTTGTTGTTTGTACAGTAAAAAGATGCAAGACTTTTAAAACAAATAAAAGTTGTATGTTACAAGGAGGAAGCCCTTCTGTACATGCGCGCAGATGGCACTGGGGATGGGGGGGACATGTCCCCCCCAGATTTATAGTGACCCCGATCTGTTCTCCCCACTGTCCCCCCCCACACATAGGTAAAAAAGAGGATCAATGTTCCGTTAGTTAGGCTAACTTACATTGCAGCACAAAATTGAAATGGCAGTGGCAGTAGCCTTGTCAGTGATCAATCCACATTACACCGATTCAAGAAGGGGAAAGGCTGGAGCAGATCCTTGCTGAGTTCGGAAAGCAAGGTGTTCAATTTTCCACGTAATTCTCGGTTAATAACACTGCACAGCTGATCCATTGATAGCGTGGTGTTTGTGCTACGACTAATGGTACATTCACTTGTACTCGTAAGTCGGAGTTTTGAAGTCAGAAAAGCATTGAAATCTAGCATCTACAAGCATAAACGTTGGGGTTTTTGTATCATTTCATGAACTGTCCATTTTTTTTCGAATTCCATGTTCCATGTCCCAGTTATTAAACTGGGAAGCGCTCAGTTCGGAGGTTACATTGTTCGGAGCTCTGAATTCCGACTTGCAATGTAAATGTAACGCACCATAAGGCACGATTCTCGACCCCGGGGTCCTAAGAGGAGCTGGTAGCTGTGTCTGTGCCTGTGGTGGTAACCATATCATATACAACTGTCTAATGACTGAGCTGGTGATTTTTCTGCCACATGAAGCCAGAGAATATTTGTTTTGTAATGTTGAGTAGGGTAAATTTGTTTGGCTGCAGAGGGAATTCTTGTTTTATTTTATCAATTTTAATTATTATTGGAAAAATCTACAAAGAAAACAGTCATACTTACAGAGGGAATTCCTAATATTTCATTTAAAGTGTGAATATCATTTCACATTTCATGCTATGTAGCCTATACTTACTTATTTTTATTTATGTGAATCTGTTGTTTAAGTGTTTATACTTCCGTTTTCTTACACATTGTTATGTTTATAATCATTTACATGAAGGAACGAGTGTGAATCATTTCAATTTTATTTTATTATTAATTTTTGCACATAGGTTCTTTGCTTTTTTGTCAGAATACAGTTGAAGTTTCTGTGCTGAGATTCTTCATCCTGCTGAGATCAGCAAATGTTTAAATAAAACATATGCAGAAGACATGAAGTTTTGGTGCGTGATTGACATACCAGACAAATAACAGTTTGATCATGTAAGGCTAGTGTTGATCAGGTAGGCCTTTGTTCACCGATGTTCATTCAGTCAGAAAACAAACTATTCTAATGTTTATGCAGCTTCAGTACATATATACATACATATATATATATATATATATATATATATATATATATATATATATATATATATACACACAAAATAACTAATTGAGTTGGAATCATTTGCTGATAGCTTGGTCCCCCCCAGTTCAAAAATCCCATCTGCGCCCCTGCTTCTGTACAGAGTTTGCATGTTCTCCCTGTGTCAGCGTGGGTTTTCTCTGGGTACTCCGGCTTCCTCCCACAGTTCAAAGACATACAGGTTAATTGGTGACTCCAAATTGTCTGTGGGTGTGAATGTGAGTGTGAATGGTGGTCCGTTTCTTTAGCCCTTTCTAAATAGGAATTGTGTGAATTTGCAGGAAAGCCCAATCAGTCTTCTTTCAGCATTGGCAGTATAAAAACAAAATCGGGGAGTGCGGCAAAATGCCGCTTACCTACTTTTGTTTATACAGAATGTGCCTTTTTCGGGGCAATGGGGGGCGTGAGCAAGTAACAAAACGTGTAGCTGAGCGTGTGACATAAAAAGTGACGTACTCCGAGGGAAGCCGCGGCTGGTTGGTACTTAGGCGATTCTCTCGTAAGTTGGCCTGTCCTTCACCGTTACCGTCATCTGACGGTTAATGGCCTCTTCGTTTGCGAGGGCAAGGAGGGCGCACAATTCCTTGTCTCCCCAGTTGCTCATCTTTATTGTGTCTTTCAGGTTTGCGTTTCCCTCTTGCTACTAGCTGCTCATTCCCGCTATCAGCTGTTTCCTCACCACCACCAGTGGGTTGCACGTGCGGCGTCATCAGCAGCTCCTCCCACAAGTCATCAACAGCCCCTCCTGTGGCAGAAGGGCACCTCATTCTTTTTAAACCAAAAAGGTTCCGCCAATATGTTTACACCTACAGTATGTGACGGAAAATTGGGCACCTCAGATCAACTCGCCAATCTGGCTCTGTGTGTCTAAACGCTTGCAGCTTGCCCGCAAAGCGGCCCAACATTCGCAGAAAATCTGGCAGTGTAAATGGGACATATGTGTCAGCCTGCGATAGTCTGGTGACCTGTCCGACTGCCTCTCACCCAGTGTCACCTGGGATAGGCTGCAGCCCCCCCGCGACCCTCAGGAGGATAAGCTGTTACAGAAATGAATGAATGAATGTTACAAGTGGCACTGTCACATGAATGGGCTTCTTATCAATTGAATTGTGAATCTATTGTTTCAAATGTTGTACATTCAACAGTCTGTATTTTATTTGAATTTACTGACATTATCCCACTGTATAATGTTGTGCATTTGTAACTTCACTCTGACACAGAAACACTTCACAGCACTACTAGTGACGGTGTACAGTGTTAACCTCATTTTGTACCCTTTTTTTTTTTAAATGTGGGTTAAACAAACAGAACCAATTCTGCCATACATTGTCACATGTAATCTATCTCATCATCTCCTGACAGATTTGAGCTTGCATTTTCTACAAATGGGTCTCCACAGTGTGGTGACATGATCTCCTGCACCCAAAAATGTCATCAAAACTTTCATTAATACTAGCCAATCCAGGAAAGAGGCAGGAAAAAAAGGTGCAGAGAAAGCCAAAAAACTAATTACGACCCCAAATCAACAAGATGCAGATTCTCACAGAACTACTATAATCACATGATCTGTGTTTGGCAAAATATGGTAGGTAATTTGCAGTGGAATTTTTACATGAAAAATGACAGACATGGCAGGTTCACATGGGATTAAGGTCCTGACACCATCTCTGCAATTACTACCAATTGTCAGAGGTTCCCCAGGTAATACTAGTCCCGTGTGAACAGGGCTTTTTTTTTTTTTGCTCTCTCATCAAACAATCTAAAACACTTGAATAAGTGAGGGCAAAACCAACATTCTAATAGTAAACATTCATAATACACCAGCAAAAACTCTAAACAAAACAGTATGCCTACCTCACCTGTGTATGTTCGTCCCTGTAATACGTTTAGGAGCTCCCACTGACTCAGTTGACCAGACATATCTAGAGTCATCGATCTCACTTAGTCCCTAAGGGCACATGAGGGGACAAGTGCTTGTTATAAGGCACCATTTGTCATTGTTGGGAAATGGGAATCTCCTTTACTGAATTAACTGCACACATACACACACTGCATATGCACATGCTGACCCCATTCATCAAGGCCCCAATTACAGGCCAAGCAGACTGCAGTCAATAGTATCGACTGAACCTTTAGGAGCTGCAGGTTACAGTGTCTCTGAGATCTTTAATGTCTTTGTCTCCAAATAATCTGCAGCTGAGGGGAAAGAAGGTGCGTTTGTGTAATAACATGATGTCCAAAAGCAAATTCAATTTATCCACAGCCAAGCTGGGGAGTCTCTTGACACTCCAGAACATTAGGTACAATATATATGCACCAATAGAGCAAGAAATGAGGGAACTATCTATTGGCATATATTCAATATACAAATGTAAACATCTCAGGAAACAAAACATTTAAGTGGGTGGCTGACAGCACATTGAGCCAGATGTTATTACTGGATGGTTCATAACAAGATAAGAACTGATTATTGACCTTCCTCTCTGAGAGTTTCCTCTAATTATGCTGCTTAATTTCTCCTTTGATTTTCAAATACAAACAGCCGCTAACTCTCTATAGCTTTATAAAGCAAAGTTCTTACGCTAGTTAGTTCTTAATACGTAGAAGAAATTAAACAAAAAACACTTCAGAAAAGTGTTAAAAGCCAGTTGTCACACCAGGGTGAAACTAATTTGCATGCCTTTGCTAAATATGTGATTCTAGACTCTTGGTGACGTAGTAATTATTCACAGGGCTAGTTGGTAAACTGCTGTAGCTGCACAAAGCTAACTTCAAACAATTGAGCAAGCCAAGTTAGTGCTAGTCAGTTAGCTCTCCTATTTTCTCTTTACCTTGTTGTATACTCTCCACTGGCATAACTTTATTCACTGAAGAGTTTTCAAATAAGGGAAAAGCTTGTCAGCTGCTAGAAAGTTTGCAGTTAGCAGGCTCATTAGCTTGGTTGCTAATAGAACAATAACTTCAATCAGTTTATTAAAAAGATGTATTTGTACCATTCAACATTCGAACCAGTTAATACAAATAGCACTGCATTAACGTCATGTAACATCATATAACGTCACGTAATGTCACAATGCTGGGTTTTGGTCCAGACTCCTGTCTATGATTTGGTTTAGGCAACAAACACACTTTGATTAAGGTTGGAGTAAGATCGTGATTTCAGTTAAATGTTAATCAAGAAATGTTAAAAAAAAATAAGGATGCTGTGGTCACTACAAGTGAACAGTGTATTGCAAGACTGTCTATTTCAGCAGAAAAAAAGAATACATGACTGTGAACATTTTGATGTGTTCAGTAGCAAAATTCCCTCATTATGGTAACAGAAAATGGAATTTGCTAGGTATTATATTTCACTTAAAAATGTACAGTATACGCTGTTTCCGATAAGTTGCATGTAATTTCTAGGAGACAGGGCTCACATTTGTGCGACAACCACGCAATGCTGTGTTAAGAGGTTGTTAATGTAAGCCTATTTCTGTCAGACCAGGCAGTATAAATGGACGGTACAACTCGGCTAATAAGGTGCGCTAGCTGCCTTGATCTTGGAATCTCTGGTTTTTCATTCCCTCAAAAGCACTGCCAAGACAGCTTGCTATTGGTCAATGGTGGAGAGAGTTGCATAACTTACTCTCCTGCATTGAATCCATTAATTGTGGCAATTCAATTGAAATCAATGTTTTAATTGCTAGTATAAACAGGCCTTAATTCTGTAATTTGTGATTACTTTTTGGGTACCCTTTAAATTCTTTTCTTATGAGTTTACAAAACTTGCTGTGGCAGTGGTGTTAGTAATTAACAATGGCAAGACAACACACACCCCATAGAAACAATAAAGGCAATGAGGAACCGGAAAACTAGGATCCCATTTATATAAAATAAACTGTTAATGTCACAGAAGCATCATGGGACCATAGAGCTAAGGAGAAATGTAGGGTAGAGTCGTGGAGGATTCGTTCCTGAGCCAGCAGAGGTAAATGTGGTTTCCAGAGAGGGATTTTAATTAGGCTACTGTTTCAGTAATTAATGCTGTGTAGATTAACAGTGAGGTGCTATGTTTTCAACATGAATCCACACAGATGTGGAGTCTTGGAATCTTGAATCTATTAAAATTAACAAAGGGGATTTGCCAATTTAAAAACAGTACACTAACAAAACTAAGAGAATAGAGTAACAAGTCCTGGCACTGCAGACCCTGTTAGGACTGGGTCAGTGCTCCAATGATTGACACTTCACAGGAGGAATACTTTATTTTTCTATAAGCATCCAGCCCAGGAGTCTGTGTACGGTACAGACCAGTACATATGGCCAGTGGTGGCTGGGGGCTCACTCTGTGCCAGGAGCCATGATTAATGCACGCAGACTGGACCAGCGAAGGGTCCCTGCTTGTTATCCCATGGGAGGTAACCTAGTTCTGCTGGGGACAGTGAGAGAGAGAAAGAAAGAGAGAAGAAACTTCACATTTCTTTAGACCTCCCTCACAGATGCAAAATGTTGGGACAAACCCACAAACAGAAACTTGCACACATGCACAAACAAAAACTGTGATTGTTTCGTTTTATATTGGCAAATACAGTAAATGCCTTATTCTGACATTGAAACCAAGTTAGGGTCAATATCACTGTGACTAAAATTCAAGTATCACATCTAGATTTTTGGTCAATCATTTAATATGTTTATTATGTAAAGGCATAATTTAAATAAAGCAGCTTTTTGTGACTACAAGAAGTAGAAGTTGACTTAAAGGGATTGTTCAGGTTTTTTGAAGTGAGGTCACATAGAGTATTTATCTATAGCCAGTGTGTTATATAAAGGAGATTTATGTCACTCAGTATGGAGAAGCAGCAGGAGTGCCACAACAGAAGCAAAGTAATGTACTGTGGATGGGGGCAGCAGCAACACTTATTTTAGCCACCTAGAAAAAAAGTCCCAAAAAAATCAATATCAGTTTTAGTGTACTCTATATTGAGAATATCTTTACTGCTTTACCCTGCTGTCAGACAGGCTTTTCCAATGGGGAGGCAGTTAAAAGCTTCAGTTTCCCATCCTCCGCCTTCTCTCAACAAAGCCACCAGACTCCATTGACAAAAACGGTAATTCTGGGTTGCTGAACAGTGGAGCCACTGGTCTACTGCTGCCTTGTTAGTTTTTGTTTTGTGTGACTTTGGTGAATCTGAAGTAACCATTTAAAGTGAAATTCACACAATAACACAAACAACTACACATAATAACGTAAAAGACTGATTGAGGCAGTGGTAGACCAGCAGCTTCTGTGTTCAGCGATGTTACATCACTGTTTTTCTCAATGGAGTCTGGTTTTAAAGGGAGACGTAATGGCTTCTGTTCCCTGTTGGAAAGTGCTGTCTGATGGTAAGCTAAAGCACTGAAAATATACTAAATATAGCGTACACTTAAACTGATATTGATGTTTTTGTAGGTGGTTAAACAACATCTGCCAACATCTGCTTTAGTAATACACTGACTATGGAAACATACCTCATACAACCCCACTTTAAAAGATCCAAACTATCCTTTAAGAAAAAATGCTATGGACACCAATGAGGTCCCTTCTTTTCCTCTTTGTATAAGTGTTTTCTTATTATCACATCATGAAAATTGCTCACTCAAACTATCATTTTTATGTGCACAGTAAAAATAAATGTATTGATGAAAGACTGTAGGGGAAGAGGACAGATGGAGAGTTGGGGCTCCAGGATTGAGGATTGGAGGGTTTCATTTTAAGAGCAAGTGCTTAACCAACACTGCCAGCATCATGACTGCAAATACTTGGGTGCTTGTGTGCGTGTTCCTTCTCTTACAGTAGAGTACTGATGTGCTAACCCTGGCCCTCCAGAGTGGGAGAGGAACCAGATAATGGCAGTTCTCTCTCCACTAAGACAGTGATGGCTACACAACTATCATAACCCTCCTTAATGCATGGATAACCCAGAGGTTACAGACACAAAAATTTGTATTGAAATTGATATTTGTTACCTCCTGTGTGGTTGTAATGTCTTCATGATGTGTTCATCAATTACATTACAAAATTATTTGTTCCAAATGACAAATAAACAGAACTTTAAATGCAGTGAAAGGAAATGATGTGCCTTTTCACATCATTCAGATACATTCTGAAAGAACGAAAGGTAGGGACAATATTTTGACGAAATACAGTACAGGCCAAAAGTTTGGACACACCTTCTCATTCAATGCGTTTTCTTTATTTTCATGACTATTTACATTGTAGATTCTCACTGAAGGCATCAAAACTATGAATGAACACATGTGGAGTTATGTACTTAACAAAAAAAGGTGAAATAACTGAAAACATGTTTTATATCCTAGTTTCTTCAAAATAGCCACCCTTTGCTCTGATTACTGCTTTGCACACTCTTGGCATTCTCTCGATGAGCTTCAAGAGGTAGTCACCTGAAATGGTTTCCACTTCACAGGTGTGCCTTATCAGGGTTAATTAGTGGAATTTCTTGCTTTATCAATGGGGTTAGGACCATCAGTTGTGTTGTGCAGAAGTCAGGTTAATACACAGCCGACAGCCCTATTGGACAACTGTTAAAATTCATATTATGGCAAGAACCAATCAGCTAACTAAAGAAAAACCAGTGGCCATCATTACTTTAAGAAATGAAGGTCAGTCAGTCCGGAAAATTGCAAAAACTTTAAATGTGTCCCCAAGTGGAGTCGCAAAAACCATCAAGCGCTACAATGAAACTGGCACACATGAGGACCGACCCAGGAAAGGAAGACCAAGAGTCACCTCTGCTTCTGAGGATAAGTTCATCCGAGTCACCAGCCTCAGAAATCGCAAGTTAACAGCAGCTCAGATCAGAGACCAGATGAATGCCACACAGAGTTCTAGCAGCAGACCCATCTCTAGAACAACTGTTAAGAGGAGACTGCGCGAATCAGGCCTTCATGGTCAAATAGCTGCTAGGAAACCACTGCTAAGGAGAGGCAACAAGCAGAAGAGATTTGTTTGGGCCAAGAAACACAAGTAATGGACATTAGACCAGTATAAATCTGTGCTTTGGTCTGATGAGTCCAAATTTGAGATCTTTGGTTCCAACCGCCGTGTCTTTGTGAGACGCAGAAAAGGTGAACGGATGGATTCCACATGCCTGGTTCCCGCTGTGAAGCATGGAGGAGGAGGTGTGATGGTGTGGGGGTGTTTTGCTGGTGACACTGTTGGGGATTTATTCAAAATTGAAGGCACACTGAACCAGCATGGCTACCACAGCATCCTGCAGCGACATGCCATCCCATCCGGTTTGCGTTTAGTTGGACGATCATTTATTTTTCAACAGGACAATGACCCCAAACACACCTCCAGGCTGTGTAAGGGCTATTTGACCAAGAAGGAGAGTGATGGAGTGCTGCGGCAGATGACCTGGCCTCCACAGTCACCGGACCTGAACCCAATCCAGATGGTTTGGGGTGAGCTGGACCGCAGAGTGAAGGCAAAGGGGCCAACAAGTGCTAAACACCTCTGGGAACTCCTTCAAGACTGTTGGAAAACCATTTCAGGTGACTACCTCTTGAAGCTCATGGAGAGAATGCCAAGAGTGTGCAAAGCAGTAATCAGAGCAAAGGGTGGCTATTTTGAAGAAACTAGAATATAAAACATGTTTTCAGTTATTTCACCTTTTTTTGTTAAGTACATAACTCCACATGTGTTCATTCATAGTTTTGATGCCTTCAGTGAGAATCTACAATGTAAATAGTCATGAAAATAAAGAAAACGCATTGAATGAGAAGGTGTGTCCAAACTTTTGGCCTGTACTGTATGTGTATCTTAAATTACAATATACAGTATGTTACTTAGGGCGGCACGGTGGTGTGGTGGTTAGCCTCACAGCAAGAGGGTTGCCGGTTCGATCCCGGGCATGGGAGCCCTTCTGTGTGGAGTTTGCATGTTCTCCCCATGTCAGCGTGGGTTCTCTCCGGGCACTCCAGCTTCCTCCCACAGTCCAAAGACATGCAGATTGGGGATTAGGTTAATTGATAACTCTAAATTGTCCGTAGGTGTGAATGTGACCGTGAATGGTTGTTTGTCTCTATGTGTCAGCCCTGCGATAGTCTGGCAACCGATGTCAGCTGGGATAGGCTCCAGCCCCCCCACGACCCTCAAGAGGATGAAGCCGTTACAAGATGAATGAATGAATGAGTATGTTACTTATTCATATTGCAAGAGTGAAGTGGTGATAACTGTTTATTGTCTTGCTTTGGAAGAGAAAATATGCCAAAGTTGCTCAAGGTGAACAAATGATATGCCAAATTGGGAAAATCCAGTAGTTTGCATTGCTGATTGCAGACTATGTTACGTAAATGGAAGATTGATAAGGGATTATATTTAGAAAGTGGACTCCTCAGACTTGGACACAGGAGACACGACAGCTATAGTTCACAAGTTGGATGCCTCAGAGGAGGTTCTAACCCATTTATACTGACCTTATTTAGCTGAGAATGCTGTTAGAGTCTGGAAGGTGTTCAAACAATATTTGTGAACCAACAAGTTTAGTGAGTGTGTGTGTGTGTGTGTGTGTGTGTGTGTTGAGAGTTGGGAGTGTCATCCCACAAGGGTCTTTGCATTACTGTAGTTAGCGATGCAATAACAGGTTAGAGCTGGTTTAGTGCTGACCCAGCTAACAATCATTTCCTGTCTTTGAACTTAATTACTTGATGAGGAGCAGCTGTGTTGTCAGCGTACGGTTCAAAGTCTCCCAAAAAATCAAGCTGAGCAGTGGCCACACTCCAGACAGCAGGGGTAGGTTCCCAAAACACTCTTTCTGATATGCCAAATTTGAGTCCTTTGATACAGTTTTCAAGGGTTTCTTAGCAAAAGGAAAGTGACATAAACTCATACAAATGATAAGATATATATGCATAGTAAATATCTTGAAGTAATGAGACATGTATTGGTTTAAAGGTATCTCAGATTTTAGTGTTGTAATGATTAAGTGGGTGGTAATGTTGAATGGAAAACAGAAAAATGTCCAACTGCTTTACCATTCATATTCATTTATATTTCGAAGGTTATGATATGTGACTGATGTACAGTAAGGTAATTTACAAGACATGTTAATACCAATGCGAGCTGCCTGGTTACAGTTTGTGCAGTAGCGGCACAGAAGCTCTCCAACAGTAACTAGTGGGACTAGCCTTAGTTTACCTGGAGTGGCAAAGTAGTCACTTAAGGCACTTTCATATAAGGTACAAGTCAGTCGAACTGTGCCTGAGTACGATCCCCCCCACCCCTCTTCCCAACTCCCAGCTGCTCATCTTTCACATTAGTAATGTTGTTCCGTACCCAAGTACACTTAGGTCATCAGCTACGTGACATCTGTGCTACAGTGTAGAAAAGGGCGCCGCAAACAGACACTATTCCCCCTGGGATCTTCATCAGTGGGGACCAGCTGAGCAGCGAGGCAAACCTCTGTTTCCCTCTGAGGAGAAGCTGCTGAATGACGTAGGTGTGGACGTTTCCTATCGCCTCTCTGTCAGCTAAATTTATTCTCTCAGGTCTATTTTGCAAGTGTTGGTGGTGCTTGTTGTGGTTGGCTTTGGACAATGGTCACATGTGTGAGTCAATCATCAAGATGGGAAAAACAACTCACCAGTCTGTAAACTCTGCGCCCCTGCAACTTTGCTACCTTGCCAGGTCTTAAAATGTAAACATCAGTAAGCATCGAAGAAGCCATTGCACAGTCAGTCAGTAGAAAATAAACTGTACGTCCTCCAGGATATCAGGAACTGTAATATCAATTTGAGGATTCAAAGGCTCTTTTTCTATATGCCAATCTGACAGAACAGAGGACTCTGGTGAGAGAAGAAGAGGCGTGTGCTTTACGGTGAATAAGGTCTGGTGTGACAGTGGAAATGTGAGGTGTTGTCCCGTTCCTGCTGTGGTTCACTACTATAGCCCTTTCAGAGGCGGCTACAGTGTGGTGCTGCTGGTATTCTGGAGAAGCAGAACATGGCTTAGGGTTGGGATGTGTGGACATTTAAATTATTCCAAAGTCATCTGGAAACATGAACAATTATAAAGCAGCAGTCAACAATGTAAGAAGACGCAAAAAAGGACTAAACTACAGTGCACAAGTTAAAGGAGCTGACGGGATCACATTTCACTGGAGTTGTACTTTGTATAATTCCATGTGACAAATGATGGATGGATGGATAGATGGATGGACTGATTGATTGACTGATTGATTGTTGGGTTTGGAGCTCTCTGCCTTCCTTCCAACTGCAGGTTTGGACAGCAGCAAAGCTGAACCTAGGACTGGCCGCTGCCATCTGATATAGAGGCATATGTATTAACTAGAGACTGTTCTATAACTTGTTAAAACGCCTTGTAGTTGCGTTTAAAAGCAATCCACATGTTCTGCTACAGTTGGTGTTCACACCTGATGCATACCCTACATACACACTGTATAATATCATCTCAGTAACAATACATCACTATAACTGAAATGAAAAATGTACAGCCTGTATTCAGGCCAGGAGTCTTTTTACAAGGACATATAATGTATAGCTGTTTTCATTCCTCTGTCCAAGCAGTTCAACAAAGAGAAAGCATATGAAACATTGATTAAATTAGCAGTCAAGCATGCTGGCCTCATTCTTTATGTAAATACTGCACAGCCTCAAAATTTAGCTGAACCTTGTATCGTCAGCCTCGACTCTCTTGTTCACTCAAAAGGTCTTATTGTGTTCTGGAGAACATTTTGTAATCAAAGGATTTGACACAAAGGAATTAGTGTTTTCCAAGGCTGAGCAATAAACACACAAGAAGACAGCAAAGTGTTCAGTACATTTCATTAGTAGTACAAAATATGAAACCAAAGGTGGAGAGAGTTCCAGTACTTCTGGGGGACTGGTGATCATCAGCAGGAGCCCAGTAAATGCTCTGAGGAAATTGCAGGTACAAGATAAACACTCCAGAAGTGCCTCAGAGACACATTACTGAATAAGAAGCCTTCTACTGACTTCAAGTAATACACTCAAAGACTCATGTTTTTATTGCTAAAAGCCTATTTGAATGTGTCATTGGCTCCATTACTGCACTTGCATAACTGCACAACTCCACAAACTACAAATTTAATAAGGACTAGGTTGCATGTTTTGTAAACATTTTGCCAGTATTTCTGCTGAACCTACTCTAAGTTAAGTACCACTACTAAGGTTTTAAACTTTGTCTTGTACACAATAGAGCAATGCTTGGATGTGGTAAAGGTGTCTTAAGCTCTGTTTCCACCGAGCAGTACAGTACGGTACAGTTAAGTTCTGTACGCTTTTTTTCCTGTTTTCACTGTAAAAAGTTGTGGATGGTTCCATTGGTTCTATACCAACCCCATTTTAGTCACCCCTCTGTTTGGGTATCTAGAACACAGATCTGGCACTAAAGGGTGACGCTGTGAGCAGTGCTGTCCATTGATTGGTCAATAGAGGACGGTCACTCTGCTCAGGGCCGAGGTGTGGCTGATTTGAGGCTTATGTAACCTCAGTAACCTTAGAGTTTTATATACATTAGTATATTACTATTAGTAACTGTACCTATAAAGTAAAAGGATGTTTTGCTGCCTCTTACAGCAGCTGTAGTCTGAGGAAAAAAACACTTAATTCACTGGGCCGACTGCTGGCGACTTTTAAGGTGGAACGTTGACTTATGTTACTGAATGTGTGAGTTGATGAAGTGAAACAGTCAGCACACCTTAAATTTCTATGTGACAACTTTGACCATTCCTTTAGTTTTTATTGTCTCTCTTGGATGACATACAATTTTAGTAATGAGTGGGTCTTCAAGCGTTTATGCATATTGGTTTCGATGGGATTATGTGAACTGCATTGACTGTACTCTAATCCTCACTTGTAGAAAAAAAAAGCATGGCTGTTCCTGCGGGCTCCGGCAACACTAAACCCCTGAGCTTGCCTTGGAAGAACTACATGCACAAACTCGCTATTTTTAAATATCCCATCGAGAGAGACCCTCAACCCAGCCTGTTCTGTTTTGTTCTGAATATGTTGGCATGCAGCCTCGTTCTGTGGACGATAAACGAAGCGCAGACAGATAAAGGAGGAAATACAGTGAGTGTTTGACTGAGTAGTGAGTGACAACAACTCGGCCCAAATGAGAGAGTACAAGTTGCGGTGGAAACACTAGGTGGACCAAGGGTCTAGGTAACTTGTCTGAAGGGTTACATTGGTTCCATACCGAAAGTGCTTGCTGGAAACGGGGCCTTAGTAGGCGGCTATCGGAAAACAATGAAAATCACCTAACCGGTATTGAGAGTTTAAAATCTGAGCAGCTGTTTAAGTAACTGTTGGTCTGACTGGGATTGGTCAGCAACACCTGTGAAAGTGTCATCAATTAATGTAATGCCTTACTCATTGACTACTCTCCCACTAGCTCATGTTGTTTGTGGCATTGTTGTATAGGTATTTTCAATTTTTTTTATTTTATTTTTTTAAATAATGGGTTTTGATGTGTTAGCTTTATATTTATAGTTGTAAGAGTGAGTGACTAAGCCATCCTCAAAGCCTGAAGCTCAAAGGTAAAAATGGAGACTTGTCGTCTTGGGATCCAGCACTTTGTAACCTAATAACAAATGCTGGCTAGGGGTATTAAGTAGGTGGGGCAATGGCCCCTTCCCTACTTTCTACCCCTCTCCCTCCAGCACCCTTACTCTGACCTCACCCATTTTCAAACTCAGCCTTCATTTTGATCTCATCTACATACCTGTTAAGTTTAGCGAGTGTATCTTGCACATTTGTGATGTTATCACGATAACAAAGATCTGTTGACAGGCAGACATACAGCTGCCAAGTAGACAAAACCACTTCTGTGGTAGTTCTTTTTACAATAGGTATCACCAGGACCGCATTTTGCCACAATGACACACATACACACAGATTCACAAGGTGAAAAAAAATACCAGATGATGTCCTGGGTGGTAAAAAAAAGAAAAACAGCAAGGGGATGGACATTTGTTGTTTTGACAGCACTGACATAGTGTTTATACTGTCTGTATAGCAAAACAGCACAATAGCAGAGCAGCAGTTTCAGTGCATCCTATGTGTTGACAGACGGTGCATTTGGGCACAGTATTGAGTGTAATTTACATGTGTTTTGGCAGCACTAGTGCCCAACACACAATCATGATGTAGTTCTACGCTTATAGCGTGAATGAAATACAAAAAATTGTATGGACTGAAATAAAAGTGCATCTGTTCCATGAGCTGGATGACTGAAAACATGGCGGAAATGTTGTTTTGTGTTGCCTCAAGACTTGATATCAGGGCTAGGGCTCCAACAAATAATCGATTAGTTAACAATATTAAATAAATCGCCATCTAGTTTGATAATCGGTTTGAGTATTTTTTTAAGAAAAAAAAAAAACCTTCTTAGATGTAAATATTTTCTGGTTTATCCACTCCTCTATCCACTCCACCTCTTGTGGACAAAACAAGACATTGCAGGCTTCATCTGAAAACCTGATCAACATTTTTTTTTTTATCATTTTCTGACATTTTATAGACCATACAACTAATTGATTTATTATGAAAATAATCAACAGATTAATCAACAATGAAAATCATTACTTGCAGTATGTTACTTCTTTATACAATAATGAGGAAAATAAAAAATTAAAGCATAAGACAGTGAACACAACAGAATTGCAATCAAGCAATTTATATAATAATAGGCTCCTAAGCTATTAAAAGGGAACAAAACCTAAATTAAGAATTTCAATATAATATGTCCATGGCCGAGGAAAGTTCAACCAATATTTGTGAACATGAGCTACTCTCTCTCAAAGTCAGAAACCAGAGAACAAGTCTCAAACTTGTGATGTCATAGGATATAAAGCCTGGGGCTGCTCCAAAGACAATGGATGAGAGACTGATTTGAAGACCCACAGAATTATTATTATTATTTTTATTATTCTCAAATGGGCTTTACTGTATTGTAGTGTTCTCAGGTCTGAAACAGAAAATGAGCCCATATACTCAGAACATTCCCCTGGGTGCTCTCAGTGTCATCTAGAACATCCTTTGTGATTTCTAAATTTCTTGAAAGTTTTCTGGGAAAAAGAATAAAGTCCTGTAACTGAAATTACTCCATTTAGACCTTGATAAATGTTTATTCATCATTCCATCATTACTGGAAACTTCATATTTGATTACATTTTGCACATTTTGAACATCCAGTTCACCTGCTATCCTCTTGACTAAAAGTCTCAAAGTTCCACAAGGTTACCAACTCATGACTCACTATTTTACCCATAATTAGTTCTAATTTATGGAGCAGCTCCAGACTCTATGACATCTGTACCCTATGACATCACACATTTGAGTGTAAGCACTCTAGTTTTTGAATTTGGAAGAAGGCTGTTCATTTTAACAAATATTTTTGGACTGTCTTAGACCACAGGAATAACATGGACGAACTTCAAAAATGTGTGTAGTTCCCCTTTAACCTCATGTGCAGTGCTTGGGTAGGTCAGTTTTGTACTGAGTTGAATGTGACAACTTGAACTAAAGTCAGACTGAGGTGATCCTAATCAGCAAAGTTATTCCTGATTTCAACCTCTAATTCACATCTCTGGTTATTTTTAGGTCAGCAAATCTCCATGCCCAGAGCGTGTACCAGCATATACAAACTAGTACACTGCTGATGGTCTCTTTTTTAAAATTAGATTTCCATTTAATTTCATTCTATTTCAGTGTGTGCAGGCTTTATAAAAGACTGTTACTGCATAGTGCTAAAAAAGTTCAAATGGAAATTGTGGGTGTGTGTGAGTGTAAAGAATTGTCTCTCTAAGTCGTGTATTTATGTCTAGTCCTGTTTTGACAGATACTGAAAGTGTTGTTCTGGGGTTAAAATCTTGCACAAAGCACCCATAAACTATTCTGCACTTTTAAACTGGAATCTTGCTTGTTTATGTATTCTCATTCCATAAACATTTTATAATGCTCAAAAGCGCAATATACTGTCCACTGATACTGTTTGACCATAAACTGAAAAAAATTCTATTCCAAATTGAGACATATCAGACTGCAATCAATTCAAACCATGAGGAATTCCCTCGTAGGAGGATCTAACTTTCTTACTGAGTTTCTCAGTGTACCAGTGCTGTAGATTTATCCAAGTGAATAATGTAATATAGACAGTGTCGCTGTGTCTCTGTCAAACCTACCCCAGTCTTATGTCAGTGTAGATCTGGGTCACTACCCCCAAGTGTTTCCTACTGCGTTCATTAAACATTAACTGTGTCTAAGTATATTTCTATGTCTCTGCCTCTTGAAACCACAGATGAGTTCCACTTGGAGGGGAAATGAGATACATGTCAATTGATATATATCGCCTGGTGTGAAGGATGGAGTTTCTTTTGCTCATTTTGAATGTTTGAGCCGATTCTGAACAGACTAAAGAAACTGTCCTTCTTTAGTAGGCTGGTATGGATACTGCTGCTCTATAACCTACCATAGAACTGACCAGAGGTCTAGATAACCAAATATCTTCTATCACTGACTGATATTCTTTTTGTTTACAATAGCTAAAAACTCTGAGGGCGTCCATCATTTTGATGGAGTAGAGCATTGAGAGCAATCTACCATAACTTTAAGTAATTCTTTTATCTCATATACATGACCTTGTTGCTTAGCTGGCTTTAGCCGAAGAGGTTACTTTTGGATTACCTCTTTGCTTTAGCCATCAGGTTGGTAGGCTATCACTACATACCTTGCAAAATATCACAGCAGCTGAGTTTCTGAAATTTCTTTTAAAAGCCCAATAATTATTATGGCATTGATGAATGAGGTGAAAATGTAGTGCTGGTCAGTCTAACATCTGCAGTGAGCACAAGCTAAAACAGCAGCAATGACTAACACATTATGGTCCCAACAAACTCGCACCAACACCATCAAGGTTCAACTGTGTTTGTGGGTAGACACTCAAAAACTGTCCCTGGTGCAGAGCTCACACTCCTGCATCAGTCCCATGATGAACAGAGTGAGAGCAGGGCAAAGACAGCCTGAGTGAATCAGTACACTGTATGCAGCTTTACAATGAAATAAGGGTTTTATGTATTTTAAATAGTAAAAAATTAGTTAAGTAATGTTCGACAATACCTCCACAGCCAAAGCATTAAACATTCGCTGTTGATTACTAACATTACTGAAGCTCCAGAGCCCCAAAAAACAGAAACAAAGAGAGACCGATGAGAGTGAAGATGAAGGTCAAGCAGGTAATAAGCTAATAATGATGTTTATCAGCATGCGGCAGGTAAAATTAAAATGAGGAGTAATTTAAGATAATGATGGAATTTTTACAATCCTGTCTGTCAAAATGACAGACAACAAGAAAGTCTAATGTAACCTCTGGTATTGACAGTAATAACTGGAAAGCTTTACTCAGAAATTTAGCATCAATGGTGTAAAGGGGAAGAAGAGAATATCATATATGGATGTAATATAAGGAAAAGGATAAAAGTTGGTATCTCACCGAGGTTACATATTGTATGTCCCGGCACAGTTTTGTCTCCCGGGGAAAGTCGGCCAGATCCAGGAAGTTGTCCACCACCACTTGGCCAATCAAGTCATGGCGAGAGAACCTGTCAAAGTCGTAGACGCTGAAGTGCAGCTTACGGCTCGTCAGCTCGGCGTACGCCACAGGAAAGAGAAACACCTCATCGAACACTGGGTTAAGTGTCTTGCGGTGCACCTTGGTCTGGTGCTTGGTTTTGCGGTCGGGCAGCAGATAGATCTTGACGTAAGGATCGGAGGTCCCTGAGAAGTCCTTGGCGGGAAGGTCCTGGGCCTTGTGGATCTTCACGATCAGCTGCTCCAGGTCAAAGTCAAACTTCAGGACAAAGAGGAGACGCCCACAGCTGTCAGTGCGACGACCATCTTCTACGTCCACCGAGCGCTGCTTGTAGAGTTCTGGTTTGATTCGGCCCAAACCAGAAAGAGACTCTTGGCGCTGAAACTGAGCTGGGTTGAAGTCCGGATTGGACAAGTTCATCTGACGACGGATGGAGTTGTGCCTGTAACAAATTGAAAAAGTTGGACAAATAAGATCAGTCAAACCATTTTGATTGACATATTCTTTGTTAAACCTTTGTTTCTGCAAGGTAACTGCTGAAGCCACTGTGTTCCCATTAGCCTGATGTTTTTCAAGGGTTTATCTGCAAATTGCATTATTGTGCACTCAAGAAAATATCAGTCAATCTGTTGTAAGTTTCTTAATTTTAGGAATTAAAAACAACTTTGTGAAAGAAGTATCTCTGAACCCAGAGGTCTAGATCTCTGTAACTGTGTGACTGTGTGTGTACAACTGTGTTTAATCTGCTAGCACCAAAAGTTGGATAGTAGCTTTGGGGGACTGATGTGTACCGACCGTACAGACGACGTAGGCTCCGTAATCTGTCTCTGGACCCTGTCCCTCGCCAGAGTGTGGACCTGGTTTTTCTCCACCTTGGTCTGGGTCTCCAGGGGAATGTCAGGCGATGTGTGGCTTATCTTTAAGCCTGTCTCTGGGACAGCCACTGCCGAGGGGGGTCCTGAGGGCTCCTTCACACAGCCATCTTCGCTGTACTCTCTGTCCTCCCCGTCCACCTGCACAGCAGACATCAGTGTTTACACTGTAAAACATCCTGTAGAAATGTTACCTTGGGATGGGGAAATTGAACCTTGAACCTGAAGAGTTGTAAGAAGAAAGTTTATTTGGAATGATTTATTAATGATATTTGGAAAGTGTCTAATATTTTAAAACTGGTGGCTTTTGCAGATGACACAAATATTTTATGTTTGGGGGAGGATTTGCAGCAGCTATTATTGGTGGTCAAAAGTGAATTGCAAAACATAAAGTGTTGGTTTGATGTAAACAAATTATCGTTAAACCTGAACAAAACTAAGTTTATGATATTTGGAAATCGTCAAATTAAGCAAGAGTACATTTGGAAATTGAAAATGTTGAAATCGAAAGAGTTTACGAAATTAGGTTTCTTGGTGTTTTAATTGATCATAAGCTCTGCTGGAAACCTCACATCAAATATTTGTGCTCCAAAGTATCCAGAAGCATTGGAATACTGGGTAAAATTAAACACATTTTAGATCTGAAATCACTTCAAATTCTGTACTATGCACTTATTGATCCACATCTGTCCTACTGTGTTGAGGTATGGGGAAATGCATACAAAAGCACTTTACAAAAGATTTGCACTTTACAAAAAAGAGTCATAAGGATGGTTCATCATGCTGGGTACCTTGATCATACTAATCCTTTGTTTTTAAAATCGGGTATTTTAAAATTCAGGGACCTAGTTAAATTCAAAACTGTTCAAATTTTGTTTAAAGCCTGTAATAAATTGTTACCACAATTTAAGAAGGAATCACAATTTTTAAACATCCTACCATCCATTCGACTCTGAAAAGTATGTGCATCTCTGTCTGTGGTGTAAAACTGTGGAATAAACTAGATGAGGACACAAAAATGTGCATTAACTTAAAACATTTTAAACACAACTACAAACAATCACTTTTGGTCAGCTATAAAGAACTGGACTGCTAATTTTGTACCTTATACTTTTTTAGAAAGGATTTTATTTAGCCTTGTATGTTTATAAGCAGGGCTCTATTTCATATTAAAGATTAAATGTTTTAAATTTTTAAGATTCTACAGATTTATCAATTATGTATGTGCTTATATGACAATGTAAGGGGGGCTGAAAATGATAAGCTCTGCTTCCTTCAGCCTCTTCTCGAACTTGCACGTTATCACGGTGTGCCTTTTTTTTTTATCACATTTACTGCCTGTTTTATGCTTGTGCTTGTTTGAGACAAATAAAAATCAAATCAAATCAAATTTCAATAAAGCCTGCTGCTTCTATGATAGTTAGAGCAATGCAAATGTGCAGTAGTTCACATAAAAAGTGGCAACAATTAGCAGTTTACCAAAGGATTGCTCCTTTTTTTGGGTGGACTGGTGATCTGCTGGACTGAACCAGTGGTGCTGGAAATGGCTAACATTGTGGTAATATGTAAGTATGTCCCATGAAGCTACTATACTACAGCTACAAGTAAAGAAGAAGAAGTTTAACAAAGCTGAACCTCAAAGTAACACAGTGGGTCACATTCCTATTGATAACACAAGTATTAGACCCAATTCAAGTGGTACGTTTTTATAAATAGCGTGGAATAGTAGCTTGATGTGTCTGCTTCTCTAACAATAAGATACAATTACAATACAAGATACAACAGCCTCCCTTTAATGGGTTCTTAATCGGCTACTCAGCCACATTTCCACCGTTTTATCAGTTTTACGGGCTCTGTCTACTGCGGTCTTTCTATATCAGTTTACTTCTATTTGACCAAAGCGTGGTCCGAGGGCTAATGGTGGACCTCAATTTATACACTACTCAGCTACTGCGTCAAACTGCACCCTTCTAACAAGGATCTGTCAGGTAAGAAATGACAACTAATAGAAAGTTGCTGCAACTAGTGGCACCTTATGAGTGTCGCTGTAATTGCATTCGGTCTTAAATGCTAGTGCTGTTAAAATTAGCTATTTCATGGACAACTCACTAAGATGGAAAAATGCTGTATGGTTGAGGAGAAAAGGAGGTTTCAGGAAATTAACTCTTACTTCATCAGACCTACTGATAAGTGATCTGCCTTATCTGCAAACAGGCATATTCAGTGCTCAAGGAATTTAATGTTAAACACCATTATGAGACAAATTACAAATCCTACACCAGTTCATGGGTGAAGAGTGCAAACATGAGGTTGAACAGAGACTTATCTGCCCAGCAGTTAGTAGTGAAGATGTAGCACAGGCAGGTTGTTCATGAAATTGCTGAGCATGGTTAGCAGTTCAGTGATGGAGAGTTACTGCAGCCCTCAGTGATATGCTGACTCCCTAAATTGGCACTCAGTCGTTAAAATTTTGAGCACCCCTGATGGAGATGGGATCAGGAGAAAGCAGGTGTTGAATTAGAGTGTACTGCATGGCTGGGACGACACGCTTTGGAAAGAAAGCATTTTTAACAGCATTTGCAGTATGCCCAGTTTACATTTGGAGATAAGTCACATAGCAAAATAACTGTTGCTCCCAGTACCAGTACTTTAACTTTTGAATGTAAGCCTTTCCCCCTTACTTCTGTGAGGACAGGCTGTTGGTCTCCTCCCAAGAAGTGGGCCCCCTTGAGGACATCTGGGAGGAAGCGGCCACTCAGTGGCACCCAGCACAACTTCCATGAGACAAAGAGGGAGACGCTGAAGAGAGCCAAACCACAGGTGGTCACCAGCAGGGACAACAGGCTTACCGATACATCTAGAGATGGAAGAGAGAGAGAGAGAGGGATGGGGGGGACTCAGTGAACAGTGAACACAGATTTGCCAGTAAAAAACGCTGGCACAGACAAAACTGGCTCCCCAGGGAGGACAGACTGTGTTTATTCAGAATGCTTAATGAGAAGGAATTAGAATTACCGCCGCATGGTTGTATGTCTCTGCTAACCAGTCAACTTGCTGTTTACATCCATTTCTATCTAGACCAGCGGTCAGCAACCTTTTTGATGGAGTGTCATTTTAAATTTTCCTGTTAATCAGTGTGCCATATTATTATTATGTCAATACCTCGCTCCACAAAACTTGTGGTCATGTCCTGTGTCATGACCTTTAAGTGTTTTAGGCACTGGATTTAGTACGCAGCGTTCACACGCTCATCAAGTGCAATGCTAAAGTTGCAAATTTTCAGTGTGTGTGTGTGTGTGTGTGTGCATTCCTTTGTAATATTCTGTGTTGTCTCTCTTAAGTCAGAAGTTTTTGTGGGTCCGTGAAACATTGCAAAACTCTTCTTTTTTTTCCCTGGCCAGTAGAGTTTGGTTCACAGGGTGGATAACCGATCAGTGATTCAGAGAGATCAGATCAAATAGATGGATGAGAGGAGCAGCTGTGTATGAGTGAAACCGAACTCCAACACAATTAACAGTAAAGTTTCACTTTCTGCTGCTCTGTTTGTGACCAGAGTACATGTACTATGAATGACCAAATGGTAGGCTTTACATACAGCGCTCCTCATGAATGGTCAAGCTCTAAAAGTAGAAAGTCAGTACATGGCGGTAGATGATATCATCACAGGTTGCCACAAATAAATGGGTGTAGGAAACCTGCACTTATACATTTCATGAAGCTCTCTTGCATATTTATTGCTAGCGTGCCATTAGATAATCTACGGCATGCTAATAGTGGCACCATATCTGGTGGTCTAGACTCATATAATATGTATAATGAAGACTTTCAAGGAACCATTTCCAGTGCGAAACATGCTGTCTTCACTTTGAGTTTTTTTTTTTTTTTTTACAAAGGAGTACAGAGAGAGAGCTTCTTCACATGGTGCAGTGACGATAATCTGAAGCTTAATATCAGCAAAACCAGTGATCTTGTAGTGGACTACCAGAGGAACAGGACAGCACACAAATTTGTAGCCATGACAGTAGACAGTACTTCATATATAAGTGTTGCTGCTAAGTGGCTACCAATTCTAAAATATGGATGCTTTACACACATCTTTAAACCAGCAGCTCAGAAGATTTATACAGTACAGGCCAAAAGTTTGGACACACCTTCTCATTCAATGCGTTTTCTTTATTTTCATGACTATTTACATTGTAGATTCTCACTGAAGGCATCAAAACTATGAATGAACACATGTGGAGTTATGTACTTAACAAAAAAAGGTGAAATAACTGAAAACATGTTTTATATTCTAGTTTCTTCAAAATAGCCACCCTTTGCTCTGATTACTGCTTTGCACACTCTTGGCATTCTCTCCATGAGCTTCAAGAGGTAGTCACCTGAAATGGTTTCCACTTCACAGGTGTGCCTTATCAGGGTTAATTAGTGGAATTTCTTGCTTTATCAATGGGGTTGGGACCATCAGTTGTGTTGTGCAGAAGTCAGGTTAATACACAGCCGACAGCCCTATTGGACAACTGTTAAAATTCATATTATGGCAAGAACCAATCAGCTAACTAAAGAAAAACCAGTGGCCATCATTACTTTAAGAAATGAAGGTCAGTCAGTCCGGAAAATTGCAAAAACTTTAAATGTGTCCCCAAGTGGAGTCGCAAAAATCATCAAGAGCTACAACCAAACTGGCACACATGAGGACCAACCCAGGAAAGGAAGACCAAGAGTCACCTCTGCTTCTGAGGATAAGTTCATCCAAGTCACCAGCCTCAGAAATCGCAAGTTAACAGCAGCTCAGATCAGAGACCAGATGAATGCCACACAGAGTTCTAGCAGGAGACCCATCTCTAGAACAACTGTTAAGAGGAGACTGCGCCAATCAGGCCTTCATGGTCAAATAGCTGCTAGGAAACCACTGCTAAGGAGAGGCAACAAGCAGAAGAGATTTGTTTGGGCCAAGAAACACAAGGAATGGACATTAGACCAGTGGAAATCTGTGCTTTGGTCTGATGAGTCCAAATTTGAGATCTTTGGTTCCAACCGCCGTGTCTTTGTGAGACGCAGAAAAGGTGAACGGATGGATTCCACATGCCTGGTTCCCACTGTGAAGCATGGAGGAGGAGGTGTGATGGTGTGGGGGTGTTTTGCTGGTGACACTGTTGGGGATTTATTCAAAATTGAAGGCACACTGAACCAGCATGGCTACCACAGCATCCTGCAGCGACATGCCATCCCATCCGGTTTGCGTTTAGTTGGACGATCATTTATTTTTCAACAGGACAATGACCCCAAACACACCTCCAGGCTGTGTAAGGGCTATTTGACCAAGAAGGAGAGTGATGGAGTGCTGCGGCAGATGACCTGGCCTCCACAGTCACCGGACCTGAACCCAATCCAGATGGTTTGGGGTGAGCTGGACCGCAGAGTGAAGGCAAAGGGGCCAACAAGTGCTAAACACCTCTGGGAACTCCTTCAAGACTGTTGGAAAACCATTTCAGGTGACTACCTCTTGAAGCTCATGGAGAGAATGCCAAGAGTGTGCAAAGCAGTAATCAGAGCAAAGGGTGGCTATTTTGAAGAAACTAGAATATAAAACATGTTTTCAGTTATTTCACCTTTTTTTGTTAAGTACATAACTCCACATGTGTTCATTCATAGTTTTGATGCCTTCAGTGAGAATCTACAATGTAAATAGTCATGAAAATAAAGAAAACGCATTGAATGAGAAGGTGTGTCCAAACTTTTGGCCTGTACTGTACATTGAGCACAGTTTCAAGGTGGACACCCAAGATTAGCGTCACCAATTCAGTGTCTGACCAAATGTCTCCCCTTCTGTTCCTGAGTTATTGCACTGAATAGAAAAGTGTTTCATAGATAATTATGATGTCACAGTTAAGTTGACCTTTGACCTTTGGGATATAAAATGTCATCACTTCATCATTTTATCCTATTAGTCATTTGAGTGAAATGTTCTCATAATTAGCGTATGAATTCTTAAGTTACGGCCAAAAACCATGTTTCGTGAAGTCACAGCATAGGCGTAATTTATGGGAGGTTGTAACCCACCCAATAATCCAAACCAGCCACCACAAACCCCCAAATTAAATATCATAATTATTGATAATGAATGTTAAGTATTATAAACACGACAACGTGGTAGATTTTCTCAATTTGGCAGTAAAAAATAGTGACGTTTGTCTGCGCCCCTGCTCCCGCTCTGAGATTTGGTTTCGCCCACCTCAGACCTGTGCGTCCCTCCAGTCTCTCCCCGTGTATGTATTGTAACGTCCCTCAATAACCACACGTCGAGACGTTAGCCGGTTTAGCTGGCGATTTATTTCTGGTTGTCACACAGGCTACCGTGGGCCGTAGCCACGCCAAAAACAACAAAAGCCTAACAGAAAAGTTCACTATCCACACGAGTGCCGCCGTCCTGTTTTTCCGAGAGAAACACACACCTACCCGCTCGCTGCAGCCGCGTCTCACTCACGAGACGCGTTCGCAGACACTCAGGAAAACCAGCCCTTAACTTAACATTTCACTAACACACGGAAGTATCAGTACTTGACTGCAAAAACTCAAAATCTTACCATGAATATTTGTCTTATTTCTAGTCAAAATGTCTCATTTCTAGTCAAAACAAATCTCATTACACTTAAAATAAGACTCATCACCAAAAAAGTAACTTGTTTTTAGACAATTTTCACATGTTTCAACAAGTTTTCACTTGGAATAAGTAGAAAAAAATTTTTTAAGTTTTTTTGCTTGTAATAAGAAAAAAAACACTTAATCAATGGACAAATTTTTCTTACAGTTACAGTATGAAGCATCCATGGTGGTATGAAGAGGGTCGAAGGGAAAAAGAAAGCCCAACCAACAATTTTAAGTTGTAGGTTGGGCAAAATAATGAAAATGTCTTCCCAACAGGAGATACGCTACTGCTAGGGCTCCAGCGCCACCACTGAAAGTTAGTCCTACTTTCTGCTGTGTTGTGTGTGTCTTAGCTGTTTGTTAGCTAGTTTGCTATCGTTCGTCTTTTTCGCCATACATATATATATATATATATATATATATATATATATACATATATATATATATATAGATATATATATATAGATATATGATTTTCTCATGCGGGGCATATCCTCAGACCTACTTCACAGGCGAAAATCTCAACCCTTCCCAATGTTCAACTCAAAGTTACACCCTTAGGTCACAGTGACCTTTGACCACCAACATTGTAAAAAATTTCATCCTTGAGTCCAAGAGGACGTTTGTGCCAGATGTAACAAAATTCCCTTAAGGCATTAATGAGCATGGGATGATGTAGTATCTGACGTGCCACATGTTATGTGATGACCGGGGTCTTATATGATCAGTTAGGGGCCCAGGTCAAGATTTTATTATGGCTCAGGTCAAGGATAGATAAGAAAGATGAAAGGTTGGATTCCAGCTAGATTGTCTCTTTGTCACTTGTCACATTTTGTTTCAAAGTTCATCAAAACAACCGACCTATATATGCAGGGTAAACTGAGCCGTTATTCAGAGTAGTTCATATTTGGCTTCGAACTCTCTCTCAGGCTTCCTAGGCGCTTGATTTGATGCTGTACTTCTTGTAATAAACCTTTCTATATACAAGCAAGACGGTGTCAGCGGAGTGTCCTTCATCATCTTCACATCATCGCTATTCAATAAACAACAATGGACAAGCAGATGGTTGGACCACCTGAAAACATAATGCCTTCGGCCACGTCTGGCCCTGGCACAGAGGCTTAAAGACAAAAGTTGATGGAAAAAATGTTTTTATTTGATTTATTTGATGCATCTGACCCAGTATGTTTATGCCATACGTGCCAGCGATTATGTTAGGCATTGTGTTTTTGGGTTGTGTGTCCTTCTGTACCTCTAAACGTGATATCTCAGGAACGCCTTGAGGGAATTTGTTCAAATTTGGCACAACCATCCATTATGACTCAAGGATGAACTGATTAAATTTTGGTGGTCAAAGGTCAAAGTAACTGTGACCTCATCTGTCTCATTTTCATAAATGTGATTTCTCAAGAATTCCTTGAAGGAATTTGAAACATCTATTTTGACTCGGGAATGAATTGATCAGAATTTGGTGGTCAAAGGTAAGTGTGACCTCATAGAACAAGTTTTTGGGCCATAATTCATACACAATGACGACGATAACGATGACAAAAAATCATACAAATCTCTAGTAGAATAAAATGATGAAGAAATAACATGTTGTACAAAAATGTCCATGGTCAGCTTCTCTGTGACATCATAATGTGGTGCGGAAATACTTTTCTGGCCATTATTCAGTTGCATAACTCAGGAACAAAAGGGGAGACATTTAGTCAGATTCTGAATTGGTGACAGTAACCTTGGATGTTTTGGCCGATTGAATAGATCTTCTGTGCTGCCGGGTTGAAGATGTGTTTGATGCATCCACATTTCAGAATATGTAGCTTTTTTGCAGCATCATCCATATTTAAAGCATTGTCATGGCTACATATAATTCTGGAGAGACCTGAATGTAAACTATAACCGCAATTCGAGTGGTTTACGAAGGCATACAACTGTGAGTAATTTTAGCTATACATACATATATACTGCATATGATTAAATTCAAACCATTAAAGCCGGAGACAATGTCCTTCATGTGGGAACCTCTAAATGCATTGTGCTATCACTGTTTCACCCTGTCTGCTTTCCCATTGCTCTTCCTACATAGATGCCCTCATTCTCCAACTTACTTTAGTACAGTCTTATCCATGGAATATGTATATGGCATGGTTGAATTGTTTTTCTTGACTGCATGTTTTAACATAAATGTGGTAACAAAGGACTGAAAGGCACTCCAAAGCCAATTCATTTCACTGTATTCATTCAGCCATACACTGTGTTAATGTTCTGCTAACGTTATTTTTAGTTTTCTTGACTGCTGAGGTAGTGGTCAGTAAAAGAAGTTTTTCACACCCGTCCAAAATATATGAGTTAATATTTTTTTAAGCTGTCTGGCAACAACTTGTACAGCTGCATCGATCTCATCCGTACATGTTGCCATTTTCTGTAACTATTTTTTTCTAGGTAGCTAGCTGTGTAGGAGGATGACATCCCCATTCTCCATCCTGAACAGAAAGAGTTACAGAGAAAGAGATGACTGTGCTCTCTGTGTCTTACTTCACCACCGCTTTCTTATTCAGTTCTCTTTTTCTTTGTAGCTAGTCCTTCTGAATCAGACTCAACAGAGAGAAAGCACGTCTCTGTGTTTTTTTAAGCCACCAGACTGAGTGTCCTTGTTTGGTACAATGTTCTACAGACTCCATGAAACACTGACAATATCAGTGATACACTGAGCATTATCCAACGTAGGATATTCACTCAGGGCATGGTGTCATATTATCAAAAATATGCTCTATGTTTTAACAGCTGTTAGATGTCATTTTTATATTGCATTGCATTTATTTAAAAGTGTTTTCCTTTGTTATTTGTTGCTAAAAGGGCTGAGAGCATCTCTTAATGGGACATCGAAGAGTGCTTAGGCGGAATGTGAGATGTGTGTATGAGCTCATTTATGGATGCAATTAGAGTCCAGTCCTTGAGTTCAAAGGAAAATCATTTTCCAGTCTTTATTATGAAACTACAGAGGACCCAGATTCACTTACAAACTTAATGAAGACGGAAACTATGCAAACAGTATTTTTCTAAAACTGTGTATTCTCTCTAAACTATCTCTGAGATTTGTTTTCTCAGCAACTGGACTCATTTATGGACGCATCCCTGTGCTGAAACTGGGACTTTATCTCCACTGTAACACTTCGGGACCTATTTAAATGATCTATAGTGCGTGGTCTAAAGTGCATGGCGCAAGTGCAATGTGTGTTTAGGGTGTATCCAGCCCCGCTCTCTGCCCCATAATCTGGACACAAAGTAAGGTGCAACACAGGTAAAGGGGTTGTATTTCGTCCCTTAATTAATCATAGCCATGTTTTGGGCATAATATAAATCCAACCATAGTGTCACCTTTTTTCTTTAACAGTCAGGTGTGTCAGCAGACAGTGTCTCTCTTAATGGGGAGTCAGACAGCACCTCTGCACTGCTCTCTGCTTTGTTCACATTTTAGAGAGATTAATTTATATTTTCCTCATTAATGATGTATTATTTCACCCACCCACAACCCATCCTTGCCCCCCTGTGTGTGTAACAAGCAGAGTGTATGCACCCTGTGAACCCACCTGTGTAGCAGCATCTTACTATCTGAATAATGTGAACTTTAAAAAGCAGGAAAATACAGCGCCATTCTGACTTTAGACCAGGTTTCTGTTGGTCAATGTCACATTCGCTTTTTACTGTCTCAAAAGAGCAACACCCCAGATAGCGCTGGACATAAATATGACACTAGAAAAACATTTGACTCTTTCATCAGAGAGATGTTAAGTTTTGGTTGGAATGAAAATTGGGTTGACAATATTTTAAATGTCTAACAACGTTAAAATTTGACATTGTGTGGACGTAAACATTATAATGTTTTGCAGAGGCTGGGTTTTTTCTGCATTCCTTACAACTAAATATCACTATTCCGTATCAAGATGACACTGGCATGAGAATTCTGAAAAATGTTGGATTTTTGTTACTTAACAACACAATTTAAAACCAACAGAATATCAACGTCATCTGTTGACATTAGCATAAGATGCTGTCCTGATATTGACTTTTGGTCACCCAATGTCACAACCTAAATTAGACCAAATATCAACATCTAACGACATTGGTGGCCAGCTGGGTCACCAACAATGTGCTGACCATGCCTCATTTTATGACCTTAAACCCAGTTTGTGCACAGATGGGCGCTGATGAGCCTAAAACTAGAAATAGTGCCAGGTGTAAGATAGGGCCCTTAAACTCACACACGCAAACACACAGAAAGGGAGGTGCTAAACTGGCAAATATTACTGTACCTAGTATGCTACACATATTGTAGTGGCTTTCAGGTGCCTTTACTTTTTGATTAAATTTACTTTTTGGCAATTCATTCTACACACAAACACCCATTATGACAAAGCAAAAGCCCATTTTTATTGTGTGGGCATATCAATTTATAAGAAAAAACAATGTAAATCCAGTCTATTTTATTTGATTTTAATTTGCTAAACAATGTAAAAATTAATCAATTTTAACTATCTTACTATAAAATGACGAAAACTCTGTGTGTGTGTCTGTGTGTCTGTTCCACGTTTTTCTCCTCACTGACTTGGTCAATCCATGTGAAATTTGGCACAGTGGTAGAGGGTCATGGGAGGATAAGAATGAAGCAATATTACATCAATTGGCCAAAGGGGGGCGCTATAGCAACAGATTGAAATTGCAAATTTTGAATGGGCATATCTCATGCCCCGTATGTAGTAGAGACATGAAACTTTGCACAGAGATGCCTCTCCTCATGAGGAACAAATTTGCCTCAAGAACCCATAACTTCCGGTTATATAGATTTTTCGCCATTTTTAATTTGTTGAAAAACACTTCAAATCGATCTCTTCCTAGGAAGTTTGACCGATCTGCATGAAACTCGGTGAACATAATCTAGGGACCAATATCTAAAGTTCCCTCTTGGCAAAAGTTGGAAGACTTACTAAAACTGAGCTTCTATAAGGCAATGAATATTGCGGAGGGCATGGCTCATCACATAAAGGTGTATAACATCTCAAGGGTTTCACCGATCACCACGCAACTTTGTAGGCATATGACCACAAATGGGGGCGCTAGAGAGCAAATTCCTTCATCTAGGCCTAACCACCATATCGATTTTTACTAAACTTGATAGATATGTAGAACAGGACGCCTCAAGGTGACTGGAGAAATTTAACTCTAATTGGCAACTGGGTGGCGCTATAACAACAGAAAAATGTTGTGCTGTAGATGGCTAAAATGCGACCGATTGCTGTGGCTCCCCCTGTGGCTGAATTGGCAGTGGTTAATTTACATTACATACAATGCTTTTTTTTTTTGCTCCAACAAGGGCTAGCTGCACCTTTCCATGTGAACTACCAGTATGCCCCGCTTTTAAGTCAATACAACATATTAACACTTTAACTATCTGCCTTTCAACGTGCTACCTCAACTACTAATGTACAGTTTTAGCCCACTAACTATCCCACTATTGGCAATGGTACTACTGTACTTTCAATAAAGCAGTTGTACCATCAAATTCACAAAAACTCTGTCTGAATACATTGCTCTTCTTAATGGGTTCAGTTGACTATTTAATCTGCAATTTCCTATGACCTGTATCCCAAACACACACCGTGTGAAACTGTACGTGGGCAATTGTGCACTCAATGGGTATGGACTAGTGTCTATAACACAAGAAAATGTGCCATAAGTGAACGGGTCTAAATATTTTGTGAAGCTAGTAATAGTATTATCACAACTGCTCATCATTTATGCTACACAGCCAATGTAAAGATATGCCACAGACATGCCACCTACACCAAGTCAAGGTAAAAGAGCATGTAATTAACTGGTACAAGATGTGGAGATTACAGTGTTGATTGGTATCCATAGCAACAACTATCACTAGCTCCCCCAGCAAAGCAGGTGGCTGTGAACATGCACGTGGGGTGCTCAGAATCTATTTTATGTCTGTTTCATTGATGTTTTTATTCATGTTGCACCTCTAGCCACGTTGCTGTTATGGCACAGCTTCCATCAGCTGTTACAGGCAAAAGACCTGCTGTGACATCACTGATCAGAGTGTAGCCAACATGACTAAACATGTCGGCCCACAGACAGCAGTGAAGCAACAGCGCTGCTCTTTGATTCACTGTTGATGTACCCTCTCAGTTTTCTACAGAGAGCCCTGTCCTACACCTGAAAATGCAAATACGTAGTTAATTGATCTGTTAGTTGGCTCTCCTCACTGTTTCCAAACATCAAAGGTCAATCTTGAAAACAGCTTGAAACTTGAAACGCTCTGGTGAAGTTGTTTTAAATACTGCTGTTGCTATTCTTCTCCACACACCATGAAAATAGCCCCTTCTACTCCTCACTGTTTCGCCAGATTTTAAATGTGATGAAAGATTACACTCTTTGAACTGTGAGGTGCCAGTTTAGGGTCTGAATCAGGTTCACATACCTATAGATAATCAAGCCGTTGTCATTCCCATACATAATACAGACATTTCGTCACACCCCTCAGCATCTGAAGGGCACCCTTTAGCATATCTAAGTGACACACAGCATAAACACACTGTAACACGTGTTTAATGTTGGGAATGGTTGTGATTAGGTTTGTGCAACAAAACTACTTGGTTACGTTTTTAAAAAAAAGATGTTGTGGTTTGGAGTAAGTACATTTTTTTCCGCAATGGTGACATCGGTGTGTGACAACCGTATGTAAATTACACAGTGTTACATCAAAACAGTGACAGTGACTTTTGTATTCACACAGGAAGTAGTAGTTCCAACCTGGGGGCTCTTTGCTGCATTTCGACCCCTCTCTCTTCTCCCCGAGATAATGGTCATAAATACAGCCTGCCAAAGAATTCAAAGCCGATTAGAGTAACTGCTCATGAGTGGTATGTTTGTTAAATTCCTTCTTTTTTTAAAGATTTTTTTTTTGCCTTTAATTGATAGGACAGCTAAGTGTGAAGGGGGGAGAGAGAGAGGGAGTGACATGCAGCAAAGGGCTACAGGCTGGAGTCGTACCGGGGCCGCTGCGGCAACAGCCTTGTATATGCTCTATCCACTAAGCCACCGACGCCCTGTTAATTTCTTTTTTTTTTTGTAAAAAAATGTTATCATCTTATAATCGATATGGAGAACATGTTTGCAAGAGTTGCTTATACATCCAGCAAAAACAGGGCAACCTTAACATGCATTAGGAATTGTGTGTCTGTCCACAAATGTAACTCCCAATATTCACTCTCTTTGTAGCTTTGTTTTGGTCTCCACCAACTTCAGAGAGAGATAACTGGCTCTTTGATTTGCAAAATGCTCTGCTATGTTCACCAGTTAGTCCCTTTTTGTGTGTCTGTCTACTGTTTGATGCTGGGCAGGGAGTGTAGTCTACAATTATTCTATACACCACATACGTTCTCAACAGTGTTTGTTTTATTTTTATCTGAATATGTTTGCAAAGCACTGTGTTATTAGAGCACAGTCAGCGGTAAGATTTGTGAAATGAGGCGGATAGAACACAGCCAGCCCTGTGCAGCTCCGCACTGGGCACCAGCTGGAGAGAGGTGAAAGCAGCGGAGAGATGATATACAGTGTGTGTCCCAACACAGTGCAGGGCTGGTGTTCTCAGCTGGCACAGATAGAGAGCATGCAGCGTGCTTCACCATGCTCTGGCTTTGATGTGCCAAACAGTTGATGCATTTGTTTCATGAAAAATAGAAACATTCCACACCCCAAATTCGGCTTTTCTGTATCTAAATGAAATTATGGCTCATATCAGTAATTTATTCCCATATAAACCTTTTTCCTGTTCAAGACTGACTACTGTCCATTCAAATCACCTAAATATTTGAGTCAAAAAAATAAATATTGAAAACACTGTTGCTCCTTCTTTGATAAGTTTGACTTTTGAAATGAATAAAACAGCCCGAGGCTTAGTTCAGTTACCTTTGCAAGAGCCTTTTCTAAAGCCACAGGGTATCTCCGCTTTTCAAGTCCCCTTGCAGGGTGCAATCAAGGCACCAAGGCCTAAACCCTGTACAGCTGGTGGCAGTTAATTGGATTCAGAAGCTCCAAAAATCAATAAGCTAAAGGAAGTCGACAATTATAATTAAAAAAAGGTTAGAGAGGTTTTGATTAGTGTAATTGTCTGTGGTGGGGTTGCTTGCGTTAATGTGAATATGCATGAAGGAATAACTGGTGCAAGTATAAAGTGTGTTATACTTAGTGAGGTGTTAGAGGTGGTTTACATCAGACTCTAAGTGGTTAATGAGGCAGTAAAATCACTTGCTGAGCTATTATTTGGTAGTTTTGATACAAAATGCATGTGTCCACCTTAACCGTAATTTAACAACTTTTATTCGTATTGTACATACATGCAGGTACACTCAACAAATATGTATTTATCATGGTTGAAAGACTTATTTTAAATTGCCTGTGAGCTACACCCTTCTCCTGTTGAAGCTAAGCGCATGGGGCTGTAGTAAGTATGACATACCGCGTTTAAAGACCTTGAAGTCCTTTCAGAATTTCCAAAGCCAAAAATGTGTGAGTAAAATTTTAAGGAATGGATTTAGAGTCTTTTCAAGTATTAACAATAAAGATAAAACCAATTGCTGTCCTGCATGTCATGTGTAAAATAAGTTGCCAAGAAGAGTTAGAATGAAATAACAGCCCGGCTAAACATTTTTCCTGGATATACTGATAAAACTAGGACCTACTAACTCTGCACTGCAACGACGATGCTGCTCCTTCCATGTCTTCTACGAGGACCATTAGCTGGTTAGGATGTTGCCTTTTGCCTGGGACAACTGGGACAACTGCAACTGTAGCCTCAATCTTTTACCCTTGTTCCCTTGTTCACAGTTCTCATTTTAGAAGAAATCAGCTGAAAACATTCAAAAGCTGGAGACCATTTTTCCAACTCATAGAGCTAAAGTTAGGGTAATGTAGCTAGCTACAGCCAATAACAGCTGATAACAAAGCTAAGAATAAACACTGGCAAATATGCCACTGATGTGGTAACCTGCCTATGTGCTATGCAAGAATTTAAAGGGAGAGTGCACCCAAAAATGAAAATTCAGCCATTATCTACTTACCCATATGCCGATGGAGGCTCAGGGGAAGTTTCAGAGTCCTCACAACACTTGCGGAGATCCCAGGGGAGAGGGGGTAGCAGCACAACTCCACCTAATGGAGGCTTATGTTGCCCCAGATTCAAACGTCCAAAAACACATAATTGAAACCACAAAATATCTCCATACTGCTCGTCTGTAGTGATCGACCGCATCTCTCTGTGCACCGCACTCACTTGTGCGCGCTTGCGCACACACGTAAGCCGTAAGCCTCCATTAGGTGGAGTTGTGTTGCTATCCCCTCTCCCCTTGGATCTCCGCAAGTGTTATGAGGACTCTAAAACTTCAAATGAGCCTCCATCGGCATATGGGTGAGTAGATAATGGCTGAATTTCATTTTTGGGTGCACTATCCCTTTAAGGCTTGACGCAGCAATAGCAACTAAGGGGAGCGGGCTAAGCAAATGGTCAATTGACTGATGTCAAGTCCTGCCATCCTTTGTTACTATTGCTAGGTCAAATATACTTGACAAAAATAAACACGATTTTCTAAACATGGCGGATCCTCTCAGACGATGCTGCAGTGTTTCTTTAACAAGATCCAGTTTCTGGCAGTCAGGCAACATAGCTTCTAAGAAGCCAACAGCAAGGACTACAGTATGCAATGGAAGGATATCATCACAATGCTAACTTTTATGAGCAAGGCAAAACAGTGTGAACTCTGAGGATGACAGGACTATCAGTCAATATTGCTCTTGCACTGCCCGGTATGTGTCCTCATTGCAAATTTGCAAATCCGAGGATAGCAAAGGAATGACCTGCCCTTCTCTTCTTTAGCTGGCCAGTACTCGTTGTCTTCCTTGGCTGGATTGGTTAGGTTTAGGCAAGAGGAGTGGAAATAGTTAAGGTTAAGGTAAAAATGTCAGGGTACCCAATTCGAGCCAGAATAAGGCAGAGTAAGGTGGGCCATTCCTTCGCTATCCTAGATCTTTCAAATTTCAAATCTCCTTTTTCCCTGTGGGAATCAGTTAAGTACTCTATGTCTCTGGTTCCCTACCTGGGGGTCCCAGCTCCCACTTGGGGTCATAAAATATTCACAGGCTGTCACAAGGCCTTCTTGATTTTAAGGGGTTTAAGAAAACTTTTGTTAAAAATATACAGTAGTATACAATATCTCAGCATTTCATTTATTCTGTGAGAAAAATGAAATGGTTATTTCTAAAGTTAAGATTATTATTCAAGATTTAATTGTCTCACACAGTAAAGGCATGGCCAAGACCTGAACACAAGATATACTCACAGAGCCTTCACTAAACAGTCTCAACCAGTAGCAGTTAAATCAACCAATGAGCTAGGGGACCAATCACCAAGCGTCAGGGAGAAGAAAACACTGAATTTGTCAAAAAATTTGAATATTAAATATGTGTGACTGTCAAAAATAAAATAAAAAAATCACTAATAATGCAGACACAACACTGTAAAAAAAAAAGGTTCCTAAAAATAACAAAAAATTAAAGAAGAAGCAATATTCACTGCTTAAACCTCATCCAAATTGCTTGTTTTCCACAGACTTCCTGCAGTTATTGTGTTCAGTATTTCAGGTAATTGTACAATTTATTAGTTGTTCTGTACTGTTATTGTTATGGATTGAATGTAATAATTGGGGATCTTCAGCAACAAACCTATCTGTCCTTTTCTACATCACTTTAAAGTCACCACAGATATAAGAAGGAAGCATTCCTGCTGACGTCGTTGACCTGAAATTAGGCTAACTCCTCCTGATGTAGTTATACATTAGCTAGCTAATTAGTTTATTTAGTTATTTTTCTAACATTAGCTAACTTAATACTATAAGACTATATACAACATACAGTAATGAGTCCATCAAGATTGTGACAGCCCTCAGGAAACATTGTTGAAACATCTTCATTTTGGTTTTCTTTTCGACATAGACGAGCCTAGCACACAGAATATCTATATAACAGGAAAGGGGAAAGTTGACTTAAGTTCTGCCGGGTACCACACTTGCTCAACTGTTGGAGCACAGAGCAAAAGGGATGGGGCTTAGGTTTTGAGTTTGGCTGCTGGAAGTTAAGGCTTTAGAACAACATTGCAGAGCATCTCGTTTCAATCACACATAAGACACATTTTCACAAATGTTATCAACAAATTGTTGCAAAGAAAATACATGATAAACGCAACAAATCTAAGCTTTGAAGCCACTTGGTTGGCAACAGAGAATGTTGCACCACCAGGACGCACATCAGCAGAGAGATCAGAGTCAGATTTTCATTGTCCATCAATGCGAATGGATTTTCCTGATAGAAGCCTTGGCAGAGGCATTCTCCTGCCTCTGAAGTAAATCAAGCTTAAAACCCCAAAGTGAACAGACAAACAGATGGCTGCCTTTATTGATTTGGACTAAATCTCCCTTTGATGAGGCGTTGTGTGAATCAACAACACGCTCTAGGATGGCTGATTATCCAGCTATGCTGTGGAAAGGCTTATTTTATTGAACCTCAGAACAGGTAGCAAATGAAGCCGAGAGAGAGCCAACAGCACTGACTATGAAACTTAAATGTTCCTGCCAGTTCTGCATGTTTAATTTAGCAAGTGGTATTGTGACATGCACTCACAGTTACACATGCAGACACACCATCCCATTTGCTACCAAGAGTGTTTTTAAGCAGGAATAAGGATTTATTAATTAACATCTGAGTGTATGTGTATCCAGGGGTCAAATTGGGCCGGGATCAATCCTGGCACAAAGGCTCTACCTGGGCGGCCCTCACAAATAGATAAAATCTGAATTCCAGTTTTCACAGTGGGCTGGGTAACAGCGGCAGTGTTGGATCTAACTTGTGCAACAGCAGAAACAGAAAGTTTGCTGGTCTGGCAGGGAGTCACTCTGGTCCTACAGCTGCATCCCGTGAACTGCCGCCCACTCTCCTCCCTGCAAAGTCAGGCTAAAATACATTGGTGCCAAAAGGCACCTGCCAAAACAGCAGCTCTTATTGTTTTTGATGTACAACCCCCTCACTAACAGCAACAGTGAGAACTGTTTTCAGCTGTAGCCTCCTAGTGGCAGGGAGTGTGGTAAAGAGAGCTCAAGTGCGCCCCCTTAAGTTGGTTGCACTGCACATTAAAACTGCTCACAGCTAATTTAGCATGACTTTTTCAGTGCTCTCTCTCTCTCTCTCTCTCTCTCTCTCTCTGTCACAACCTGGTCTCTCTCATTTTGCCTCCATTATCATTAGGAGTGAGTGAAAATGCTTTTCCCTGGGACACATGCCCGGTTCTGCAGATTGCTGTTCAAGGAATGTTGAATTCCAATCAAACACAACACACACAAACCCTCATTAATACTTTCAAATAATAGAATGCTACATGTCCATCTTTTTTTCCAGAACTTTTCCTAAAAGCAAAAGCCCACAGTTTTTCACTTTTCGCACAATAGATTAAACCAGTCAAAAGATTTCGAAAGGAAACAGTTTTACATTTAGCAGACTGCAACCTAATCAATTTAAAACTACCGGTTGCCGATGGAGAAAGGATGAAACAGGCCCACTCGTAATATAATCCTGCAGATGTGTGTCCAGTCTTTATTGATAACCTGGCAGCAGAGTTCTACACACACTGTCCCCATTCTCAGGCACAGACATTAAGCCTGGAAGTGATTCAAATGTATTGACAATTCTTCTGTCAGCTTTCCCAGTGGCTTATCAAGATACACAAGACAACTTCAATTATAAATGGAAGCAACAAGCAGCAATCTGCACAATAATGGTGATCATCCAGTTGGGCTGCAGAATGGCAGATGCTACACTACTGCTCCAACTAGCTCTGTGGGAGACAGATTTAAGGGTATAAATAATGGGAGAAACCAAAAACTTGAAAGATGTTATCAACATAATTTCTGGGCCATGATGGATGAGGCATTCCAAGTTCAGGCTCCAGGGAGGAGACCTAGAAAGGGGCTATGCTGATAACAAAGGACCACAGCAAATGCGATGCCCAGAAGCCAGTTGTTCTACAGAAACCCTTTTATTAAACTCCACAAGGATCTCTGAAACATCTCTCCAGAGCTTGGAGAAGGTTTGAATGTGAAGCACTGAGTTATCGAGGAACCTCCAAAACGGCAAACGTTCAGAGAAGGAAAACGCTGATTAGAATAATTTAAAGTCTATAATGGAAAATGAGGCCATGCAGCTTCACCCAAGGACTAAAAACTGTAGGACGGCTGGAATGATTTCCAGAGACTGGAACAGTCAAAGAACATTTTACACCAAAGAAAGACTATTTCAGAAAAAACTGATGAGGCAGGAAGCCTGTGAAGTGATATCTTTAATCAACCCACGCCCAGGTGCAAGAAGAATCATAAGACTAAAACATATAAAGGTCAAGGCCATGCAGACTTACCTTAAGTAGGACACCCAGCTAGATTAAAAACAAGAATCATAACCAACTAGTCCATACCCATTGGTAGCTTTGTCACCTTCTACCTATGCCTGAGTAGAAAAATGTGGGACAGACAGAATGACTGACTGACAGAATGACACACTGACAGTTTCTGTGATTATGTACAGCATACCATACCATGACTTAGTCATACCAAAAATTAGAAAAACAACCCAAACATTCGGCCACAGGAGGAGCCACAGCAATCGGTTGCATTTTAGCCATTTTTAAGCATTTTTCTGTTGTGATAGCGCCACCCAGTTGCCAATTAGAGTTAAATTTCTCCAGTCACCTTGAGGCGTCCTGTTCTACATATCTACCAAGTTTAGTAAAAATCAATATGGCGGTTAGACCTAGATAAGAAATTAGCTCTCTAGCGCCCCCATTTTGTTTGATGGGGTCAATAATGGAGGGGTCCCCTCAGATTATGTGTGGTCATATGCCTACAAAGTTGCGTGGTGATCGGTGAAACCCTTGAGATGTTATACACCTTTATGTGATGAGCCATGCCCTCCGCAATATTCATTGCCTTATAGAAGCTCAGTTTTAGTAAGTTTTCCAACTTTTGCCAAGAGGGAACTTTAGATATTGGTCCCTAGATTATGTTCACCCAGTTTCATGCAGATCGGTCAAACTTCCTAGGAAGAGATTGATTTTAAGTGTTTTTCAAAAAATTCAAAATGGCGGAAAATCTATATAACCGGAAGTTATGGGTTCTTGAGGCAAATTTGTTCTTCATGAGGAGAGGCATCTCTGTACAGAGTTTCATGTCTCTGTGACATACAGGGCATGAGATATGCCCATTCAAAGTTTGCAATTTCAATCTGTTGCTATAGCGCCCCCCTTTGGCCAATTGATGTAATATTGCTTCATTCTTATCCTCCCATGACCCTCTACCACTGTGCCAAATTTCACATGGATTGACCAAGTCAGTGAGGAGAAAAACAGGGAACAGACACACAGACACACACACACACAGACAGTTTTCGTCATTATAAAGTAAGATGATGTATTTGAATGATTTTACTTAATGAATCCTTGAAGTGTTTTTCAGTGACGGATTAATGAATAATGCTAAAAGACGACAAGATTAATTCGCTATTCATAGTCAATACTACATGATTTTCGGCATAATTGACATTAACAGAAATTAATTTATATGTTTAGCTGACTTATAAAATGCCAGTGCAGAGTGATTTTGTTATTGAGACAAATAAAATGAAATGAAAAACAACCATTCCCCTTATCAGCCCTAATGTGTGTTTGTTGTGCATGGAGGCCAGAAGAGTGAGGCCAGTGGCCTACTGCACTCAGAACAACTACAAGAGAGGTATGAATATCTCTTCACACATATATGACATATACTATCTCCACAGTCTTATTTTGCTACATAGAGACCACACTAATCCTTGCACTGCCTGTTAAAGTTTACGAATCATGTCCTGCAGGTTTGTCCAATATGAATTCCTCGGGATACACACACTGCCACACAATGCCTCTTTGTGCTTCTCTTTGTTTCCTTTATATTAACTCTATATGTCATAATAATAATAACGATGAACACCACTGACTTCAGGCAGTCAGGGAACCTACCAATCTGGCCTATTTTATTGGTGATTTTATTTTTGTTATTTCATCGCAGAATCATCTCTGTGGTTGCAAACATTAGTGGTGATGAGTGGATATAGGTCCCAGCACCTCTGAGGCAAGTTCATTATAGGCCCATCACTCCCTCTGTATAGTCCCTGAGCAGGGCGAACAACAATTTAGAGACACAGAATACTCACGATGATGCCCGTTTATTCCTGTTTACTATCCAGCACACCTACACAGATAATAACCCTCAATTAAACTACTGTACTGGTGTAAACATCACAGTTAAATGGCTGATTCATTCTGAAATTAGCATTATTTTTCCACAGATACACTTTGTATGTCTATTTTTACTATAATGGCCGACAAAATCTCTGGTATAAAACTGATGTAGGACACCAGTGAGAGGTGAGATGTCCACTTCTAAAGATGTTTAAACATTTTAGGGAGGGCAGTTGTAGGTTGGCCAGTGTGTCATTGTAGTCCAAACTGAAATATCTCAACAACCATTAAATGTTTTGTACAAAATTTAATGGCAAGCCATTCATGTTTCGCTAAGGAAAAATTTAAATTCCTTGAGATTTCATCTACTGTAGTACTACTATCAGGTCATTTTTTAATTTGTCCAATAATCTGTTAATGATCAAAGTGTCTTACAATTAGCCTTAGCTGTCCTTTGTTTTCAGTGCTCAGTAGCTAATATCATGCTCCAATGCTAAATTAAGATGGTAAACATGATAAACACTACCTGCTAATTAGCTTTGTCAAAATGAGCATGTTAGCATTTAGCTCAAAGCACCAGATCAGGTAATGTGACCATAGACTTTTGGTCTTGCTTTATTTTAACTTGTGTTGAAGTTTTTAAGGATGCATAGTTTTCTGAATTGTATCTCTTTTGGGCCACATGAGGAAACTCTTTCAAACCCCACTGGATAATTTAAAGGTACAAAGTGGTAAAAATATACATCATTTAACTTGTACAGCATTCAAAAAGCCAAAAGCACATACATATAATACAAAACCATAAACAACCATAGTGACGCCACATTCCTGAAAAATATATTTTAATATCTACAAAATGATGCAACCCTAAGGTTAATACAATTATTAAGAGCAGATTACGCAAAGCCTATGATTATGACCAATTCATTGTTCCGATGCCTGGGTCTGTCAGAGAGAGGACTTCTGGCTAAAGCCATCTCATTAAACTCTTAAGTGTACAGTCCATCCTCTGGGGAGCGCAGCACTGAGTACAGTTCAATAAGCTGCAGCAGCCAAGTCAGCAGTAGGTCAATAAGAGACAATAGCTGAGGTGAAAGGGCATGGCAGTGTGGTACTAAAGGGAAGGAATCGGGATAATGTCGTGGAAACAACTTTTACAGTTCCGAGTGGGGAAAACAGGGATAGCTGTGCATGGATAACAACTTGAGGAATGTAGCTGTATGTAGGGGATTCAAAAGAGTGTTGCAAATAGGTGGTTTTCAAATTAAGCAAAGAGAAGAGGAGATGAGAGCCATTAACTTTATTGAGCTCATTCAAGAATATCACCAGAGGCTCAAAGATTTCTAATCCGAATATCCAATAATGTTATGTTGCCTAGCAACAATACCTCAAAAATGCAATCAAGGGTGTAATGAAACCTAACCCATTTCCCCGAACATTTAATCAATTCCTCATCTTAGAGACCAAGAAATGAAAGTACTTTCTGCATTTCAACATTCCAGTGGCTCATTGTTGTTGTTGTTGACTTGGATCAATCTCTTCTGCTTTCCAGAGTAAGAACATGAGACTATCATGCTCCGTTCAAGGTTGCAAGGTTATGAGGTTCATGTATTGTCATTCTGCAACACATGGTTGCTCAACAAAATGTTAGCTGCAGTCCCTTTATGATATACACACAAAAAAACCTTGCTTGTACGACTCTGCACTGATGACAGCCATTGCCTGAGGCATATGTTTTCAGGTTGTGCATGTGTCCATCCTTTCGTCCTTGTGTGTGTTTGTTTGTGCATTCGTCCATGTGTCTGTCTGTCCCATTCTTGTGAGTGTGATATCTCCAGAAAGCCTTGAGGAAATTTCCTCAAATTTGGCACAAACCTCCACTAGAACCCAAGGATTGACTAATTAGATTTTGGTGGTCAAAAGTCAGAAGTTAAGGTCACTGCAACCTTGGGTCAATTTTGCTCTTGTGTGTGCAATATCTCAGGAATGCCTTGAAGGAATTTCTGCAAATTTGGCACAAACATCCACTTGGGTAGCTGTGGCTCAGGGTAGAGCAGTTGTATACCAATCGGAAGGTTAGTGGTTTCTTCCCCTAGCTTTTGCAGTCTACATGTCGAAGTGTCCTTGGGCTAGATACCAAACACCAAATAGCTGTGTGAATGTTTATCTGATGAGCAGGTGACACCTTGTATGACAGTGTCAGCCACCAGTTTATGAATGTGAATGTGGCTGAATGGTGCCTGCGTTGTGAAGCACCTTGAGTGGTTGCTAAGGTTAGAAAAATGCTATATGAATGCAGTCCATTTACTTGGACTCAAGGATGAACTGATTAGATTTTGGTGGTCAAAGGTTACTGTGACCTCATGAAACACGTTTTTGGCCATAACTCAAGAATTCATGCGTTAATTATAATAAAATTTCACATAAACACCCAACAGGATAAAGATATTTCACTGTGACATTATAATGCTCTGCAAAAACACCTTTCTGGCTATAATTCAACATCCTGACTCAGAAACAGAAGAGGAGACATTTGGTCAGAGACTGAATTGGTGACAGCAATCTCTGGAGCTCACCATGAAATTGCACTAATTCTACAGATCTTCTGTGCTGCCGGGTTGAAGATGTGTGTGAAGCATCCACATTTTAGAATTCGTTGCTTCTTTGCAGCAAGGTCCATATTTGAAGCATTGTCAAGTGTCTGGACAAAAATAATTGTAACTTGCAACTTGACAAGTTGGTATAGGCATCCAACCGCAAGGCAATAATTCTAGTTTACTATGGAGTTCATGAGTTGAGGAGTCTTACAGGGTGAGGAAAGAAGCTGCTGTCATCTGGTGGTACAACAGCGGATACTTCTGTATTGCTGGGAAGCAGGTTGAACAAGCCATCATTGGGGTGAGTATTGTGTTTTTATATCATTTGGGCTCTGCGCAGGCACCGCTCCTTACTGGTAATCACTGATTAGATTAGATTCAGCTTTATTGTCATTGCACAGAGTACAGGCGCTAAGACAACAAAATGCAGTTTAGCATCTAACCAGAGGTGCAAAAAAGCAGTGAAGTGCAGATTAATGTACAGGTTTTACAAAAAGACATAATTCACTTCATTGGCCAATCAAAACCCAGATCTTCTGCATGACAGACGGAGATACTGTCCACTCTGCCACTAAGCATCCTAAAAAAAACACCATCAACCGACATGGGGCACAAACCCACAACCCTAAGATTAGCAGTCTCATGCTCTACAGACTGAGCTAGGTAGGAATCCTATGCCACTTTGAAATGTTTCTAATTGGGATGCTTTATATTGCTCATCTGCAAAAGTTAACAAGCACTTGGCAGGGGAATGCCTTCCTAGGTTTCCTTAAGAAATACAGCCATTTCTGACCCTTTTCACCAGGATGGAGATATCTGATGACTCTGTCAGGTTCTCTGTGATGCAGTCCAATATCCAGTTACAGAGTGTAGTACTCTAGCCCAGAGTGCTCAGTTTCATGATTGTATTGAATGTCGAGCTGAAATCAACACACTGCATTCTGCTGTAGGTGTTGTTATTTTCAGGATGTGTGAGGACGGAGCGGAGGGCAGTGGAGATGGTATCCTCTGTGGATCTGTTGGCTCTGTATACAAACTGGTAAGGGTCCAGACTGGCTGGGATGTTGTGTTTGATGTGCTGGAGAACCAGTTTCTCAAAGCACTTCATCAGAATGTGCTTGAGTGCCTCCAGTCTCTCCTGATGCTTTTGCTTCAACTCCTCAATGCCAGCTTTCAGTCTGACTCTGTCTTTGCTGTATGTTTCCTTGTAACATGACTGAAAGGTAGCTTTTTTGGCTCTGGTTAAGGCTTTCACCTCTCAATTCATCAAGGCTTTCTTATTTTCTTTGTGATCACCACATCATCAAAACATTTGCAGATTGATGTGGTTCTCCTGGGTGGCAGCAACTCTGAACATGTGCCACTTTGTGCCCTTAAAACAGTCCTGTAGAGCTGCTGTAGCATCATCTGTACACACTAGGGCTGTCAAAAGATTAACCTTTTCAATCTCAATTAACTGCTGGATTTCATTAGTTAATCACGATTAATCACACTTCTTTTATTGCAGGTTTAAAATTCCATAATTTTGCATTTCAAAAGACTTTTAAAGTCCATATTAACAAGGTAAAGCAATTCCTACAAGAGTGTTTTGAATGGGAATCAAATAAATGCACAGATATTTACTTTATGACCTTGATTTTTAGATTGATTTCTTTCAGATCAGTGCTGCACTGCAACCACAGTATGGTCAAAGAGACAAAATGACAACACACAATTTATCCTTTGAGACCCACATACTGTAGACCCATTTCTGTCTTTTTTGGGGGGTTCAAATATGCCATATAGAAGTGGTATACATCATCTGAAAGCTGGAAACCTGAATATTAATTTGAGATGCAACTCAGCGCTGTGTGAGTCATCAGACAAGTGTCATGTCTGATGAAGGGCAGGAGCCCGAAACGTTACATCTAATAAATTCTTCAAGGAGCAGCTTCTGGTGTGCAGACTTTATCTTTTATTGAATATCAATATACTGACGGAATTATTGCAAGCATCGAGTATCGAGTTTTTCAAGCTAGCATGAGACTTGCGCCATGTTTCAATTCTCTTGCTCTCTAGTGTGGCTCTTCCCTTATTACAGACACAAACAGAAAGAAATACTCGCAAACATGATGCATCAAACACACACTCCTTCACCCATCCAAATCACTTTGTCCCAAGCAATAGCAAGCCAGGTGTGTTTCTCATCTGCAGGGCTCAAGAATGCTACTATTTAGTCACATTTTGCAACCATGGAGCACCACTGCCACTTGCAAATATTATTAATACACTGGAGAGCTGTTACTTGGTTTCCAACTTACGATGAAAAAATCATCACTTTTAACGGTGCCACTGTAACTGTTTAACTTAATGAAAATAACGATAGCATGAGTAAGAAGCATGTGTCTTTGTACCTTTGTACCGCAACTATTTTGTCAAATTTTGTGACCATGGAGCACCAGTGTGACTTGCAAATACTATTAATTTATTAACTGGAGAGCTGTTTATATGTTCCCAGCTCACAGTGAATAAATCCTTTGACTTTGAGCTAACTGCTAACAACAACTGTTGACCAGAAGCTTCAAGCTCACAACAAAAACATCAACACTTCCGGCCCGAGATAAAATGGGTGTTTTAGAATAAAAGCATCAGTGGCTCTGCTTTGATGTATCTAATTATAACAAGTATTTTTCAACTTTATTATAACAGTACTTTATTTAACTTTTTTACAACATTACTTTATTTAGCTTTATTATGACAATAGCTATAACTTAATTGTAACTTAGTAGTCTACAGTCCTTCAGAAGAAATTTCAAAATATTGCAATATAAATCTTGTGTATTGCAATGTAGCCTAAAATTTAGCAATATTATTTTTCAGCCATATTACCCAGGCCTACTTTGAATAAGACAAGCCTGTAGAGTAAGTCAGTACAACAGTTCTGGCACCCCATGGTCAAAAATAGTTACCCAGTTTGACACAGCACTTACATATAGACTCCTAAAAGCAATACAGTTTTGTATGAAAGCACTGAGGAGGCATTGCTGGAAAACACATTTTGAAGCACTGGTGCAAATGGAGAAGCTTTTGCATGACATTACAATAATTTTGCATTCCAGCAGCATGAAACAAAAGATGTTTTGCAGCTCTTTTTGTCTAAATTACCAAAATAAACTGTAAAATGGACATGTATGAAATATTCATATTTGATGTGTATATGCAGTACACATTTAAAAAACTAACAATATCCTCTCAGCCTGTTTTTCCCACAGAGGTAGGAAGGAGCAGTTTTGATGATACTGCAAACGAGGCCAAGGAAAAGGCTATGCAGTTGTGTCAACAATCTAGCACCCACAGCTGGTGCCATCATGGGGGTCCACTGAGGAGCAGGCTACAAACTCAAAAATAGAGGAACAGGAGGAGTACAATTTTTTTTTTCAAAGGAGTCCATTTTTCACAAAAGACCTATAACAGGCACAGGACGGGCTCTCCGGAGCAATTTAATAAAAAGTTACAAAGTAGTTTCTGATAATTTGGGGGTACGGATTAGAGCCATGATGTTCTTCAGTTTAGTCTCTGATTTTAAGAAAGTTCAGTCCGTTCCTGGTTTGAACTGTTTGGTGAAGAATTAGTAATATTTAACTATGTTTACAAAGTTAATAGCTCAGTAACAGTATCTACAAAAGACTTGTTAGAATGTGATTGTTGATGTACATTTTGCTGATTTCCTTAAAGCAGCTGTGTGGAACTTTTTACCATTAATAAAACTGTCCCTAGTTCGTATCACACCCCCTTGAAGATCTGCATATTTATTTGAACCCAACAGAGACAAAAAAGCCTTTCTCTATATGGCTATTTAGCATAGCCTCGCGCGGGTTGGAAGGATAGCGGAAGTCAGCAAACCAGTATACAGTACCCGAAGCGGAAGTGATTCTGCTCGCCCGCAGCGGCCCGCAGCCATTAAACCACAGAAGAAGAAGGAGCCGTGTTTACAGAGAGTGTTCTCCAAGTTAGCAGTACGCAACGGGCAGAACACATAACAGTTTTACCAGAGATGTATCTATAAGGACTTGGTTGTACTTTTGATGTCATGGCAGATAACGAAGGAGCACCATCTAAAAGGAAATGAAAAAGAACAGAAGAACAGAAGAAGGCTAAACGGGACAGTAACAGGGCCCAAGCCAAAACCTGTGTAAACCTCGGTCGGGCATTCACCAAGTGGAGAGAGCTGAGAGATTTGAAAGGTTTTAAAACTGATCCCAAGTTGGCCCTTTTCCTAATCGACAGGTATGTAATTTTAGTTTTTATTTAGAGAATATACCGCAACTTGTTAGACGCTGTTTCACTTCAATATATGATGACATGGAAGTTATAAGCAAGCTAAATGTAGCTGATATGAACCGCTTTTGTCTAGTACAACAAACGCCACAAAATTATCTGTGACTGTGACCATGAACACAAATATACAGCAGGCAGCTGTCTTCAGTTTATAAGAAATTCAGAGCTACACGAGAACATTTATGAACAGGTCTTACTTTACTACTAACTTGTGTGTAATGTTAGCATGTTAGCATGTTTCCACTAATTACTTGGACTGACCTAATGTTAGTAGCGTTAGCTTTGCAAGCGAAGGCTGCAGGTTACAGCTTTGCTGTGTTGGATTAGATCAGAACAGAAACACGACAGGAGAATTTACTGAGTCATTTTGCTGTTTCCACTAATTACTTGGACTGACCTGACGTTAGTTAATCCTCTCGCTCTCCAAAACAAATGCATGTGGTAATTGCCGGTTGCAGTCGAGATTTTATGACACCAGGCTGTGGGTGTCATACCGCTTCGACCAAAGGGGCGCTATAATCAACGAAAACGAAAAGTTCCACATAGCTGCTTTAAGATTTTAACCAGGAAGTGAAATTCTGTCAGCTACACTGCAAGAAGATTGTTAATGAGTCAATGAAATTTACAATATGATTAATTACACCCCCTTCAACTTCAAGTTAGTGTTAAAGATACTGAATGGCAGTACCAAGTCGTACAAAGCAGAAAACACTTCACCATCATCACAGAGATTCAAGTTCTGGCTGTGGTGCTTTTGGCTTAGCCCCATCAAACAAGCCAACAAGGGATCTGGTCCTTATCATGGTACTAGCAGCTCCTACATTATATGTCTATACCTTTCACCAACAGTGGAGGTGGCTATAGTGATTTGCTAACCCAGTTAAGCCCCCCTCCAAAGTATTTTTTGGCATTTTAATGATAATTGATATCATTTCTTGAAACAAAATATCTTTTTTTTATTATAGTTCTCATCATCCATTCATTTTCATCCGCTTATCTGGGGCCAGGTCGTAGGGGCAGCAGGCCAAGCAAAGCACCCTAGACATCCCTCTCCCCAGCAACGCTTTTCAGCTCCTCCTGTGGAACCCCAAGGTGTTCCCAGGCCAGATGAGATATGTGATCCCTCCAGCCTGGGTCTGCCCCGGGGCTTTCTACCAGTGGCATGTGCCCAGAACACCTCTAACAGGAGGCGCACAGGAGGCATCCTGATCAGGTGCACGAACCACCTCAACGGAACCCCTTTCGATACTAAGGAGCAGCGGCTCTACTCTGAGCTCCCTCCAGATGGCCGAGCTCATTACTCTATCTCTAACGCTGAGCCCAGCCACCCCACGGAGGAAACTCATTTCGGCTGCTTGTGTCTGCGATCTCGTTCTTTCAGTCACTACCCAGAGCTCATGACCATAGCTAAAGGTTGGGACATAGATGGATCAGTAAATCAAAAGCTTCAGCTTCCGGCTCAGCTCTCTCTTTACTATGACAGCGCCTGCATCACTACAAACGCCACACCAAACCGCCAATCCATCTCACGCTCCATTCTGCTAAATATCATATTGGTATTTGCATGTGCAGTAAATGGGTGCAATCAATGCAGAAATCACACCGGCAGAAATAGTACAACACACCAACTGTCTCTCTCACTGGCTCTCTTCTTTACTATCTCCTGGCCAAGGTCTGCCGTTTGAAATACACTTTGGGGGCAGTAGCTTTACACAGTCCACCAACACCAGCCTCTAACAGGACCAGACGCTGGTAAGCGCACAACTTTAAGCCCAGACATGCAGAACATCTCCATGCAGCAACAAGAGAAAAGTCACATAGAAACCAAAAAGGTAAAAAGAATCACAGTGCTGCTCAGTGTGGTTTCTGTGCTGGAAGCCAGTGCTGGTGGATGTTGCACCTCCAAAATGTCCCATAACTGCATTTCAAACAGCAGACCTCAGCAGCATGTCTATTCAGCCAGCATGTGGTGGTGCATCTCCTCGGTGCAGCAGCCAAACGGCGCCTCACATCTAAAACAATCAACAGCTGCAGCAGGAGGAGACAGTACAGAAGAGAGTGAGGGAGAGAGACAGAGTTGGTGCTTTTTGCTAATGCTTGCCTCATTTGTGGTCTGATAAACAGTAAATTCATTAAATTAAGTGCCATATCGCTGTTTTCTAAGGTACTGTAGTTGCAATCTGGTTGCCATGGCAATAGATTATGTCCAACTTTTACCCACAACCCCACTCTCAGTTTGAGAAAGAATGTTAGCCGTTGAGTAGGAAGTAACACTGGCTGGAGGGGGCCAGTAAAATACCAGTAAAGTTAATATGTAGCATTTAGAGTTAAGTTTTTTCAAGTGTTTTAAGGTCTGTATGAGCACATAGACTTGATAAGGGAGTTCAGCATGCAACTTTGCAACATGAGCTGTCATATCAAGTTGACTGTGAATTCACGTGTATGTATTTTTCATCGTTATTTATGTTTTATGCCTCTCTGTCAGTTTGGTTAAAGTGTACTGAGCCGTAGCTACTTGATGCTTGCTGCAAATCTTCAGGGATATGTTTTCTCCAGATAAAATCTTGTTACATATGTTTAATTCAAAATTGCTTCTTAATGCATTTGCTAAAGATTCTTGATAAATTTATCAGTGAAAAGACACCACCCTGCCAACATATTCTCAAGAAGATAGATATCTTACAAAAATTCAAATACAATGGTTTGTATTAAATCTTACAAATAAAGAGCCCATGAATGGCAATGCAAAGTTATATCACTTAGGTTTCGGAAAGTAAAGCTAAAGGTAAGGTTCAAGAAACATGGATGAGTGTCATCACGTTATGTACTTAATGTGCCGATCACACCAATGCAACTAGATGAGACAATGTATCATCTCTATGCAGCAACTCTCTGTACTTCTGTTCTGATTTCCAGCTCTTCAGGCTTATTTTGTGGCTGAATATAATTTGTAGCTACTTAAAATAAGAATGAAGGTAGTGATAGGGAGATGCTATAGTTGCATTTGTAGTAGTGATGAACGGCAAAAAACATAAAACGAGCATCAGATGGACTGTATTCATAATAAATTCGTCACAACAATATAAGTAGGCAGCATAAATTAATTAGTCAATGAGAATGTGTGTGAGGGGGCATAAGGACAGACAGCGACAGCAGTAGCAACCGACACGTGAGTACGTAAACAGAGGGCTCAGTGGGGACGGAGCACCTGCCACAGCAGGCAAACAGGCCATCTGCGGTCAAGCTGATTGGATGTAGCAACAAGCAACATGCCTTACGTTCTAAAATCAGCTGCTGGTGCTTTGACCAGCGGAGTTGCAGGTGACACCATCAGCCAGTTTGAGTCGAGCTCAGGCGGCCAGTTCACACCACTTTCCTTTGCAATGTACTAAAACGGTTTTGTCTCATCACGAATCTTTGGTCTGAACTGGGCTTTGAGTTCACTTGGTTTCACACAGAAAATGAACACAGGTCTCCTGGGGGAAAGTCATGTGTTTGTTTGATCCATCTACCAGCCTGCCTCATTACGAGGACTTTTCGTCTTTATACATTATATTCTTGCTTCTATGCCCTCGTCAGCACATTGGTCACGTGATCGCAGCCTTCCAAATAACATGGGTTATATTCAAACTCTGGTGCATTATTTTTCATAGGTTAACGTACAAAGAGTGCATTAGAACTGCCTGACCCTGTAACTGTCATGATTATTACGTGTTTTAAATGAATGTCACACAACAACCACTTGCAACTAGAGTTCCCTCTACTGGAGTGATCCCTCACCGGCATCCCTCCTGTAAACAAGTGTAACTCCATTCAATAGAATGTGAAACCAAACTGAAAGCATGACAAAGTCTTTATATCAAGTTTTCAAGGCAGATTTTTCGGTTGATAGACCGAACAGTATGCCAATATTGCTGTTGAACTTGGGCAAACCTCTCTGTTTTGCATCTGATCATTAAAATAAGAAACTCATTCACATATTTATTGGCAATAGCCTACTGTAGCACGTACTGCATGCTTGGAAGATTGCTACTGTACATTTAATTCAGGATGGATTGGTGGTAATTTTCACCTTCAATGACCAAGAACTACTTTGTACATTTGTGGTACGCAAAAAAGTACGCATCATGGTCTCATGTGGGCCCATTACGTGTCTGTTATGGTGCAAGTAGAGGAGCTGATTCCTCCTGTGGGTCTGTCTTTGAGCATGAAACCACTTGTTTAGATGGAGCCTATTTAAAACTGTTGCAAAAAAGTGAAACTCCAAAAACTTCCAGTACCAGAGACCAGTAGCCAGGCTCCAGTCTCTCCACTTAGAGATAGTTGTTTGTTGTGGATCACACTGTGTGCGTGTGTGTGTGTGTGTGTGTGTGTGTGTGTGTGGGTGTGTGGGTGTGTGGATGTGTGCATTTAGAGCAGTCTAATACAAGAGAAAGTGGGTCATAGCTCCTCAGGGGAACCACTCTGGTAGCTTGAACTTCCTCTTCATCATACATGTTTAATGATGGATTGTAACATGTTTAAAGGCAGCGGCCCAGCCACAGCTGCTATTGACAAAAGCCAACATACACGTAAACACTCACTCACAATCATGCACACACAAACACACACACACACACATTCACAGAAAGAGGAGAGTATAAAGGAACAAAGAAGCTCACACTGTATATACACTGTAGACCATATATGCATAGGAAATATAATCAAGTAGCCTACATGCTCTGATATGTATATGCACTCCCAAACCACACACACACACACTCACACACACACACACACACACACACGTGCAAACACTCTGTACTGAAGATTTATCACAGTACAGTAGAGATGACTGGTTTTTGACAAATTTTTCATAAAGAAAATAACTCACATTTCTGGTATTTAGGGACGGTCCCTGAGAGATATCCCTGTAATATTCCATCAGTTTTTCTAAGGATTGTTGCAATGTAATGTGCAATATAAATATAATGTCATAGTACAAACTGAGCCTTTTTAAAGTTTCAAAGTTCACCAGAATGTTTTTCAGACTGGTCTCCTCCTGGCTGATTAGATTTATAATGCCAATATTGAAGAAATCCCAGCCAACTTCTCCACGCAGGAACTAGTTGGATTAGATCACTGGTCTTCATTATTTTCCTAGACCCATGTCTGCAAAGTGCTGGGAGCTACGGGGAATATCGGGTGGGGCTCTTTCTCTCTCTCTCCAGCCAGCCACAGTAAAAGAGAAACCAACACTTACACACTTCAGTCGGTTCAGGAAAGGATGGAGGACATTGGTGGATTTGCAAAGAAACACACAGATGTGCTGTATATATGAAATGCTTTGTAGATTCTGCTGGTGCAAATGGATGCAAGCAACAAGTTCACAGATCACACTCTTCTCACCTTTAGTGAGCAGAGAATATTGTGAAACAGTGTGGTGTGTGTTATGCTGCTTTTTCTTTGCAGAAGAGAAGATTTTTCTCTTCTTTTCAGACCGGTGGACAAAGAAAAACCACATGCACACACCTGTTAATGTAAGGCTCCCTCAAATCTGCAAATCAGTGTGTCCATTTTCATTGCAAGGGGATACATTATCAGGACAGAATAAGGATAAAATTTCACATTTCATCATATTTCTCTTTAATCCTACTTTGTAAAGTTTAAGAGAAGTGGTGTGTGTTTGAGATTAAAGTGCTGAATGCTCTTATAAAAACAAAAATTCACTCTTATCAGCCCCTACAGCTCGCGATGAGATCATCAGTTTCACCATCCAACTCAGATTATTCTTAGGACAGCTGCAGGTTCCTGTAATAAAAATCCAGTCTACTTTAAAGTCTCAGAGAGAAGATTGTGGAGTCTGACCTGAGTCCGTGTAACGCGGTCTGGCCAGGTCCCTGAAGTAGTAAATGAAATCCAGGCAGTGGTCGTCCTGTACCTCTCCCTTGGAGCACAGGTCGGAGAGCAGTTCCAGCGCCTTTCGACAAATCTCATCCTCTCTTTCTGCAGGCATTGCCCTCCAGCATCCTTCTGACTGGTCGGCCACTCCGGCTGATCCTCCACCACCTCTCTCTCACACACACACACGCTCACACACACTCGCAGCCTCTACCAGCGCAAAGACGCACCAGAATCAGCACGGCTACACCCCTGGATAGCTCCGGTGCGCTCGACGTATCCGCAATATCCGATGAAGTCCAAAGTTTTGGTGGATTTGGAGTAAATGCTTGAGGTTTTGGCAAAGAGAAGAGAAGTTTTCATGGGTTGAAAATCCTCTTTCGCATAGTTTTGTTGTTCAGCAGTGAAATAAGGCGCCAATGGAGCGCGCAACTCACGCTCTCCTCCTCCTCCTCTTTTTTTTCCTGTTCTTCTATTCTCTCCTTTCTTTCGGTCTTACTTTCCCGTCTATCTCCTGCTCGCTGCTGAATCACTCCTGAGCCTCGAGGCTTCAGCAGCGCCAGTCAAGGTCCTTGAATGAATGCTCGGCTTTCACTGCGCTCAATTATCTCTCAGCGCACTGGGATGCAGAGAGACAGACAGGAAGCTCTGCCTCCATCAACCCCCCCCCCCCCCACCACCACCACCACCACCACCATCATCATCTCCCTGCCTTCCCACCTCAAAGAGAAGCCTTCTAAGGAGAAGCCAGTGGAGATTTCTGTGTGCTTTACCTCTTCACTGCAAATGTCATGAATTCCCCGTGTCCCTCCTTTTCTCCTTTGTCCAATAAGTAAAGTCAAAGATGCGATTCCTCTCACCATGAGTAATGAAGTAATGTCCCTGTGTGCTCCTGGGTATAGCATGTGGGGTAAGGGGCCCAAACACCTGAAAGGGCCCACATGCACGAGTCTGACCTTTACTGATAGAGGTAATGAACGACAGATAAATGTCACATTAAAGCCCTGGTGATGGAGCTAATAAAGGCCTTGCTGCCTCAGTCTCTGCGTCTCTTTCTGTGAGTGTTTGTGAAGAATTATAGGAGAGGACCTTTCAGTGTATCAACAGCTACAAGCAACATAAAAATAACTTGACTGTGAAGCTTTTGTTATATTAATTGGCAGAGTTTGAGCCGCATAAGGCTGATTATCAAACTGATGTCAAGTAACTGTGAAAGAGGGTCCTACTGCCAGGGACGGACAGGGAATGAAAATGGTCCTGGACTTTTTGAGTCAGGCTAACACAGTTATTTATATACGTATTTATATGGAGTCTCCCCTTGTCACAAAAAGTGTACAGATTTAATGTTACCTTTTCAGAGCACCTACTGGAGATCTCATCACCATTGATTTGATATACAGACAAGGGAGCATATTTAAAAAAAAAAAAAACAAGTGATGCTCTGGACATGTGTAAGATCCCCTTTCACTCCTCACTGACAACAATCCAACTCTCGACATTGTCCCACCATTCACTAGTTTGACCGGGCCTGATGATGCAAAACTGTTGTTTCATCGGACTGTAAACCACAGATGCTGAGGTAGACCGCTCGTCCATGAAGTGGTGCAGCAATACTACAGTTTTTCTCTATCGCTAAGACACGCTTAATGAAACTGGAATCCATTTGATCTTCATCATCACCTTCTCAGCATAGCAGAGGTCCTCTCTTACAATTGTCTTAACACGTTTTCATTGGTTTCACACTTTTTTCACACCTTTTTTCAAGACTGTCAACACAGATCTCATAAAAAAGACCCAAAAGTCTGTTGGATTAACTGTGTGAAACAAAATGAAAACATCTATTTACAGCTCATAGAAATTACTTGCATAATTATGAATCTCCGATGCACCTGTGTGAAACGTCTTTGTACAATTTGAGAAGTCAGTCCGCATCCACCTATAAAAGCTTCCACCTCTGTGTTGCTATTTGTAAGCATGGATCAAAGAGGGAAAATGCATGTAAAGAGAGGAAGAGACCATTATTCAGCATTTCTCAGTTTGAAAAGTACGAAAACGAGACAAGTATTTAAATTTATGAGTTTGGGTGGCATTTGTGAATAAAGAATGCAGCACAAAATCTGTTCTGTCTGTACTACAATGAATGCTTATTGTAGTGCAACATAGGTCATACTTTAGGTGCTTACTGTAGGCCTCAAAGGAAAAACCTGCACGAAAGAAATAAAAACGAATGAAGAAAACTGTTTTTTTTTTTTAACAGTATTTCATCTGGGCATCTCAAAATAGTGTAAAAAGTGCAGGTGCAGACTGCAGCAGGGTTTGTTCTCATAAAATCATCATTGGAGAGAGGAGTACAGTTTGTGCTGTGATATAGCCTACTTATACTATAGGCAAAGTATCAACAAATGGCACAGGCATATAGCGCAAATTAAGGTTAAACCGATTCATATTGATAGCTGTATTTTGTTCTCCATTGTGTAACAATTGATTGGAAGGATATATCAATTTGACGACAAGTTATGTTGTTTGATGGAAATATTTGCTTTTCTTACATGTTTTCTATGTTATGTGAATGTGAGAGCATTTTGCAAACAAAATGTGGCAGCGACTTTTAAGGTTAGCCCCGTGTGCGAACTGTTTTAAAACACTTCTGAACGGACAATGTTCAAGCAAATGACAAAAGTAGTAAATTTAAATGTAAGTTGTCATTCGATTAAAAAGTATTAGAAAAAGTATTATTAACAAACCAGTAGTCCACACTGCTGCATGTTCATTACACATACAAAGCAACACTGAACATGTGAAAATTTGCAAATTGAGGAAATTATATCATAGTTGGCCAAACAGTCCCTGTAACGTGGTTACATGTGATGATTCTGTTTTGGTTTTGGTTTTTGGGTGGATTTTTGTGTGTTCACCCTTCCCTTTCTGTTCCTGTTCCTGCCAGGCTTGTGTGTGGCAGGGGGCGTGGCTGGCTCAGCTGATGAGCCCCACCTGTTTCCACTCAGCTCATCAACCAGCCTACATATTCCTGGTCTTCACTCCACAACTCTGCCAGATAATTCTGTGTCACTTTTGTGTCATCTCCAGAGATCCATCTTTCTTCACTGGTGCACAACCTCCCAGCCAGTTAGTACCCTGCCTCCACTGCCTGCAAATTTTGTTTTTTCTTCCTTTGTCAATAAATTCTTGTTTCCATAAACCTGCATCCACCTCTGCTTTGGGGTCCAGCCAGAAACCAAAACCTAACACTTGCAGATACAATGATGCCAGATTTTTGAAAGATCTGCAGCTTAGAAGGCGTCTTCAGCAGTCTTCATCTAAGTGACCTAAAATTCTGTTTGCGTGTGGACGAGAGACCAAAACATAGAGGAAAAAAATCAACCATTGCACCAATACTGCTCTTTGTTTGATTGAATGAAATATAGATAGTAGAGCATAAAATGCAGGGGAGAAATGGGTCCGCAGAGTGAAAATGCCACAGGCGTCAAAGCATAAGCTTTACTTTCTCAAAAACTGCAGTGATATAGTATACATGCATTTTCATATTTATTTCCTCTATAATGTAAACCAATTGTTCCATTTCTTTACTGTCACCACACTGTTCTTTGAACTCTAAAGCTTTAGAAAAGCGATGAAGCAATCATCAGTGCTTTATGTAAAGCACTTTGGATAGCCTTCTTGTTGAAAGGTGCTATAGGACACTATAGGCAATACTTGCCTTGCCTCATATTTTCACTATTGATACATTTGTTCAAATTAACAGCAACTTCTGTAATGTCTGTGATTGAACCCAAATGCAGCACTCAGTGACAGTTAGCAAGGACTTTTATTTATACACAAGGTAACAGGCTCATGAGCTGAGAGTTCATTCTTGGGGCTCAGAGCCCACACAGGCTCTGGGTTCAGGGTCCAGGAAATGGACCAGGCCAAACTCGGAAGTGGGAACGAGAGCAAGGATGTGAGTCCTCGGATCTGAACAGTTTGTTCTGACAACAGGCAGTGATATCAAAGAGGGGCTTACTGATGGTGTGGATGAGAAGGGGAGGGGTCCAAAATCAGAAGAGTAGTCCAGCAAAGCAGCAGAGTCAACGTGGGATGAGTAGCAGGAAAGTAGCGGCCAGGCGATGGATTGAGGAGCTGAAAGGTTGGTAAAAGAAGTAAGGACACACACACACACACACACACACACAGGTGGGAACACTCACGCTGAAACGTCATGGCAGGAAAACACCACACAGCCACAGGCAGATGGAAACCAGAGATGCAGGGACAGAAGGCTGGTGAGTTTACCGTGAAACAGACGACGTAGACAGGTCAGGAGCCGGCAGGATCAGTAACAGGGAAAAGGGACTGGCACTGAGGGAAAGGCAGCAGCTGCTTATATGCAGGGAGTGCTGATGACAAGGCTGGCAAGGTGCAGGTGAATGGAAATTTATCAGGAGCAGACGAGAGAGAGAAGGGGAGCAGAATGTGTGTCTGCGACAACTTCAATTTAGGCCTTGTTTACACGGTCCAATACAAATAAAAACAGACTTTTATTTATCCCGTTTAAAAAAAAATCCAGGTTTACAAGATCAGTTGTGAAAACGATATCCCTGTGTACAAGAAAACGCAAAAACAGCAGCTTTTTGCTGCAATTAGCATGCCAGGCCAGTAGGTGGCGATACGCCATATGTCAAACACCATAGAAGAACATTCTGCGCATGCACAGTGATTTGTTTTCCTCTTGGCGCTAGTGATAAAAACAATGATTAACTACATTTTAACCTTATGTAGCATAGTTAGCTGCTATGCACTTCCTAATATTAGAGTTGTCACCCGTCCCGTTTTTCCCAGAATTGTTCTCTTTTTTCATCAGCTGTCCTGGGAAAAAAAAAATCTCTCCCGGGACACAATTTGTCCCGTTTTTTGGAGAAAATGCAGCAGCAGCAGGCCAAGGAGTCCATCCAGAATCAGTGCAACAGGCTCAAGAACATCTGTGTCAGAGAGACAGCAAAGAGGTAAGAGGAGCTGTGGGAAGTCCTAACAGTTCACTTAGTATATTTGCACATCCAATCATGTTTTAATTTGTATTTTTTCCATTTATATTTAACCCTACGGGCCCGAACGACGCATAGTGCGTCCAAATTCACACCTGTTCTTCTCTATGGTGTTTCTCCGCGACCGTGCGTCATAGCGAGAAGCCACGCATATCACGTGAAACAGCGGAATCGTAGCTTTCTGAATGTTTTTACAGCGAAAAAAAAAGATAAAGTTACACTAAAATTATGTATAACAGAGCTTTCATACAGCTTTGCACACACATTACTCTTGGATGGATTACTCGCGAATGCAGGCTCGCACAGAAATGCCACGCATATCACATGAAAGCGCAGGAGCAGAGCTTTCCAATGACACCACACACATCATTGTGCTGTCATCCCATCACGCTATAAATCCAGATCAAATGTCTACAAAATAAAAACCTGACGGATTTCTTTACAATCCATTATACAGATCTTGTTATCAGTCACTTCATATAGTGAGGAATATCGTATCTTACCACGTCTTAGGCTTGCGTGTGTTTCTCCCTGTCTATCCACATTTGTAGTCCGGTTTTCAAGATGCAAATATCTCCATATTGTCCAGTTGACACGATCAAACTTTGTATGACAAGACCAGCCACTTCACCTTTGCACACCCAGACAACTGAGGCCTAATTATGCATGCATGACAGGGCCGTAGTCACCATATACATTGAAGGGGACACGTGCCCCCCCCACCAATGCCCAATTTTTTTTTTTTTTACTGCAAACAAAGTGGCAAATATTATCTTGGAGGACATCATTGCACTTGGGTGACTATTTTTCTATTATCTTAGATGTAAATATTGCATGTTTCTTTCAGATAAAACACATTTTTGACTTGTGAATGAGTCAATGGACTTTCTCGCAATAATGAAAAAAATACTGGCAATCATGTCCGCCTGGCACAAACCACATGTTTTGGACAGCTGTGAAGTGACAGAATGTCCCACCATCATGGTTCTTATATTGCCAGATTCCAGAGAGTCTCCCCTCTTCATATATGGCAGAATATGTCTTCTTCCAACTTGCTATGGTGAGATACATGTAAAAATGTAAGAATTTAGTAACATGGATTTGTTTTTTTTTCATTGATATAAAAATTAATATAAAATACAGGCACATAGAAGGACATGGAATGATGGCAAATCTGGTCTCCTATGTCCAAATTTCATGTTCATTGGTCAGTCTGAACTGGTAATAATGGCCGAGCCCTCCGCATCAAACATTTGGTCGAGTGTCCCTTTTTTTAACAAATCCAAGGTGGCAACCCTACCTAATATTGGGCACAGCTTCGTTCGCCGATGTAGCGGTGATGCTTATGCAGCAGTGCTAAGTTCATTTGTAAGCTCGTAAGTAGTCCCAAAAGTGCTGACAAAACATAAACAACCCGGCATATATCCGCCATTGCTGTTGTGGTTCCCGGGTGCCTAATGGGCATGCATGAACTGGGTTGCAACATCATCGTTTTCCAAAATCTCTGTCTATCCTGTTTACATGTCTCCACAGAAACAGATATTTTTAAAAACTTTAACTTTGGAAGACGTTTCTGAAAACCTCTGTTTTCGTCGAGAACACTGGTTACATGTAAATGATAGGTGCAAACGCAAAGATAAATACCTGTTTTCAGAAATATATGGAACTGTATAAACAGGCGCTTATTTAGTTCTTATTTCATCCCTATTTGGCCGGCCCACTTGATAATCAGTTGTTTATCTATTATATACTTGTAAAAGTTTATGGACCAATCATGTAAAGCAATATTAGAAATCATCATCAACACCTAATGAATGTAAGTTCAGTACTGAAGAATGTAATGGGATCCCTCCAGCCATGATACAACAATCAGTGACTTTCTACTCACCTACCTTTGGCGCCTTTATGGACCACTCCCATTTTTGATGTCGACCTTCATTTTTTATTTCAACTACACACCTGTAGAGTTTTATTACTGCATATTGCACAATTGTGACGTTATTGTTGTGACAAAAATCTGTCCACAGACAGGAAGACAGATATATTAAGTGCCACCAGGACACACACACACAAACAGAGACTCACAGTGAAAAACAATACCAGCACTTGCAACATTGTCACAGTTGGCAATGAGTAGTTTTCTTTTAGCTCCGTTTTTGGTCTCTACCAACTCCAAGAGAAGTATCTGTCTCTTTAACTGCTGAATGCTCCTCCATGTTTACCAGCTACTTTCTTACTTTGTCTGCTGTCTGGAACTGAGCATCAGTGGGTTGCTGCTTGAAACAAAGTAAATGAGAGCTTTGAGACCAAACCTAAACATTTATGTTTGTGGGCCATAAAAGCAAAATGATGAACTTGCACAGTGAGGTTTTAGAGCTTTTTCTTTGACCAAAAAAAACACTGTGAGAGTGAACCAAAACAGTAAACTTTGCAGAATGAAGAGCAAAACAATGAGCTCAAACTCACCATCAAGCTATGTTTTCAGTCATTTCAGACATTCTTTACAGAAAAATATTGATTGTTGTCACTTTAAAAACAATCTGTCTGTTCAGATTCAGTATAAACTAGCATATATGCAATGGAAAGAAAAAATACAGCCACAAGGGTGAGGAGAAAGAAAAACATAAGAATATTATCTGCAGGATTTTCTGTGTAGACAACTCTGGTTTGATACAAATCCTTGAAGTGATTTGTTTTACACGACTTACCTCATCACAGCTGTCGGGGCATTTTCTAGCTCACGCAATTGATGTAATACTGAGAGGTCAAACACCACTGTTGGATCAGAAAAAGTACACCGAGCGGTTCTCCAGAGTCTAACGAAGACTGCCAGCTAAATTCGCTGATGTAATACTCATCAATACTCAAGACTCTTTAAGGTCAGGCAAGGGTCAGAGGTGGGCTCTGTTCAATTCCAGGTAACCATAACAACCAGATGAAGATGAACAGCAGTTTTTTTCTTTCTTTTCTTTTTAAGAATCAGTTCAGTTCAGCAAATGGGTTTTTTTTGACAGGGGTGAAAATCTCATAAAATGCTCAAATGCTTGATACCAGCAATCCCCACACCAACAAACCAGCAGCATCAAGCATCACTCAGCGTGATCCATAGGTGTATTTCCACTGGAGATGGGGGACTTAAACTTCTACAATTTCAGTCTGAAGTTCTGAGTCGACTGAAATGTTAAAATGCTCACCTGAGTCGCCTTCAGCTTTACCGTGTGTTTACAGCATTTGATTTACAAAAGCTTTACAAATAATAGCGAGTAATTTTCTATAGTTTGCCAAGGAGGAGGCCTTTGTGATGAATTAAACTGAATTATTTCATTTTTTACAATCTGGAAAAACACTTATTTTCAAGACAGATTGAAAAACAGGATATGCTATTACCTAGCTTTGTGTACAAATGTTGTTGATGCTGACATGTCACTGTAAAGAGGCAACAAGAGTGCAGCCGCTTTTTAAACTGCTCCCGTGGGATGTCACTCAACCTCTGAGTTTTTGCAAACAGACAGGGGTCATGGGGAGATTTTTCAATACTGAGTACCTCAGCATGAAGTCAGCATTCACACACACATACTGACAGTGCTGGTTGGATTTGATCAGGCGTTATGTGCAATATAACCGCTCCTCTGCTGAAGCGATCTCTCAAGATAATATCTGCTCATGAGCCAGATGATGCAATGCTGTCAGCTTTAGTGGTCAGCAGGTCCAAAATATCAGAAGATCATCAAAAAGCAAGTGCTGTGCATGATGATGCAGAGCTGTTGGTTTAAAACCATGTTCTGTTTAGCAGTTTCATTTGTGTGTGTGTGTGTGGGCGCCTCTGCCCCAGTGTTGGTTTGCATCTCTGTACACATGTGCATATTTATTTGTTCATTTCCAAATGTGTGTGACTGACGGTATTTGCATTTAAGCATGCACGTGGACTCACCGGTGCTTCTGTGTGTGTGTGTGTGTGTGTCACCCTGGTGTGTGTTTCATTTAGCATTATTTGGGAGGATTCAGCCAGGCTCAGAGCCAGCCCAGCTGCCTCAGAGGAACAGAGGGCATCTGTTCAGCCTCCACACTGGTTGCTCTGTTCTTAAATGCTTCTCAGAAAGCAGCATCCACATATAAACTCCTAACTGAGGTTAAAGGGCTAATCGCTGTGATTTTCACTATCCTGTGGCTTAAAATGGTAATCTTTATATATCTGCTTGGTTTTAATAATTGTTTTGTTTTTTTTCAATGCCACTGACTTCATAGTCACTTTATGTATGCTGAAGGTTTCTGGCTTTCAGTACTTGCACTGAAGGCTGTGCTTTGAACAAAAAGCCTCCCACCATTAAACTGCCAACGATCACTGAGGTGGTGGTGAACTGTAATTGAACTGTAACTGAGGCGATGGAATTCACATTGTACTTAAAGGTCCCATGTTATGCTCATTTTCTGGTTCATACTTGTATTGCGGGTGTCTACTGCATCTTCACAGGCTTTAATGTAAAAAAAACCCAACAACATTATTTTCTCATATTGTCTGCCTGACTATACCTGCTTTAACCCTCTGTCTGAAACTCTTCATTTTAGAGCCTGCCTCCCAAAAAAGTCCAGTCTGCTCGGATTGGTCAGTGTTTCCAGGTCTTCCACATCTGCACTCTGGGCGTCTCTGCAACAGCATTGCAGCCAAGGAATGACTGTCAAGGTTGCCTGGGTCCAGACCTTTGAATTTATCCTGTTTGGCTTCCTGTTTAAAATTAAAAAAAACAACCAATGAGTCCCACGGGGGACTAACGATTTACCAATCAGCACCATGGACGGGACTAATGCCGTCTCAGGTTGTTGTTGTTTTTGATCATTGACAAGCGGTGTGCAGGAGCCAATGAAGAGTAATAACAACAACAACAACTGCAGGCAAGATAAGATAGCTTGACACTGTTATCAAGGCTGTTCTAAGTTGACATGCCTTTACAATATCACCCAACATCGTACTTTGTATGTTGGCATGACGACGCATCTGGGTCTGCTCCATTTCAGTACGCCGGTGCACCAATAAACACATAACAGCAAGGGTCGGAAAAGCTGTTTACATGGAGTGCAATCTGTCAGCCAGCGGCAGCAACCACGTAACTGTCGGCTGAACAAACAGCAATGTTGGCCTGCGGGGTTAAAGCCATGGTAGTTCCTTGTTTCCAAATAACTGCCAGCATTGACAGTAATGTTCACAATATGATTTTTTATTAACCTTAATGACATTCATCAGTTCAGTCTTATCAGTCTCCCTTGACTTGTTTGCATTGGCCATGTGGTCTTGGTGTGTTAACGCAGCTTTCGCCGCTGACATTTAGTGGCGAATTTGGTGAATCTGCCTGCTACGCTAGCTGAGATATGGTGTGCAAGCTCTGCCTACTCAGTGCACCGCAGGAGTATGCCGATGTGGTAATGGTGTGGTCCCACTGTGGACTTAAAATGATTCGTTAGATTCAAGCCAATATGTGGGTATCTAATAACTGATTAAGGAAAATTAAATAATAATAATAATACTAATAATAATAATACATTGGCTTTATATATAGTGCTTTTCTGGATAAAAAGAACGACAAAAAAAAAAGAATACAAAGATAAAATAATCCAAAAGGAGGGAAACAATGCAGAGAGGGAGAAGAAGAACACAGATCGCCCTCCCCCATGGAATTCAGTTACGGCCAAAACACACCGGCAGTGATCGCTGCATGTCAAAAAATACACCCCTAGTATTTTCAATTTACAACCCTGGTGGCTAGATGCACGTCAGCACTTCTGGACGCACCGTCCTGTGGCACTTTAAGCCACTGTCCTATTTCCAGCCTCGCGTCACTCCATTTTCTCCCCAACTTGCACTCTGCTTATACATACCACCTCCCGTAGCAGCTCTTTTTCTCTGCTCCTATGGCAGCTCAACTCACCATGGATGTATAAAGAGAACTCCGTAGCTGTTGCTGTCTCGTGTGTAAAAAAAACTGGGTGAGGAGCGACTCGTTGATGTCGAGATATATTCCGAGCTAAACCACCCACTATGACGACCTCGTCATTATAATGACAATGGCCAAAAAACATGTTGCCTGGCAAGTTATAGCTCTGGAGATTGGCTCTTCAGGTGAGAAATCAAGTTTAATTAGGGGCTGGCCATACACGATCTTAAGCTAACGCAGAGGTGGAAGAGCTACAGATCTTTCAACAAAAGTAATTATAACTTTGTGTGGTTGTCTGTTAATGAGCTGCAGTGCAACATGTCCAGTGTGTGCTAGAGGTGGCACTTGATGTGCCTAACATGAAGCGCAGTGCCACGGCAGCGCATCTGTGTTTTCAGCTTTAGAGCGGACACAATGTTGGACTGAAAATGGAAGCCGAGTATAACAAGGTGACAATTCTGTCTGATGTCAAGCAGCTGCAACGACTCTGTAGTGGTGCTTTCTCCCCTTATATAGTATAGCTGTGACATTATAAATTTAAGTCGTGATGGCTCATTTAAAGGCACAGTTTCTGAATATGGACTGTGTGCATTTCTCTGTGGATTGAGTGTTTTGATACTTTCATATAGCATCTATAGCCTACCTACTTCATATTTTAAAAAAAAAACAGTCAGCTTACAGCTTTCTCTGTGTGCATGTGTGATTGCTTCATATTACCACCTATAAATAAAATCATTGAAACACATCTGAGGGCACAACTCTGTGGAATCTGCATACTCACTGACGCAAACAGTGCAGCACTGTAGTCAGTCTATATTTTCTTGTGATTTTTTTTCTGCATTTGCTTGTTTATTTGCAGATTTTCTTCATTTTATCTGTTCATCCAGTATTTACCTGTCAAGGATAGCAAAGGGAAAACATTTAGAACAGGTCAAAGGAAGAGGAAAAACAGGAAGATGTGGGGAATGGAGAGAGGAGAAAGGATTGAAGCAAACAGTGAGGCAGTATTCAAAAGAGGGTAGGAGTCGAGGCGCTCTGTGAACAAACAAGTGATTCTTTGAATGCCTTGGCATTTGACAGCAGGATGTGAGATAGCAGAGAGAAAGATGTGAGGGGAAAAAGTTAATTTGGTTTTTTACAATGGTGAGTCTGAGAGGACCTCTGCACCTTTTCTAACCATCCATCAGTCTGGAGCTTTTATCAGAGTCAGACCAAACACCAACAAATTCTTTTCTAAAATCAGTCCTGCCAAAGTATTTCTCAGCATGAAATAAAATAAAACATTTCAGTTTTTCATTGGATCATGGTCATGTAAATACACTTACATCAACACAAGTCGTTTTCATAGTTGTTTGGCTATTTCATTTCAACAACCAAGAAAACAATAAAGATTAAATCATGGCAACTTAATGCTGGGGTAGGCAGAAATCTGGAAAAAAAACAAAACAAAAAAAACAGCAGAATTTGAAAATACACCCTCCACCTGCAGTTCTTTCCTCGCCGTCCTAAGCCCCTTCCATCAGACGACCAAGGGCGAATGCTTCATAGAGTAACCCAGTGTTTCCCATACATTTATTTATTGAATCTTATGTCATTGTAGAGCCACATGCAGCTAATTTGTTTAGCCCCTTCTTGCCTCACTCTCTCTTCCTCTGTTTATCAGACCAAAAACAAGGCAAGAATTAGCTACAGTAGCTAACGTTAGCCACACCACTATCCCTTTGTCTTGCTTCCCACCACTGTGAACTGATTCCCCAGGAGGAGAGCAGGCACCAGCTCAAGACAGACTTTTGATCAGTGCCATAGAAACTTTGGCTAGCGCAAATCCCTGGGTGTCACAGCAGGCTGATAGCCAGCAGCAGTGCTGGGTCCAGCGTGTGTAACAGCAGCAACTGAGAGTTTGCATATCTTGGGGGGAGTCGGTTCGGGAGTCAAGTCAGCTCACCTGGTAATGAGGTTTGCTTTGGCTGGATTCAGGATGCTGCAGCAGCTGACTGGGGGTTCGTCTCTGGAGTATGACATTCTTATTTGTGAGTGCTGAAAACTTCATTTGCTGAATTACTGTTTGTCAGTGCAGTGTTACTGACTTTAAATCTTGCCAGCGAAACATTATCTTTTTAGTCCATAGCTGAGCCAAGAGATGAGCAGACAAGAAATGTCTCCCATTGCTAACCTGTGTGTTAGGTTCAATCTATTGACTGGAGTTTAGAAAAATATTTACACAGCATAAGAACCTGTATGATAATGATAGTTCTAGGTATTAGTCAAATAATTGTTTTTTTTCTCTTTGGCAAGTGATCATGACCACAATGGGGAGGCCAGAGCCACCAACACAAAGGCATTACTTAAGTGTAGTGTGTAGGATTTAGTGGCATCTAGTGGTAAGGTTGCAGACTGCAACCACCTGAAACTCAGGTCCCAATGCAAATACTCGTGTTTAGAGCCAGTGTTTGGTTTGTCTGTTTTGGACTACTGTAGAAAGACCCTGTGGAAGATGACCCGCTCCATATGTAGATATAAACGGCTCTTTCCAAGGTAACGAAAACACAACAATTCTTGGTTTCAGGTGATTATACATCAATGAATTATGAATGTTATATTTCATTCCTGCTAATATATTCCCCCAACTCTTACACACTGGACCTTTAAGAATTCTCGAGAGGAGCAGCAGCAGTCATTTACTTGGGACAAACAAACAAAAGAGAACTGGGTAGTTAGCATTAGCAGCAGCAGTAGCCGCTGTGGCTGAGCAGGCAATGAATAAATGAATGGAGTGCCAGGTTAAATTCTTATAAAGAAACAGCATTCTAAATGCATTTTGTTCTCATTGTGGTTTAAATATTTGAGGACGGAGGAATGAAAGCCACTACACAAGCTAAGCAGTCTTTTGGTGAGCTACATAGCTTTGATGAGACACAGAGAGACTTCAGAATAATTCCAATTCCCCACAATGGCATCCGAATCACTAAAATTTTGAAAGGCTGCCTTAGAGAGACAGGGGTGTGCTTGTGTCCAACAGGCAGACTGTGTTGTCGTCTGTTAAACGTAACTTGGCAGGGCAGCTTCTCGCAGGAACTCGTATGAACCGATCAGAGACAGAGCTGCCTGGTTTGGGTTTTTTTTCATCTCTACGTGGGAGTGCCTGCCTGTCGATTGTAACAACTTAAGGGCCTAAATAAGTTCCAGCACCAGTTGTGATGTTGTGCACCTTAACATGAGCATGAAAACAGGCATACAGAAATAGACCAGAGCTTTTAATGATCCTCTTTCTTGTTTTCTCAGTTTTTATGTGTTCAACAGATACAAATGCCTTTGGCTATTTAAAAAATGTAGTTTGATCTTCATAGCAAGTATACAGCTTTGGAACTGGAGTAATTTTAGAACAAAGCATTGCTTAACTGTTGGAGCCAATATGTAGGATTTTAAAACAAAGTAACGGCTTTTAACTCTTGTGTTGGTTCTGTGTTGTGACTGATCCCACCACGATGTGCCACAGAACACTACAGAGATGCTTTTCTCCTGTGGAAATTAAACTTAACCAATCATCTACCACATGTCGAGGGATGGACTGCAGAAACATGGGGTGCTAAGGTGGCTCCAGCTTCCATTTCAGCTCTGTTCTGCTCTGTTCGTTGAATCTCTCTGCTTCTCTCTGGATTACTGTCTCCCTGTGGTTCACAATCATTCCAGTTCTCTGGTTTACATGGCATAATGGGTCATGATGTGAAATAATGGGACATTAGGAGCAATATCACGGACATAATCACGAACATTCCGAATTAAACATATACATATATTTGTTTTCCACCAGCACCTGAGGGAAATATCTGGCTCTTCAGCTGTTAAAGGTGCCCTATGGAGTTATATTGTAAACAAATAAAAGTTATGTTCAGTGTTGCTCACCACTATGCATTGTGGCTGTCCTTGAAGACTGACCAATGTGTTGAATGCATTCCTTAAATCATCCATTGCTTAAACCCATGTTTACTAGCTAGAAGTCTCCTTCTTTCTCCCTGTATTTGCATTACAACATTTTCTTGCATGTTCCCACCACCAGGCAAAGGAATAATATGAAACTGGCAGCAGGAATGTGCATTGTGTTGCTCAGCTGCTTGTATGTGAATTCTAATGTGCGAACACCATACAAACAAACCAAGTGTTGTGATTTTAAGCTCAAACTGGGCTTGGTATTATTCACCTTAATGTCAGAAGTCTGCTTCCTAAACTGGATCAAGTGAAAGTCTGGGCAAAATCCACTGACACTGACATTTGTGTCTTGTCAGAGACTTGGCAAAGCAAATCTATTACAGACAAAGACATTGCAATTAAGGGTTATAATGTTTTCCTTTGTTACCATCCCAGAAAGGGTGGTGGCGTTGCCATATATATAAAAACAAATTTCATGCTACCATCATGCTATCATCAGTATCGCTCAGCAGGCAATTTGAATTTCTTGCTTTGAAATGTAAACTTCTTAAAGGTCATTTTATCACTATAGTAGGTTGTTATACTGTAGACCTCTGTCAGCAAGCAGTGGGGCTGTGTTATCAGTGTGTGAGCACCTATCATCCTTTGATTTTAATGAGATTCTCCTGACTGGAGATTTTAACCGACTGGCTGTCTCCTGTTTCTAACAGCTTTAAATCTACCTGTGACTCATTTAAATTCACACAACTAATTAATAGTTCAACCCGTCCAAATCTCAAATGCCCAGAGAAATCCTCTCTTCTAGTCAACTGCTCCTCATAAATATTCAGATATAGGTATCTTTGCAAATGATATTAGTGACCACTGTGACACTGCTGCTGTCAGACAAGCCAAGCTCCCTAAATCAAGACCTCAAATTGTTATTAAAAGAGATTTTAAGCACTTCTGTGAGCAAGCTTTTCTTCATGATCTGTGGACCTTTGACTGGAACAAAATTTCTCTCATTAATGATGTAGAATTGGCTTGGAATTGTTTTCATGATGCTTTTATTAAAATCGTAGATAAACATGCTCCTCTACACAAATTTAGAGTGAAAGGCTGAAACAATCCATGGTTTACTCCTCAGCTGTCCAATACAAAAGAAAAGGGATGTTGCCTGGGCTAAGGCAAGAAAATCTGAATCCCGGGATGAGTGGTTGATTTTTAAAGAGCTCCGAAATCATTTTATCTCTCTCACCAAAAGAGCCAAATCTGATTTTTACCTTTCTAAAACTGCTAGCAACCTTAATGACTTGATGTGATTGACGTTCATAGAGCTCTAAAGCATCCGGATCCCAGCAAATCGGCTGGTCCCGACTTGATGGATCCCAAATTTCTCGAGCTTGCAGCAGATTTTAAAGCAGAACCTCATATATTAAAAATTCTAATTGTAAGTTTAGATTTAAAAAAAGATCAACATATAGTAAAAATCTCCAAGGAATTTAATATTGTTATTATTTTCAAAATAACTACCTTTACCTATGACACATTCTCACTCCCAACTCATTAAATACTGAATACTACATGTCAAACTGTGATGCTCTGGGTACTCCTCTAGCATTAATTTTGGACGCTCATGTATTGTGTCATTTTACGCTTATGCATTGTTTCTTTTCAAATAAAACCTTCCATTTTCACAGGAAATGTACAGTTTGCTCCTTAGATGCACACAGTCTCATCAAAATAAACTTATAACATAGATAAACTCGAATTAGCACCTCATGGTTGTATACCTCTGCGAACCAGCCAAGTTGCAGTTACAGTTTATATCCATGTCTGTCCAGACTCATATGTAGTACACAATATGCTATTTGAAGCAGCAGACAATGCTTCAAATATGGATGTTGCTCCAATGCAGCTACATATTATAAAACATGAATGTTTCACACACATCTTCAACCTAGCAGCCAGGGGCGGACTGGGGCAAAAAAGAGGCCTGGGAATTTAGTACCTGACTGGCCCACTCAGGGGCCGGGGCGGCGAGTGATGGTGGCAAATGCTGGCGGCGGATGATGGTGGTGGATGATGACGGTGGATGATGGCAGTGAATGATGGCGGTGGATGCTGGTGGTGGATGCTGGTGGTGGATCATGGTGGTGGAACAAATATGTTCACATATATGTGGGAGACAAAAAAATATACATGTAAACATTATTGAAGGGATAATGACACATCATTTAACCTGAGGCCTTGATTAGGACAAATATGTAATATTTTTAATGTTAGTTAAAATAGTTAGTCTGCAATAGTCACTTAATAGTGTGAAGACTGGTGAACATGTAAGTCACACTTATAATGATCATAACATAATAATAAACATACATCACTTATGGTGCCTCAGATAAGCACAATTACATGCTCTTAAGTATATACTGAATAAGTACAGCTTAAGTTTTATAAACTGCAAATAATACACTCTAAGAACAACACATTAATACACATTTCCCCTTCACAGTGCATGTAGACTGTCTCAATTTCTATATTATCCAACAATACCCACACAAAAAGAATAAAACTGACATTCATTTTAATGTTGATGAATTAGCAAAGTAATATACAGCAGAGCAGCATTTAGCTCACCGGCTTAAGGGAAATACACAAGAGATAATGTTAGATCAGATGTTCAGCTATTTTATTAGTTACTTAGCCATGCTGATGTTGGCTAATGCCACTGAGCGCTGTCTGGCTCTAGTAACGTTACACAATAATGACGTTTTGACAGCCAAACAAGCCTACATGCGTTGTGCTAAAAGTTAACAAGCTAGCCAAGTAATGTTATCACATTAGCTTAAAGCCGCCTCACCTGACTAGTGTTGTTTCTTAAATAGCGATGATGTGAAGGTGATGAAGAAGTCTCCGATGACACCATCTTGCTTGCATAAAAAAAGGTTTATTACAAGAAATACAGCATCTATGAAGCATCTAGAATGCTTGGAGAGGTTCTCGGCCAATGTGAACTGCTCTGAAAAACAGCCCCAAATACCCTGCTTATATAGACCTGGTGGTGTTTGTGAAATGTGAGACAAAGTCAAACAGATGACAAAGAGACATTCCTGTTGGATTTCTCCAATCCTTGACCCTGGGCCATAAATATCTTCTTTGACCCTGACCATATATGTTTTTGACCCTGGGCCCCTTACTGGTCATTTGTTACAAACCTTCAGAGCAAATGATAATACACTACACTAGCATCCCCCTCCCGGTCACGTTGTCCTCCTCCTGCAGACAGCGACGCGAGAGCTGCAGGTGCTGCTGCGGATGCTGAAGGTCCTGCTTGAGATGCAGTAGCAGAAAATAAATGTGTCAACTTTTGACACTTGGCAGCATCTGCCTGTAGTGCCTGCCTTTTTTTGTCTCTCAACTTCTCCACTCCTCCTTTCCATTTCTTCTCCATTTTTGCATGTGTGTATGATTGATTGATTGATTGACAGATGCAGAGGGAGGAGGGACCGAGGCCCTCGGCCTTCGGCTGTGATTGGCCAACAGCCCCAGGACCGTGGTGAAAGGGCTGTGACACACCCATGTGGGCCAATGTTGATTAGCCAGACACTAGAGGAACTGTAAACATTGATTATCATATTATAGGCCAGCCCAACTGCGCCGAAAGTCGTTTTTTTTTTGTTTGTTTTTTTCTCAGTCCAGCCGTACCGGCCCACTGACACAGCGGCCCACCGGGAAAACTCCCGGTACTCCCGATGGCCAGTCCGCCTCTGCTAGCAGCTCATACAATCTATACATGCAGCACAGGTTTGAGATCAGTGTCACCAATTTAGTATCTGACCAAATGTCTTCACTTATGTTCCTGAGTTATGGCCTTGAATAATGGCCAGAAAAGTGTTTTTGAAGCCAGGTGTGGCTAATGTGATGTGTGTAAGTGTGTGTCTTATTGCCGTGGGGATGAAGGATCTCCTGAAACGCTCCGTGCTGCAACGCAGTGAGATGAGCCGACTGCTGCAGCTGCTCCTCTGTTGCTCCAGGAGGCTGTTGGGAGGGTGTCTGCTATTGTCCATTATAGCTTTCAGTTTCTTCAATGTGCCCTTCTCCACCACAGTTCTTAGTGGATCCAGTCAGGATCCTTTTTTAATCAGCCGGTCCAAACGCTTGGTGTTTTTGTCTGTCAAGCTGCTTCCCCAACACACAGCGTAGAAGAGTGCCACCACCTCAGCTTTGTAACTCTCATGACTGTTATGCAGTGTTTTTTTTCTATAACAGTAGATAGGCCATAAAGATGAATTAGCAGCACTTCCTCATAAAGGTATCAGCTCTACTTATCTTGCAATGCAGCAGACAAATACACTTTGCAGAAATCATTGAGCATGTGGAAAGACAGTCAATACATTGACCATACATGTAGTACATAAACACTACTGTTATGTGCCATCCTCCTCTTTAGTTCCTGGTTTACTATTACAGTAAAGTGATGTGTACCACATTAATGCTCTTGGTCAACAATGGAGCATTAAATTATTAAAGGGTCAATCAACAGCAAATGACATACAGGGATAATCTGTTGCACTGCTCTATGTAGATCAAGACTCTTAAACATGTTGTGTTGTCTATCATTCCATGCATGTTTTCTATGGGCTGTCAGTGGCAAAACACCTGCTGCAACATTACTGTTTGCAGTGTACAGCCTGAGTTGCCACATATAAACTGCAAACTGGAAATAAACAGCAAAGACAGAAAACGATAAACAGACACTTCATCAGACGCTGCATGCATAAGAAAAAGTCCATGTCAATGTTTTTCAGGCCAAGGACCCCTTAGCTGAAAGACAGATGGAGCAGGGACCCCCTACTACATATATTGTATGAAACTGAGTTGCACTTGAGATAATTCTCTGAATATTTTTGTGTCGAGCTCACTTTTTTTTTTTTTTAAATCTCTTCACTGTCCTATAGTCTATCTTGCTTGAACTAGGCTACACTACCCCCATGACCCCATGAGTGATGCTTCTCTGTTTTGTCCATATCCTTAAGCTTTAATAAAACATGCACAAACACGGACAAAATGAATGCAGAGTACACACAGAAGGCTCCATCAGTGTCCATATCTAATGTTTAGCATAAATGAGCCCTTAACCCTATGGGGCCCTAGGCATTTTGGGGGTATTTTTACTGCCTTTACTTTTAAGCTCATATCACAGTCATTATAAAGGCTACATACACATGCTATATCTTGGTTTTTTTTCAGGACAATCTGGGCTAACCAGATTTGCCATCATTGCATGTCCTTCTATGTGCCTGTATTTTATATTAATTTTTATATCAATGAAAAAAACAAATCCGTGTTACTAAATTCTTACATTTTTACATGTATCTCACCATAGCAAGTTGGAAAATGACATATTCTGCCATATATGAAGAGGGGAGACTCTCTGGAATCTGGCAATATAAGAACCATGATGGTGGGACATTCTGTCACTTCACAGCTGTCCAAAACATGTGGTTTGTGCCAGGCGGACATGACTGATTTGATGGATTTATAGCATGATGGGATGACAGCACGGTGATGTGTGTGGTATCATTGGAAAGCTCTAGTCCTGCGCTTTCATGGGATATGCGTGGCATTTCTGTGTGAGCCTGCATTCGCGAGTAATCCATCCAAGAGTAATGTGTGTGCAGAGCTGAAAGCTGTTATTCATGATTTTAGTGTAACTTTATCTTTTTTTATTTTCGCTGTGAAAACATTGGACTACTGACAAGTGGTCTTGTCGGAAAGCTACAATTTTGCTGTTTCACGTGATATGCGTGGCTTCTCACTATGACGCACGGTCGCGGAGATAATCAATAGAGAAGAACAGGTGTGAATTTGGATGCACTATGCGTCGTTCGGGCCTAAAGGGTTAAGGGAACTCTGGGTCTACACTCCACTGGAGTCTGAAAAAAGAAATTGGTCCAATAAGTCTTTTTTGACCTCTTCTGACCTTTGATAGAGATTTTGTTCCAATCAGTCTCTTCAAACTGAAAGTACAAACATCACCATATCCCTCGAGAATTTTCTTGCCAGTCTTGAACATCTTAACCCTTCTTTTCTTAGGAGTTGAACAAAAGAAAAACAGCAATTAAAATACCTTATTTATGTGCTGTCTCCTTAACTTTTTTTTGCATATTGCTATACAGTTTTAGATTTTTTTTTCAGCCACTGGTTTCCATTTATTTATGCACTGTGTGAAAATCAGTAAAAGCTGCTTGTCTTGTCTCAGTTGCATTTTCCAGGTTGCTTTGCTAATTTGCCATTTTCATTATGCCGCCTGTGCAGACATTGTGTTATTCATCACAGAGACAATTACATCTCCATTAATTTTTTTCAGTGTTACATAACATTGGAACATATATCATGAGAAGAAGCAAAATGAAATTAATGCAGATTTGATGTTCATTGCAGTAGATTACAGAGCAGTCTTAACTGTTTCTGCCAACTTACAGGAGGGCAGGAAATGCTGTAACCACATGATGGACATTGTAAAGATGTTAGCAAACTGTTGTCCATCAGCATTTATTTGAAGTCATGATAATGACCACCCAACGAATGTAAATCTAATATTTTCTCTCCATTTTGCTCTGTTTTGGTCTCCACCATCCCCTGAAAAAAATACCTGTCTCTTTAGCTGCTGAAAGGCCCTCTACATTTATCAGCTAGTCACTAACTTGATATATACGACTTCCAGGTGGCATACAGTGCAATTCAGGTTGAAGAGAGCAATAAGATTAAAGAGACAATAAAGGTGTGTGGGCCAGAAAACCAAAACAATAAGCTGAGAAATGTTAAAACACAGCCACAGAGCTGGGTGATAATTCTCTGTAGGGTTGTCACTATGTGTTTCCCCTTCAGTTTACATATAGTAATTTGATCCATGGTCAATATGAAAATATTGATTTGTGCAGCGTTAAATATTAGCTTATATTTTAGGTTTATGTGACTTGTAGTAATTGTGCTAAAACAAGCAAAACAACTGTAAAAGCCTTGGATAAATGTCTCTTCAGGAACATACTTTGATACATACTTCAGAAACATATTTTGAAAAAGCTTCATACACTAACTAACTAATTAATTTTTTGTTATCATTTAACAAAAAAATATATGCTTCGAACCAGTTACTGGAAGTCATTCTTCTGTTGTAATGATCTGTGTCCATATCGAACACAAAGCAAATCCTCACCTTGCATTACTCGCAAACACGGCCGCTGGAGTATTTTTTGGAGTTTTCCGCAACTGGCACATATTTGGTGGTGTAAGTGGTTAGCACTGTCGCCTCACAGCAAGGCGGTTCCTGGTTCAATCCCAGGGGGAAGCGCTTCTGTGTGCAGTTTGCATGTTCTCCCCGTGTCAGCGTGGGTTTTCACTGGGTACTCTGGCTTCCTCCCACAGTCCAAAGACATGCAGGTTGGGGATAGGTTAATTGGTGACACTAAATTGTCCATAGGTGTGAATGTGAGTGTGAATGGTTGTCTGTCTCTATGGGTCAGCCCTGCGATAGTCTGGCGACCTGTCCAGGGTGTACCCTGCCTCTCGCCCAATGTCAGCTCAGATAGGCTCCAGCAAAAGGATAAGCAGTTATGGAACGAAAATGAGCTTGAGTCAATGTGATGTGAATACAGTGCACATGTAGGCTCCACCTTCTGGATGAGTGTGAATCAAGACGGCAACCCTTTATTAATTTTCACATTGTCTACAGCAGCTAATTACCATTTTATGTTGTTTACCTTCTACAAAAAATACAACTTAAATTACTCAGAGCATTCTGCTAAAAAGCAACTCAACAAAATAGCTTACATACGTAACAATACAAATTTTCATGACTTACGATGTAGTCTCTGGCTTCACCTACTTTCCTCCATGCTCTTTCCGTTTTTGCTCTGTCTCTTCATACTGATGTTGATTTGTAGAGCTCTGGGTGCCCAAAGGCGGTGACAATAAGTTTGTCTTCCATTGCTGATTCTTGGTAAAGTCAGGACAGTCTCAACGCTGATAGGTTTTTGTGACACATTGTCATGCATCTCCCAGCATGAATATGTGTCTATTTGCATCTTTGCTTTGACTCTGTTTAATACTCCTGCAATGCAAAACATTTGGTTTTATGTGCACACACAGTAACTGTGGGGCTCCTATGCTGGAAGGCACAGGACTTGTGGAACTCGTAAAGATCATAGGGATCATTCAGAGTTCTCCTCCAAGAGGCAGATAGCCATTCTGACCAGATTAGATGACCTTCAGAGCGATCAAAAGCCATCAATGCCTCCCTTTATCCCCTATGTCCGCAGATTGATTTGGACAATAGCCAGGGCATAGCTATTCAATAGTTATTGAACCATCTCTATGCTTATGTCTGTGTCTTTGTCTGTGTGTGTATTTGTGTGTGAGTGTGATGCTGTTAATGCATGGCCCACTGGTCACTCTCAAAAACATTTTAACAAGCTTTGTATTCTTTTGCCTTTGTAGGGTGAAAATGCAATAAAATAATAATTTTGTCACTTATGATTCAGCTCCATAAACCAATACTACAGCATTCATTAGAATAAACTGGTTTGCTGTTTATAATTTTAGCATTTCTGGGAAAAGCTTTGGACCATCCGGACATTATCTCCACTGTCTAACACACCCCTGCGAATTGAAAGGTTCTTTTTTATGGCCTGGAGTGAATTTATAATGTAATCTGTGGAGGATTTGAATTAGATTTTCCTATTAGCCAGTCCCTGACTGAACCAAGACATCTGCTTTGAATCTCGCCTAATACAACAGAATTATCTCTGAGTCTGTTCAGTTGATGTCTTCCTGTCCTGTCTTTCTCTCAAGTACAGCTCTCCATCATGATCTTACACTCCTCCTCCTGCTGTCTGTATTTCTCTTTACAAAGTCTTTACGATGCAGCTGTTGTACTCATTCTGATATGTACTTGATTGGCTGGTAATAATGAGGTTGAGCATATTGTGTTGAGTGAGGATCTCCATGAATACTGATAAGGTCTTAGTTCTCTGCCTGTCTCTCATCTCAAAGAAATTGTCTCTTTGTCCTTTTCCTGACTTAATTCGCAGTATGAACTGTTCCTCCTCTAACATGTATATTTAATTGTTAAGTTAGGACTGCAACATATTTCCTGCCATTAATGATACCTCTCGTGTAAAACATGAGACTGCAACTCATGTGCTTTAAACAGCTGAAATGTATTTTTTTTTCACATCTTTGCATGTTTAAACAGCCATTTAATGGCCTCAAAATTTGGGGCTGAAATGAACAGATTTCTTTCCAAAGGGGCTTTAGGCAGAAAGCCCTGAATGCAAACGTCTCCCATGTGCATTTAATGGCCTGAAATGGCAACAGTTTCACAACATTAAATATGCAAACAGCCATTTAATGGGCTGATAACAGCCTCAGCACCTGACAGTAGGTGTAGCAGGCCACTTCAATCCCATATCTATGGAGCTTAAAACTAAACAGCCATTAATAGGCTGATAACATCTGAATCAGGCACGCAGTTTCATTAGGTTACACTTTTACTCTCATTTTTAATGCTCAAAAACATGTGGTTAGTTTCAGAAAAGGAGCCTTGTACGTCAATTAAAGTCAGTGAAAAACTTTAAACCAAACCATTAACGCTACATGTACACTGACAAAAGTTAGTTTCAGTCTTGAGCTTTTGTTGTACTAACCCTATGCTATGCCCAGTTAATACTGCATTGTGGCTGCGCCAGGCTGGGAAAAGTTGTGATTCTGAAGTCGAATGATACAGTCATTGCTGTGTTGTGTTCCCGTTTTGTAGATCTGAGGAAACCCGTCGCTCTGTCCATTGTTGTCCTTACAGAGTTAACAGCTTGGCACTAACTTGCTCCATTCTGTTGCTAAGTTAGCTTGCCAACTTTGTGTTGTAACTTAGCTGCTGGTTAGTGGTTTGTTCTCACCAACCAGGTCACTCAGGCAGGTTCTCGTGTCAGTGCCATTAATAAAAGAAGTCTGATGTGTGTGCTGTGTGAACAGGCCATGCATGAGGCTGTAGTAAAAGAGAGGAGCAAAGAGGAAGACACAACAGTGGACACTGGGTGTTTGTTGATAAGATGACATCATCCACTACGCTAATGGTAGCTGAAAACTGGGTCCATGAGCTAGAGCAGAGCTAAGGGTGACAACCTGCAGCTTGAGAGCCACATGAAGCTCTTTTGTGGTTCTTCAGTGGCTCACTGTGGCTTTGGCAAAGATATCACATGGAAATAAAAAAGTTTTTTTTACCATTTCAATTTTCATTTATCATTGTTGGAGGCCTAAAGAAATGATGCACCTATGCATCAATTAAAAAAAAAAAAAAACATCTTCAGCCAGGCACCCTTTCCTCCAAATTTTGCCAAACCTTAAGAGCAGTGGCTAAGTTACAAGTTAAGAGTAGCCAGCTTGTAGTTTAGACCCATTAGTAATGTTGATTGGTTAATTGGGCTGTGTTACCTTCATTATAGGATTCAAAAATGTTCTGTGGCTCCTGACAGATTTTTTTATTATCATTTTTGGTCAGAAATGGCTCTTTTGAGATTAAAGGTTGCCAACCCCTGGGCTAGAGTTTCACACATACAGTACAGGCCAAAAGTTTGGACACACCTTCTCATTCAATGCGTTTTCTTTATTTTCATGACTATTTACATTGTAGATTCTCACTGAAGGCATCAAAACTATGAATGAACACATGTGGAGTTATGTACTTAACAAAAAAAGGTGAAATAACTGAAAACATGTTTTATATTCTAGTTTCTTCAAAATAGCCACCCTTTGCTCTGATTACTGCTTTGCACACTCTTGGCATTCTCTCCATGAGCTTCAAGAGGTAGTCACCTGAAATGGTTTTCCAACAGTCTTGAAGGAGTTCCCAGAGGTGTTTAGCACTTGTTGGCCCCTTTGCCTTCACTCTGCGGTCCAGCTCACCCCAAACCATCTCGATTGGGTTCAGGTCCAGTGACTGTGGAGGCCAGGTCATCTGCCGCAGCACTCCATCACTCTCCTTCTTGGTCAAATAGCCCTTACACAGCCTGGAGGTGTGTTTGGGGTCATTGTCCTGTTGAAAAATAAATGATCGTCCAACTAAACGCAAACCGGATGGGATGGCATGTCGCTGCAGGATGCTGTGGTAGCCATGCTGGTTCAGTGTGCCTTCAATTTTGAATAAATCCCCAACAGTGTCACCAGCAAAACACCCCCACACCATCACACCTCCTCCTCCATGCTTCACAGTGGGAACCAGGCATGTGGAATCCATCCGTTCACCTTTTCTGCGTCTCACAAAGACACGGCGGTTGGAACCAAAGATCTCAAATTTGGACTCATCAGACCAAAGCACAGATTTCCACTGGTCTAATGTCCATTCCTTGTGTTTCTTGGCCCAAACAAATCTCTTCTGCTTGTTGCCTCTCCTTAGCAGTGGTTTCCTAGCAGCTATTTGACCATGAAGGCCTGATTCGCGCAGTCTCCTCTTAACAGTTGTTCTAGAGATGGGTCTGCTGCTAGAACTCTGTGTGGCATTCATCTGGTCTCTGATCTGAGCTGCTGTTAACTTGCGATTTCTGAGGCTGGTGACTCGGATGAACTTATCCTCAGAAGCAGAGGTGACTCTTGGTCTTCCTTTCCTGGGTCGGTCCTCATGTGTGCCAGTTTCGTTGTAGCGCTTGATGGTTTTTGCGACTCCACTTGGGGACACATTTAAAGTTTTTGCAATTTTCCGGACTGACTGACCTTCATTTCTTAAAGTAATGATGGCCACTCGTTTTTCTTTAGTTAGCTGATTGGTTCTTGCCATAATATGAATTTTAACAGTTGTCCAATAGGGCTGTTGGCTGTGTATTAACCTGACTTCTGCACAACACAACTGATGGTCCCAACCCCATTGATAAAGCAAGAAATTCCACTAATTAACCCTGATAAGGCACACCTGTGAAGTGGAAACCATTTCAGGTGACTACCTCTTGAAGCTCATGGAGAGAATGCCAAGAGTGTGCAAAGCAGTAATCAGAGCAAAGGGTGGCTATTTTGAAGAAACTAGAATATAAAACATGTTTTCAGTTATTTCACCTTTTTTTGTTAAGTACATAACTCCACATGTGTTCATTCATAGTTTTGATGCCTTCAGTGAGAATCTACAATGTAAATAGTCATGAAAATAAAGAAAACGCATTGAATGAGAAGGTGTGTCCAAACTTTTGGCCTGTACTGTAGGTGTGAAAATCTAAGGACTTCTGGGCAATTGAGTTCATTCATGTATTGACTGTTTACGTTTCCAAGTCACACAAATGGACAATTTTTATCTGTGGAGTTCCAGCGGTACCTACAAAAGTATAGGTGCACACAAGAATTTTAGGGCTTTTCTTAAAGCATGAACTAGTTTAGTACAAAGACCTTCTGACATCTGGAAAGTACTTCCTGAATTCAAAATGTATAGTCACTGAAGTTGGTTTCTCATAATAATGCCATCTACCTTTCTCATGGGCACCTTTTAAGCTTGTTAAGGAAATTAGAGATCATTTCTCATTCACTTTTTCTGCCCAATTCGTCCAAACATGGGGAGGGGGGGGGGGGGGGGGGGGGGGGTTGAACCTGTTCCCCTCCCTTATCATACTGTTTTCTTATTCTTAGGGTCAACATCTCTTGAGTCTGCCCAAATTGTTTATCATGATATGGATAATTAAGAACTATAATACTGTGAAGCATGATTAAGACACCAGTTTACAGGCACTCTGAAATGTCGCCAGAACTCCAGGAATGGATGATTATCACATTACATAACAATCATGCTGACACACTCATTGTGAGTATTTAGGGAGAGATGTGGGAAACACTGTTTTCTCTCTGAAAACAGTATCATTTCTCTCAGGACAGCTTTTATGTCTGCTTTGCACAACCTTAAGTGCAACAAACATAAACACTTTAAGTGTGAGGTAGGGGAGCGTGGTGTGTATTTATGCAAATAAAATCAGATCATCCTATTATGCTTATGCTATTTAAAGAGCTTTTCTGCATTAACATAATTAGAATATGGTCTTGACATGGTTTCCTCTTAATGAGCATTAGCAGCGAATGTGGCCACTCAGACAGGTGAAAATTTGTGTATAATATTGGTTTTCAATCATTACATAAATTCTAACCTGATAACCAGATGGAACATGTGGTGACATTTTCTTTTCATTAATCACAGGTTTGTTTGTCCTGTCCCACCTGTAAACACATTGGACTCTTACATCAGACAGACATAATAATGTTGTTGGAATAAAAAGTTCTGTTGACAATATTCTAAATGTCTAACAACATTAGATTTTCAAGTTCTGTGGACATTGTGATGTTTTGCAGACGCTGGGTTTTGTTTGCCATACCTTACGACTAAATACAATGTATCCTCCTTGTATGATATTCTACGAATAAGCAGCCCACAGATGATGTAATGTCCTTGACATAAAGTTATGTAATTAATGTGAAGTTATGTAGGTTACGTTAAGACAAGTGAAGTTTCATGATTAAGTTTAGGAAAAGAAACATGGTGAGGACATACCTTATAATGACTCAACATTCACTCAAAGTTCACACACAAGTTCTGAACACCTGCACCCGGAGAAAGTCCTAGATATAGGATAGAAGATATTGGATTTTGGTTACCTAACAGCGTCACTTAAATCCAACAACATATCAGTGTCATCTATCATCAGTATTCTATGTGATATCAATGTTGGAATTAGACATCCTGACATTTAATTTTGGTCACTCGCCATGACAACCTAAGCTCAACCCAACATCAACATCTAATATTGTTGATGGCCACCTGGGCTCTGACATCAAAATGTCTTCCACTGGGAAGGTCTGTTGACTTACGTAAACAATTGACCTATGACTAAGCCACGCCCCTTCCGCTCACTCGGACAAACTATCAACATTCAGTGATCGGGCGCTATGGCAGGTGTCATAGTACACGGCATTTTGCAGGAGGGAATTGATGATTTTTGGAGACATAATGATCAGATGTCATTGAGAAGTAACCAAAAGGGCCTAAACTACGTATTGTAGGGATATATTCATCATTTTCTTATTGAGAAGGTTGATGAAAAGTTTAAATTACAAGCCAAAATTTACAGGTGCCAGTGTAAGTGTGATAAACTGCATCTTGTTGCCGTCACCATCAAAGACAACAAGACTGAGGATCAACACTGTTCCACTGAAGTTAAAGGAGCAATAAGCAAATTTCTAGATTGAAGGAATTAAAAAATTGCTATGTGAAGAACTAGAGGTGTAATTTCATCTGGAGTATAGCATGACCTCACACACCCTCTCTCTGTGTTGATCTCCAGCCCATTGTTTACAAGCCAGTCCGGCTGCGCGTTCATGTACGTTCATGTGAATCCCCCCCCTCCTCTCGGAGCCTATGGCCCTCCCTCCCTATAAAAGGCTACAGCCAGTGAGCAATGGCAGCGCGTATTTTCGAAATGAAATGGCGGAGAGCGGAACGTCCACCTGAAGACGACCAGGATCTGACATTACCTCTAAAGAAACAATGGTTGTTGATGAAGAAGTTGTCGGATAAAGAAAGGGACAGAACTCGGATTAACATTGGCCTTGCATTTCCAAGGTGGAGAGCACTGCAAGAGCTAAAGGGGCTACAATCTGACTAGCTAGCTGCTCTTCTCCTGGACAGGTACAACATAAAGTCAAATGTCTGTTTTAATTAGTGTTACAGTAACGTTAGGCACATGTCGCTATGTCGATTAAATTAAATTTAATGTTACAATCGTAGCATGGGTTAATGTCCGGAGCTTGAGTTATTAGTGGCTCAGTCCCAGCAATGGGTCAGGCGTTACAGTTATGTTAGGTGAGTAGCCCGGCAGCCCAGCTAACATTTGCAATTAGCATTGTAAAACGTAGCCTGGCGGGCAGCCTGGCGGGCTGTGTTTAGCTATTCCCCTGCCTACTTCAATGATGATGGTACCTGTAATAGATGCAATATATTTGCTGAGATGGAGGCGAGGCTCAGTGACTGGTAGCTGGTAGAAGCGCTCCATAGCTGCAAGTTACTCCAGTAGCTGTAGTAGCTCTAGTGCTAACTCTGGGAGCTAACGCTAACATTCCTCTCTTCTCTGTGAACCGGAGCCGGGAGCCCATGAGCCCATGAGCCCGCCAGGCTCACTGTCTCACGGAGAAGAGTTGGAACGTTAGCATGGCAGCCGACTAGTGCTAACGCTAACGTCCCCACGCTTCTCGGCTCCGGCAAGCTGAGCCTGGCGGAGAAGCGTAGGGACGTTAGCACTAGTCGGCTGACATGCTAACGGTCCAACTCTTCTCCGTGAGACAGTGAGTCGGATTCCCAGCTCAGTTGGAGTTGGAGCGTTAGCGTGGCAGCCGAGTAGTGCTAACGCTAACAGGAAAGCAGGGAAATAGCTAAACACAGCAGGGGCAGAGAGTGAGTGAAAGACATCGCTAATTTCTAAACTAAGCCAAACTAAGGCTGGTTTAGGTTTTATTTCCTCGCCCCGCTCCATTTGGATCCAACCGGAGCACCGAGCCCTGGTTTGTTATTCAGGTTAATGTGGGAAGAAGCAGCGGGTATATCGGGCAGCTGAGTGAAGCTGAGTGAAGTGGAGCCTGCGGAAGAAACAACGGGACTGTCTGGATGAGGTCTGTTTTGGTCTACAGGCAGTGCACAACAGCAAACCTAGCGGTGAAAGGATTTCGCTTTTTGCCCCTTTAAGGTGTTTGGCTCAGAATATGAGAAAAGGATAACGGCCTTTTTACCATCTTTACCAAGGGTGTCTCTCTGTTAGTTTGGTGGTACAGTACCTTTGCTAGCAAAGGTACTGTACCACCAAACTAATGGAGCTTAGCTTCATTAACTTATCTGTAATGATCGCAGAGATATCTCTGCGATTATTACAGATAAGTTAATGAAGCTAAGCTCCAGAAGTTAACGTTAGCTTAACTAGAGCCCTTTGGACAACAGTTAACAACGATGTACGATCACCAAAGTACAAAACTAGAACAAAATAGGCTAATGAACTCCCAGCAAACAAGGTGACATGATGAACAGCGCAGCTAGGAGCTAACATTAGGGTAACTTTAGCTAACTTTAGGCTAACTTTAGCTAACGTTAGTTAGAGATGTTAAAGATAACTTTATACTTCTTTCCAGCAAAGTGACAATATGTTGCCTCAAATACAATGTTGACTTACCTTAAAACAGATGTAAACATCCTTGTTAATCTTATTCATGTTGAGTTGATGTTGTGGTCGGGAACTGCCCATTGGTTCGACATCCTATTGTTCCAACCATATTAAACCCATTGTTCCGAAGTCCGTTCTGAAATCATCATGATGCCCTGTGGTTAAGGTCTGGTTAGGTTTAGGCACAAAAACCACTTGGTTAGGGTCAGGAAAAGATCATGGTGTGGGTTAAAATGAAAAGGAAAGTGACAAACACATAAGCCGTGAGCCTGCTTCGCCTCAAGCCTTTCCCAGCTGACCCAGAGCCGGTCGCAGCGCACCATCAAGGTAGAAATACGCCCGCCGGGAGCTGTTCAGCACCACGGACAGTCGGACTAATGGGATGTCGGACCAATGACATGGACCCTTGTGGTCTACCGCACAACTTTATCCAAAGAAGACACTTTTAAAGTGTAAACAATACACCCCGTCGCCCAGCCTGTCAGGATACCTTGTGTCGGAGTTGCATGTACCCCATGCACACCCCAGGAGACAAATGTGTAATACGTGATATTGGGCTTTCTAAATAAAAATTTCTTGACTTGACAGTTTATCTTTTTATTACTGTCAACAAATTCCACAAAGAGACTGAAACTATAGACTAGACTATATTGTGTTTTTTTCCCCAGCAAACATCTCTGTTGCTACAGCTTGGAAAAAATGTATTTCTCTTCTGCAGAACTCCACTGTCGAACTAAATCCAATTAAACGTGCATAAAAGTGCTGTTCCTTGAACTTGGGTGACATATTTCTTCACCATGAGCAGATCTAACATAGTTTATTCCTCAGAGCTTGTTAAATCAGGAACTGCATATCGGACCATACGCAGGCACGTCTGCCAGATCGACACACGGAGCTGCTCTCCAGAGATCAATAATACTGTGGCAGAGGTTCTCTGAAAAAGCTATACTATACATGGAAGCAATGTTCATCATTGCATGGAGGTACATGTATGGCCACTGTATGTATTTTTAATTGGGTTTGGACAGAAAAAACTACAGCTTCCATTAAAGTTAAATACTTATAAGTGGTCCATTCACCTGGTAGAAGCGACACAGCCGATCATCTGATCATCATTTGCACCAGCTGTTCTTTTTCCTTATTTAAGATGTTCTGCTGTTTCCTTCTAAGAAGCAGTGCAGATTTAGGACAGGTTATATTTAGACTTTAAATATGTAATTACAGACAGGCACTGTGAAGGAGAGTGAAGCCAGGAGACAAACTTTTTTTCCCAGCCAAGGTTTGGACATTCAGGTCTCAGTTCTAATTAGTGTGTTACAGGCAAGATAATATCAACTATACAGCATACAGGAAGTGTAATGAAATATTAGATTGAACCTGCTGTTTCACTATGATAAATACCATTTAAGATCCAGTACAAAGGTTAGAGGGGTCAGAGGTGGTTGTTGCATAAACTGAAAGGAATAATGAGAGTCGCCTACAATACAAGCTTCAGTTTGCCTTTTGTGTCAAGATTAGAGAACGGACAGCAGCTCGCCCATTAAACAATGTAGCTCAAAATCTCCCATGGCTCCTGACATTCCAGTAAACTGTTCTTTTTTTAGATGCTGTAGTCAGTTTTTTTTTCATACATCCTCCTTTATAGGCAATATGCTATTTCATAGAACAGCTATTCTTATGTTTTACCAATTAGCTTAAGACAAACTTCCCTAAAAACAATACAAGAGAACATGGAACACAGTTTCAATCTTTGGTTTTTGTGTCACTTCTGAAAACTAAAAGAACATCTGTTCTGAGATATCCTCCCAGTGAAACTCTCAACAGGGATCAATGGACACACCTGGATGCACAGCACACTTCAGAGAGCTGCATTCCCTGCTGATTGTGTGTTTGTTTGTCCTTGAATGAACAAGAGCATTTGCTCATTAGCAGGGTGTGGTTTCCTGCATATCCACCATGGAAATGGGCTCCTAACAGTAGCACTTTACGGAGAGTGCTGTGATGGCCGAGATAGCAGCAGACCCTCATGGAGCTATGCATGCAAGAAACGTCAGTGTATCAGTACGGCTGTGTTCGCTATTTATACAGTGGCCAGCTAACTACAGTAATCCAACATTCAGCATAGACACTAGCTGCATAATTTCTCTGCACCATCAGGGGCAATTTGTCCTGAATTAAATTGTTGTGTAAGTTGATTGTCTACATTTTAATTTAATGTACAAGCTCTTAAATCAAGTGCAGGCAGTTAGAGGGGCGGGTTCAGTAGTGCATGTCTGCTCTGGCATAAAATGCAATGACTAAATATATTATGGCATTATCTTTTAAAAACGTATATTGTTGCTTGAAATATCTTAAAGGTCACGTATGATGGTAATCTCCAGGTACACCTTTTTATTTCGAGGTCTACTCGAAAAACCATGCACAGGTTCCAGTAGGAATGTGATTCAAAATCTGGGAGAAATAAACAACACTGGCAGGTAAATAATGGTATTGATATGTCTCTGTCACATATTGTCTTCTTATTATTTATGCATAAACTCTGTAAACACTGTAGACATACACATAGGTTTTTCTTTACATTACATTGTGAGAAATGAGCCCAGTGAAGAAGAAAGGCCTTGGAGTGAAAACATACTAGGTGATGTGTTCACAAGGAGCAGACCTTTATGTAATGATGTAATGTAATGTACAGTATTTGTCAGGATGTGTGTTGGGGGGAAGTAGGAAGTCAATGTGAAACAATAGCAGATGTGAAACAATAGTTAAGTAAAGATCCAGTGTGTAGGGATTTAGTGGCATCTAGTGGTGAAATTGCAAATTGCAACCAACTGAAACTTCTCCTGCATGCCAAGTGTCAACTACGACGGCTGGTGCAAAAACTGGAATGGCTCTATCGAGAGCCAGTGTTTGGTTTGTCTATTCTGGGCTACTGTAGAAGTAACATAGTGGACTCCATGGAGGTGGACCCGCTGGCTATGTATATATTAGGCTCAGGTGATTATAAACTACTGAAAACATGGTTATGAATATGATGTACCATCTCTGCCAACAGAAGCACCTAAATCCTACACACTGGACCTTTAAGTAATTATTTCTGGTAAAGAGGCGCCTAATAAACATACAAAAGCAATAAAAGTTATAGTGTAGAGATCACTGTAGCAACTTTCCCGCTGTTATTCCGACTACACATTAGTTGCATCAGACCAGTGACACTACCATAATGAGGCGGTAACTTGTTGGAATAGATTGTATCCTGTACTGTGTTAGCATAACTGAAATTGGAATGACTGATCATATAAAAAACATATAAAGTAACTTGCTTATGCAGTCGAGAAACTGCTCAGTAACTTAAGTATCAGCAGCTACTGTGGGGATTAGACTGTATCCAGTTTTACAGTCACATAGATCTTTTCACTTGAAATGTTTTAATGTGTCACACAGTTATTGTCATATTTATGCTGTGAGAGTTTTGTCAAAGCGGCTGAGTGTCTGTTTGATGCCCTTTCAAAATACTGTAGAGAATATTGTATAATTCACACTGTCATCTGTCTACACTGTGATAACGTTTGACTGTGAAACAGAGAAATGCCGTGTGCTGCTTACAGTTACTATTTACTACCTGTAATAAAGAATTACAAGCACATTCTGGTAATTTTGTCAGCTATTTTTTTATTTAGTCTCAGTCCTGTGTGTTTTTCATCACATTTAATAAACCTTATCCTGTTTTTTTATTAGTTTTAGTTGTCTAAATGTCTAGGCATTTTAGTCTTATCTTAGTCAAAGAAAACCATAACTATTAAAGTATAGTTTTAGTCAGTGAAAGCTGTTGACATTTTTGGCCTTTTTGGTCATATTATGTTGAACATCTCAGTCAGTCTCATCTAGCAAAACACCGTAATGTACTATAGAAAGAAACTACATACATTTAATTGTTCATATGGATTCTGCAGCATCCACCCTTTTTTATGACCAAGAATCATTTCAGGTCCGGGGAGATTGTAGGCTAGATGCCACAAACCTAAAGTTTTGTTCAGATCCAGGTTATCATGACAACACCAGTGGAGTAGGTGTCAACCCGCTGTGTGTGTACAACTTTGCCTTGGTCAAAATGTTGGCATTGTATGTTTATGCAAAAGACAAATAGGCCTATGTCACTTTTGCGTCTCATACGTAACACATCAATGTTTCTAACGTGGCATAGTAGGTATATCAGCTTACTGTTAGCAGGTGGTGCACGGGATGGTGGATGGTGTGACACTAAAGGCCGTAGAACCCCACACTGGCTGCAGCTAGATGCCAGTCGGCGCTCCCGGGTGCGCCGCCTCTCTTCATCATGGATGCATGAGAACTCTGTTGCTGTCATATGTGTGACAAAGACTGGGTGACCAGAGACCTGTTGTTGAGGCCAAGAAATATACTGAGCTAAACGACCCACAATACCGTCATTATAATGGCCAATTGCCTGGTGAGTCTGTGGAGATTGGCTCTTCAGGTGAGAAATCACGTTTAATTAGGGTCTGTCCACACATGATTGTAAGCTCACGCAGAAAGGGAAAAGCATGAATAACTTTGTGTGGTCATCTGTTAACAAGCTGCAGTCTGACGTGTCCAGAGTGTGCTAGGGGCAGCACTTTACGTGCCTCATGCTGCGGCGGCGCTGGTGTGTTTTCAGCTTAAGGTGAGACACAAGCTAAGTGCAGCACACATGCCTAATGAAGACAATTTTCATCCAGGTACTAGATTATTTTATTGTACTGTTAATGCAGCAAAAAAGACAGTCATGGATGAGTATCGGCTTTGTTTACTGCTACTGTCTTTCTCTGACTTGGCTAACTTCCTCTAAGTGAATTAACAGCCAAAAGTAAATTAATTTAGTGCTCTGTCATGACAGAATAAACTATCAGGACACAATATGAAATGTGTAACCTCCTACAGCAACACAGAACTGCTCATCTCAGCCAATGGACACTACCTTTGTCTTTGACATTACAACATCCTACATGAAACTGCAGTTATATACTCCATCAATTCACTGATGTAAACCAGAGATGGGGGACTCGAGTCACATGACTTGACTCGAGACAGACTTGAGTCACAAATATGATGACTTGAGACTTGCTTGACTAACGTTGATAAAAGACTCAACTTGACTTTGTATTCATGACTTGAGACTTGACTGTGACTTGAGACAGATAACTCAAAAGGACTTGGCTTTAATTCAATATTAAAGGCACGCTGTTCACGTTCAACAATGTTATCAAACACAACGGAGCTAGCTCGAAGTGACTGGTGGAATATGCTTGACCCTTCACCATGAATTAAAATTTAGGGTGCCAGGCGACCCAACTATAAAAGCCAGTGGACTAAAGACATCCTTTGTGTCTAATAGTAGAGCAGTAGGCCCAGTGTAGCCCTGTGTGTGTGTTGGGCCCTTACCACACACATGATGGAGGAGAGGGTGGCTCCAGAGGAGCCTTTGTACTTTGTTGTTTTCTTAATAAATGTGTTATTTAAAATTTTAACTGCACTCCTAAATTTCTTTCTGTGTGCAGAACTCTGTTTGAACTCTGTTTTTAGCCTCATTGTAGCCTGTAGCTCTAACTGCCTCTCTGGGCACTGCATTATGTGTGCACACTTGCGCAAGACCCTGAGACATGGGCACCGTGTTCATGTGTGTGTGCTTGCTTTCGCTGGTCTCGCGCTGGCTGGTTGGTGCAGCCTGGACCCAAATGTTTTTGTTGCCATTTGCGGAGCCTGGGCTGCCTACAGAGACCGGACTTTTTCACAGCATATTCAGAGGACATGTAGCTAGCGGATCGTGAGGAGATGTTTGCTGTATGTGACATATGACTTGACTTGTGACTTGCTTGACCTGAGCAATGACTCGACTTTACGTGCTTGACTTATAGCAGGGACTTGACTTGCATGATTCTCACCACAACTTACTTGGGACCTGCTTGTGACTTGCACGTGTCACTTTCCCCCATGTCTGATGTAAACACAAACAACAGCCAGGACACACAACTTGCCAAGATTAACGTTAGCTATTCATGCTAGCATTAGTTAGCTATCTTACCTTCTCATTCAAATGATTCTTCAAACATGATGAGATGACATCATGAGTGACAACAACCTTAAAATATATTATGCTTGTGCACTTCTCTCACCTGTAAACACAGTATAAAAAGAGAGTTATGGATGACTATCAGCTTTGTTTACTGACCTTTTCGACTGGGCTAACTTCTTCTAAGAAGAATAACAGCGCTAGTCGCTAACCATGCAAAGCTGCTACTGCCCTCTATTGGCGAAAATGAGTATCACCTTAGAACTATTTCACATAAAAGCGAAGGAGTTCTGTGCTGTATTTTCAAGTGACACAAATCACTCCAAGGAATCATTATCTGAAAATTAATAAAATAATAATGATGGTGAGACCAAGATATTTCCACAACTAATACAGTAGCAATTCTGGGCATAACTATCACAAAAATGTCCAGGGTGCCACACATGTGGCAGACCACGACCAGCAAACAAACAAAAAAAAAACACATTTGTTGTGGTGCTTTTTATGTGACTTTTTAGCTCAAAAATATGGGTGTTTTTAGCAGCCCATAGCTCTTTTTTTCACTTTCTTGCCCCCAAAGGTGGGTGCTTTTTAAGGGACTGTTGCTGTGTTTCCAGCAGCTTTTTGATGTGGGTGTTTTTTTAGCAACCTGTCACTACCTTTCCAGCGGGGATAGTGCCACAAAAGAGCAGTTGACATTGCTGCATTTGCTGCAGCAGTAGTGGCACAAAAAGTGATCGATTTTTACCAAGACATTGCTACATTTCCTGCTGTGACAGTGGCACGAAAAAAGCAGTTGTTTTTGTGCCTGAACCTAACCACATGTTAACCACAGCACTGTTGAAATGTGAAGTTTAAATATGAAGTATCTGTGGTTTGCAGAAACAAACAATGCCATTTTTTTGGCAGTTGGGTTGAATATTTTACATACACACAAAATAGGTGTAATAAATGGAAGTCAATGTTGTGCAAGGTGAGAAAAAAGCTTTCTGTCCCCAATTAGACGTCAAAGCTCAGATGCAACATTTCCCTCTGCAAAGGAGGAGCTTGTCTCTCACAGTGCGTTTTGCAGCTTGTAGAAGTGCTGAAAAGGTCACCCAATAAAGCACTGGGTTGTGCTGCTGTCTATGCCCATGGTTTCCTGTGTGTGTGTGTGTGTGTGTGTAGAGAAGCATGTCGTGACCTTACCATTACATTCCTTTGCCTGTACACCTATACACCTCTCTCTAGTCTCTATAGCAACTAATGTCCACCGTGGCAGGGACAGTGGACTTCTTTGTTCCTTAGAGCCCCTCCAGTGCGGAACACGAATACCACTCATCAAACAAAACTTGCAGCAAAGTCTCTGGAGTCATTTCCAGTTACTCAGTGTTCCATTGTGTTGCTTTCTTATCATCTGATTACAAAAATCTAGCTGCATTTCTAAGGTTCCACTTTGTAATTGGATATCTCTTCCTCCAGCACAAGCTGTTCTCGGCACACTGCACTGTGCTGATGGTTTCTAATATTAACAGCTGTATGACATAATCCTGTCCACTCCTAATGCATGTCTGATGTTTTCAGTGCTTCAGAGCCCGCTCTCTGTGGAGATGCATCTGGAGGTGTTGCTTCATACCATCTCACATTTAGAGAGATGGAGGGTGCTGTTAAGGCAGTGTTAAAGTTGGAGACAAAAGCAGGACTTGAGCAAAGGCTTAAATTCAGTTTACTGAGAAGTAGGTGAGTTGAGGTATGGAGAGCCGAACCAAGGGATGTTGTGAAGCAGGGCGGGCATTGAGGAGAGAGCTGTCGGCCGGGGGTCAGACTGGTGAGGCACTGGCCGTTAGTGGAGATCACAGGAGTACGGTTGGACCTGAAGCGCAGGGAGACACAGAGTTAACCAGGATAAAGCAAACATAAATAAAGTACTAATTTAAGCTTGGGAGTTGCTGTAGCGTTCGTGCCATGTTGGCAAACTGATTAGTTGAAGACTGGAGTGAAGAAGTGGGCTATACTGCAGGAGCTTGATGAGTGGATAGGTTTCGGGCAACGTGATCCCACAGAAATCCCCACAACCCCTGAACAATGCAATATGTGGTGGTAGCATGTCTTGTGTTGAAATTACAAAAACTACTTGATTAGGTTTAGGTTAAATAACTACATTAGCTATGTCTGGAACGTAAGTTTGTTGCCAAGTGGCGTAACGTAACCTAACTATGTAAAGGACGAAAGAACTCATTGTTAACTTTTACTTGTCCACAGGACATGAAAATCAGTCTCCCAGGTGAAAGTCAAGTGTTTGTTTCATCGGCCCGCCAATCCAAACTGCACAGACTTTCTCACTCTTTATACAACTTATGGGGTCGTAACATTAACCACAACCCATTGCAGGATGAACCAGGGAAAACATGTGTCCACCACGACAAAGGATCCTAACTGACTTTCCATTGGTTTTGTTTCCAAGGTGATGGCACGTCATTTTGACACAATATGTGCCAACACTACACAATGTGGTGTTAAGAGATCGTGGCCACTTCTCGTATTTCTGAGACCAGGGACCAGCTGCACAAAACACCTCAAGTTTTCTCCTTGAGAATGACATTTAAGGCTTCATTTCTCCTCAGCTGAGGGACTTGCGCAGTTGCACAGAAACCCTTAAAGGTTTCCTTAGTAAGGAAAAATGTGATTTTACAGTGATAAAAGTTTCCATGAATATTATTTGTTTGCTTGGACTCACACTTGTGATGACTATTATCATCTCACAATGTTGGCTTATAGTTAGTGGAAAAAATGGCAGAAGAAAAGAAGACAAGAAAACCACATTGGTTAGAGGAAAAGATTATACAGTCATAGAAAGCACATACTACAAAGTCAATTTGCAGAACACTCTTCTCTGGGTGTGTTTGTTTATTTATCAACATAAACTCGGCCATGTTGCAGTTGAGGGGTACATTAAGTTACATTTTAACCTTGCTTTGGTTGCTAAGGTCTTTTATGTAACGGTCTAGGGATTCCTTAAGTGTAAAACCAAAACAAAGAGAAAACCTCAAATACTTAAGTGAACATTTTAAGAAAACCTTCAGGAGAAGACCTAAGGGTGTTTGGTGCAACTGATTTTATTATGAAGAAACCTTAACTAGGATGTTAAGGAACATCTTAAGGTGTTTTGTGCGACTGTCCCCAGGTTTTTTGCAGGTGTGCAGGTTGACTGGCAGTTGGAGTGGAATGGAACGTCACGCCCAGACAAACACAGAGAGAAAGAGCAGAAACAGGGGACAAACCAGACAGACAAAGAATGAGGGACAGGCACAGTCGGGACCATGACAGGCGTGGACGGAGAACACAAAGGATGGAGAAAGAAAGAGGCATCGTAAAATCGCTAAGGAAGGGATAATGTCAAAAGGACCTACTGACAGAAATAGACATAATGGTAATTCCCTTGTTTGCAATGAAATAATCACACATTTACACAAACTGGTAATGCCTCTGGACAGTTAAAATGAAAGCGTTAAAAGGCATGTGTGAAGAGACATGAATGGACATGAAATATGTCCTGGTTACAGTCAACATGCTCTGATCACTGTTGGCAGATGCACTACTTGTAATGTCCCAGAATTTCTAGTGATTTTAGCAACACAGTGTTAAGAGTTTAGAAGAATGGTGCTGTAAACAAACACAACTGACCAGTGGTAGTCTTCAGGGAGAAAATGCCTTGTTGATGTGGAAAATGGCAAAGTCCAAGTAAGGAAGGCCACAAGTATGCAAATAACAGGTCAGGACAATAGTGTAGTGAATAATGACTTTTGAATGTGCAGTATGGGTCATTTTATTTCAGCACCACAGACAGCTCTGGAAACAGCAAATCCCAAAGCTGTTATATGAGATTTTATTTAGCCTGAATTTCGCCTCGCAGGCAGGCCTTTCTCTCAGCCTTTGTCCACATGATGCATCCTTTTCAAACAGCAGCAAGTTTTTGCATGAGTAATGTCTAATAAAGCAAGGTGACATCTGATTACAAATCATTCTGTCTGTTTCATTATTTACTCTGCCACTGTGTTTCTGGCATAACTGATTATTGCATGAAAATATTAAACTGCAATAACAAATGATCCTGTTGGTGACTTCTTTTAAAATAGTACCAAATGACTCACATCTGAAATAAGATTCATGCCCTTTCTCACTGTTGTTCTCTGTAAACAACTATATTTCCTGTCTGGGAGCGTTGGTGTATTTCTGATTCAGCTGTAAGACCTTGGGCACTAATTATTCTGGTGATAAGCAGCTTATATAAAACACTCTTCTTAGCATGTGGCACCTTATTGCTCAAAGGTAATAGTGTATTTCTGAGACATGCGAGCCTTCTCTTAAACCTGCATTAATCTATTTTAGGACTACTTGCTGGCAGCTCAACAAGCTTTGAAGGACACTGACATATTATCGAACTAGCAAATAGTTTGCAAACAGTTGCTAATTTACACAACCAGCAGTGTAACATTAGTATTCATATGGAGTCGTATCTCTTTCCACCTGATGAATAACTGTGAGTCCTGTATTCTACTTTCAGCTCTGTTTTGGTCTCCTCCAACCCATGATCGAAATATCTGACTTTTAGCTTCTAAACACTCCACTATGTTCACCTGCTAGTTGTCAGCTTTGTACGTCTGCTGTTTGGTGCTGGGTAGGTAGGGTACAGTGGGTTGCTGCTGGAAAGAAAGTAAACTCAAGATCATTCTAGCCATGATATAGTGATCAGCAACTGAAAACAAATGTGGCAATGGCCCCATTCCTACTTCCTACACCTCTACTTCTGGCCCCTTTGCTTGGACCAAACCGACCTTTATTTTGATCTCAACTACACACCTGTTAAGTTTTGTGACTGCATCGTGCACATTATCGCACTAACAAAAATCTGTCAAGGGACAGACATAAAAATACCTGCTGAAGTATTCAAAATGACTTCTTTAGTAGTTCCTGTTACAATAGGTGTCATCAGGACCATGGTTTGCCATGATGACACACACACAGATTCATGAGGTGAAAACAATACCAGCCGTCGCACCTCTGTCGTATCTGGTAACACATTCTTCTGGGACACAATGTCAAGTTCTACTTGTTACATGCATTGTCTTCTTTCAAAATACACCTCCGTTTTTGGAGGAAATTCAACGTTTACATACAGTCTCTTTCAAAATAAACACACTACATCCATACAACACCATGAATTTACATTTTTTTTTCCCTTTAACAACATACACACATGGGACAGGGTTTGGCTTTAGAATCATACGGGACACGAACATGCTCTCTCAGGTGAAAGTTGGTGTTTGTTGGACCCATCCACCACCCCTTCTGCCCGCCCCATTCGGACTATTGCCACCTTAACTTTCTTCCTTGTCCCACTGCGTTTCCCCCTTACGCCGCTAAACTATAATGGCTGGCCGCGTATCATGTGGACGTTAAAGGATGCTTTTATTTCGTTGGTTTCTTGCGCCGCAAGTCGCTGCCCAAGCACCTGATTTCAATGACTTCAGAGTGAGACCAAGCATGATAATGAGAGCTTTGAGACTGAACCTACACATTTATGTTTGTGGGCTGTAAAAGCAAAACAAAAAACTTAAAGATGCCAAAACTGCTAAGACATAGAGCTGAGGGGAAGCATCGGGTGACAACTCTCAGTGGGTTTATTACTATAAGTGTTCCCCTTCACATTACATATAGTCATTCAGTTCTTTATACAAAATATTTATCAGTTCAGCTTTAAAGGGGCAAAAAGCGAAATCGTTTCACCGCTAGGTTTACTCTTGTGCACTGCCTGTAGACCAAAACAGTGTGTGTCATGAGCCACTCCTCCCTCTACCTCTGCTCTCCACCCCCCACCCCACTCGCCTCGTCTGTGCAGCCTCTCCACAGACTATTACATCCAGACAGTCCCGGTGTTTCTTCCGCAGGCTCTACTTCACTCAGCTGCCCGATATACCCGCTGCTTCTTCCCACATTAACCTGAATAACAAGCCAGGGCTCAAACGGAGAGCCGGGGCTAACGTTAGCTGGGAAGCTAGCGGAGGCTAACTGGCTGTGCTGGCAGCTGAGTGAAGTGGAGCCTGAGGAGGAAGCACCGGTTAGCTCCGGTTTCAATACAGGCAGACTCACTCGCCACAGGGGTGAGGAAATAAAACCTAAACAGCCAACTTAGTTTGGCTTAGTTTAGCAGTTAGTGATGTCTTTCACTCACTCTCAGTCTCTGCTGTGTTTAGCTATTTCCCTGCTTTCCTGTTAGCGATAGCACTAGAGCTACTACGGATACTGGAGTAACTTGCAGCTATGGAGCATTTCTACCAGCTCTTCTAGTCACTGAGCCTCGCCTCCATGTATTCACATGAACGTACATGAATGCGCAGCCGGAAACAAGGGGCTGGAGATCAACACAGAGAGAGGGTGTGTGAGGTCATGCTATACTCCAGATGAAATTACACCTCTAGTTCTTCACATAGCAATTTTTTAATTCCTTCAATCTTGAAATGATGAATTTCGCTTATTGCTCCTTTAAATATTACCTCCTTTTAATATTTAAAGTTCGTGTGAGTTGAAGTCATTTGGCTAACAGCAGCAAAAGTATTTAAATGACTGTATAAACGTTAGGCCTATTTGATACAAAAGAAGACCCAAAAGTCTCTTCAAAAACAGAAACTCCTCATTAACAGAAGAAACCCCCTGGCCAAACTACATCCTCCTGGAGAATACTGTATAGTCACAAACTGTTACCTGTTAAAGATATCTGTCAGAGTTATCCTCCAACAAGTGGATAACTATTTCTCATCAACCTTATTTGTTCATGAGAGCAGGAAAAGTAAACCAGTTGTGAACTGTAAATCCAAAACAAAACTAAAAGACACTCAAATGCTCTAGGCTGGGGGAAATTGCAAAGTTACATTTATTGTCACATTTATAACCGTATGACATTATACAGTCTCTCTGTTGAGTGCATGTCAGAAAGAACCAGACCTAGTAAAATTTCATTAGAGTAGTGAATGGAGAGTTATAGCAAAGACAACATAATGTCATATTCCAGTAGGTCCACTGGGAAATTGAGCAAAAGTGTTTTTTCACGTGTGTTTGCAATAAATGTCAATAAAAACAGGGTGTGGAAGATGACAAGAAGCCATAGGTTGAAAACACATCTGCATTCTTTAGGGATGAGTACATGAGAGTCATGAGAGTATAGAGGTAGATGAGAGGAATCTTAAACCTATGTTGACCCACCTGAGAAAATTACTGTGATGATGATGATGAATGCACATTATTACTCTTTAAGGATTAACCTAGTTGCAGCTGTGTTATGTTTGCTCCAGTTACATCCTCTCTAGCAAATACAGACAACACTAATTTGCCTTGAGACATAAAGAATGGAAAGGGTGATGTTCCTGACAGTGGAAATGTCACAGTGTAGCAACAATACGTTTTACTTGAATTAAAACTAATTAATTTCTATACCTGGGGTTGACTTGGCATTCTCCTTGACTTGCTGCACCAGGGAGCGTCCTGGTAATTAAATTTTTACAAGTGGCACCACAGGAAGTCAGACGACCCACAGAGTGACAGAGAGATGGATGACGTGAAAGAGCGAGCGGGAGAACAGAGAGGGAAGGTCAGAGAGCAACTGTGAAACAATACAAAGAACAAGAAGCACTTTGGCATTCAGCAGATATTATACATGTAGCTTTTAATGGGAAGCTTGAGGTGTTCTATACAGAATAGGATAAGTAGATGTGAGTGGAGCTTATAGGCCTGTGCTCTGAGCTAACATCTGCATGCTAACATGACCATTAAAATGGATATGATTAGCAAGTATAATGTTAATGATGTTCATCATTTTAGTTTTGCATATTAGCATGTAAAACACTAAGTACAGCTAAGGCTGATGGGAATGTCATGCCATTTTCATTATTTCAGTTGTGGTATTTTGCAGAGACTTAGATGAGAATAAACCCCTCTTGTCTGTTGTTAAGTACAGCAAGTAGCCAGTTAGCATAGCTTAGCACAAAGACTGGAAAGGAAACAACTGGCCTGCCTCAAATTTTCCCAACCAGCACTCCTAAAACTCACTAATTGACATGTCATATCTCGCTTACAATTTTCTCGTCGACACAAACTAGAATTTTTGTGTTGTGCAGCTTGCCTGGCTCAGTGTGACCATCTGCACTGGCTATGATAAAGCGCTGAGGATATTGCTTTATGTTAACCTGGAAATCCAGATGCCCGCCCCTAGCAAATTCGAATTTGCACTGCTGACGAGCAGAGCATGGTGAATCGGTATCGGACCAATCAGATCAGTCCATCTAACAGAGGCAGGCTCTGGGCAGGCGTGACATGATGATGATGACAGCTCTGCACCGTAGGAGTTGAAAAGTAAACAGCCAAGATGGCAGCTGCCGAAGGACCGCGTCAATTCAATTTAGCTTTGGAAGAAACGCTAAGCCAACTACACTTATCTTTTTCTTTGAGAGAGGAACAGAAGACTGCCCTAGAAGCCTTCGCTTCCAGGAAGGACGTTTTTGCTGTTTTGCCGACGGGATACGGCAAAAGTATAATATATCAGTTAGCCCCACTGGTCGCCAAACCAATGGGGCTAACTGCAATGAATACGTCACCTTGTTTTTTGCTCTGATAGGCTATCGTGCTATCCAGTTGCATGCAGCGGCATTTGGGTAGGAAGGGTGTATCGGTGAGGGCCAGACTCAAGATCTCTGTATATTTGAGTCTGGATTTCCAGGCTAGCTTTATGCAACATTTCATTAGCTTTATTGACATAAGTTCTCAATTTACATAGATGGATACTGTAGCAGTATTCTGTTGAATTGATGCAAAACTACAGGGCACCCTCATAAAACCAAAAAATATAAAATTAAAATTCTCCCTTCTGGTTTCTGATTTTTTTTTTCTTGTCTCTTAGGAGAAGTGACTGCGGTTGAGTGAGTGTGATATGGTAGACACGTGTCTTTTTTTCTACTTTCTGTCCTCCGCATCATTGAGCCTCTACAGAGTCAGCTGTCTCCAGGCGGAACCTGTCTGCAGTGGCTGGCATTAAAACCTCATCATCTGCCAGAAACAAAGACAGGAAAGGTCAGTGATGATGTCAGATTCCCAAGTGTGGTGGCAAGCTGGCATCACTCAATCACTCAAACACACACACGCACTCATGCACAAATGCACACACACACAAGCACAAATATTCAATTACATACACACACACACACATACACACACATTAACAACCTTGGCCTCGTCATAACAGGTAAACACATTCGCTAGGGTACATACAGATAAAGACATATCTGTATGGGCCATTGTTGTCGCATAACTATTTGTGAATGTGTGTGGAGAGCAGTGGTGAGGTCTAGTTTATAGTGGTGGGTATATTGTGATTGCCAAGGGGTGGTGGGACCACAGCCACCAGATACAAACACTGCCCCTACCTCACGAAAACAATCAAAATTCGAGGCCCCTGTGTGGTGTTTTAAAACTTTAAAGGGCTTTTTCCAGTAAATGTTTTGTTCGTTATAAACAATGTACTCCTTCAAATTAAAGCTGTATATTTGTCTTTTTAAAGAAAATGAGAAATTTCAACAACAATTCCTTAACTTTCACGTTGATCTAGTTTGTCAACTATTGCCTATATACAGCAACAAGATTTTCATTTGACCATAGAAAAATCTGTGAGAGAACCACTGCTTGTTTTGCCTCCAGGTCCAAGGTTGATGCTAACCAGCTTCACTTGACATTTCATTAAAAGACTGAAACACCGTACTTTTACTTCTTCTTGACAACTTTACTGCTAATTTCCTATGTGCCCTGAATGCCAACAGCTGTCTGCTCTCAGGGCATCCTCCGTCACTCTCATATCCGCACACACATAGTCTGAGTCACTGGATGTAGACTGTGGCTATAAGCCTGCCACTGGTCTGATGATTTCAGCCAGCATTCTCCCTTCCCTCCGCTATCTGTGTGTTACCATTTCCAAATCCCCTTCGCTATGGGAAACAACAACTTCCTCCGAGCTAACAACTTACACGCTGAAAATGGCAAGTTTTCATGAAGATTTGGATCGTGCAATAAGGCATGCCTGCTTTGTTCTTTCAGTGAATTGTTGTAGTGAAGGCAGGCTTTACCTCTAGAACACCAATAATCAAATTATGTTTGTCTTTTTTGTCGCTAAAAGTTGAATCACAAAGTGACATACGACTGTAAGTCTTCTTTAAATGCATACTAAAATCAACGGGTGCTTCTGCTGACTGGTAGTATGTAGGCACAGCAGTACAGTATGTACACATTTACAGATTCATCTATACTGTAACGAGTGGTGTTAAGACCCAATAGCAGAGCACAGGGAACAAGCAGCAGTTGGTAATGACGTTTACTGTTACAACTCAGCAGATACAGGGTACGGCAAGTAAACAGCACACAATATAGTTCAACACTCCAGCAAAGTGTCTTCACAAAGTCCTTGGCAGCCAAGAGGCAGGCGAGTGCATGGTGCCGTTAGCCTAACAATAAACACAATTCAGTTCAATAAAAGGTAATGGTACCCTGGGCAGAGGAAAAAATAAGGGAGGCAGAAGATCCAGAATATCAGGTAAGCACACAGTCCAAGCAGAAGAACTGATAGGGGACAGGCAGAGGGTAGGTCGAGGCAAGGTGGAGGGTCAAGAAGCCAGCAGGTAAGTATTGACAGGATGCACACACAATGGCAAGTGTGGTGACACGGTGAAAATCTCTGGACCATCACAGCGAAGTGTCAACATCGGATGGTAACGCCAAGCAGCCACAGGCAAATAAGAACCAAGGACATGGAAGCAGGTCTTGTGGTCAGGGACAGAAGGCTGGTGCGTTTACCAGGAATCAGACGAAGAAGGCGGGTCAGAGGCAGACAATGGGAAATCAGCCCGGAATAAAGTGCTGGAGCGTTTTGCATGAGTGGCGAATAATGATCTGGCAAAGAGTGTCCGTCAGGCTGGGCTATATACACTGACTGTGAGTAATGAGGAACAGGTGAACTGAGTTGCCTTAATGAGATGGACATGACTAAAGTTAAGGCAAGGGAAACCATAATGAATGGAAAGGAACTGACTGAGAGCTGGGTGACTGGGCGTGCAGAAAAGAGCAGGTGACCAGGAATGCAGAATGGTGACATACACATTTACAGATCTATGTACGCATTTACAGATTTGTTTACACATATAAATCTCTATACCGTTTTTTACACATTTAGAAATCTTAATATTCTCTGACTCTAAATACACATTTGCAGATTCTTGCACACATTAACAAATTTCTGCGCACATGGATTGAGACACAGTCCACAACTTTCCACATACATCTGCAAATAATTATGCTGCAATAATGGCCCCATACACATCCATATAAAACAGAGACGACATATGTGCACACACATGGATGCACAAATGCACACACTCAGAAAGAAACATAAAAGAATACAGGAAATATGAAAGAGCAGGGAAACATTAGAAACATACATAAAAGTACAAAATCCAGCACACACACACACACACACACACACACACACACACACAAAGCTCTATGGATTGCTCCTGTGAGTCCTGAAAGTGAACCCAGTCGGATGTCTCGCTGAGACTCTATGGATATTTTATAGGTCTCTTCCACAAATTGGAATGAATCTTTCATGAGGTTACATCTCATTGTGTGTGTACGTGGAGATGTGGTTGTGTGCCTACATGCGTGTTATGTGCAGTTAGAAGATTACAAAGTGGTGGTTAAGACTAATCTGGTCACCTAAACAAGTGAAAATCCATACCTTACCTTACATTTCATCAGGTACCTATACTCCCTGACAACAAATGCTTTCTAGTGGGCTAGTCTTTGCAAAGCAGGGACACAACAATCTAAAATAGGTTTTGGTGTTGTTTTGTTTTGTTTTGTCTTTTACAATAGCTAAGCCATATTTCTCTGTTTTGGTCACTTTCCAAAACTGTTCAAACAGTTCCATGCACAACAACAGTTTTTTGTTGTTTTTGTTTTTGTTTGTTTTCTTTGTTTTCATGAGATTCTGTGTTGGTCTTGGCGTTCCACACATGCCCATTCCCCAATCAACATCTGAGTCTATTCCAGTTGGTGGCAGCGCACCATAAAATGTTGTTTGCCAAACACAGAGAAAACCACTAACCTCTCTTCAAAACAAGTAACCATTTTGTTTTCCTCCTCTTGTTGTTGCTCTTCTTCTTAGCAAGAAGCACTGGAGGGTGTAGAACAAGAGGTAATATTTGTTACTGAAGCATGCACAGTTAGCCTGCTTGCCATGCATACAATCCACGAAATTTTGGCTGCATGAGGACTACCACATAAGGGTCCACATGGACCCTCACAGACATGGACTGATGATGACAAAGCAGACTCTCACGTACGACCGTGGAAACAATGAATTGGCCTTTAGTCCTGAGTGTAAAGTTTCTTACCACAAGCCATATGTTCTTTAGTCTTTCTTGGATGCAATAAAAGCTGGATGCCTGGACATATCTGCAGAAGATTCCAGGGATGGATCAGACACGCAAAAAGATTCCTTCCCAGGTGTATTACAAGAGAGGACAGAAGGTGTGGTGTTGATGAAAACGTGAGATGTGAAGACTGGGTTGACTAGCACTGTCATCATAAGACGCATCATAAATTCTTGCCAGACTACACATTTGACCCTGAGCAATCCTAGTTTTGTGTTTTTCATGATGTACACAGGTGCAGGAGATTGTGAATGTATGAAGTTACAGTTTTCATAATGAAAGTGTCCCTGGAACCATGCATTGTGATTCAGCGGTAGGTTCTATGTCATTCTTCACATCTTATAGAAAGAGGATGCATGTGTGGGTGCAAAGCATACATATGTGTGCAAAGGGTAAAAAAAAACCCATACAAAATAATTCCTCTGTTGCTTCACTGCGCTTACAGATGTCTCTGTGCTCATATGGTCCGACATCATCGAACACATTATAATACTACTACTACTACCAATAATAATAATAATAATAGTAAATATTAATGTTTTTGGCACTTTTGATTTTCAAAATGTCTCTCAAAGCGGTATTTAAACTAAAAAAGTTAACAACAGATGATGTCAGCAACAGTTAAAACAATGTAGAAGTTGTCAAACTAGGCAAGTAGCTTCTCCTCTGACCTGTGCTCTTAATACGTTTCCTTGACAATGACGGTGTTGTTTGTATGATGTATGCATGAATGTACACCGGGAAAGCTACAAATGAATTGCCCCTTGCGGGATAAATAAAGCTGTCTGAAACTGAAACTGAAACTGAAAGGGAAGGCAAAAAGGTTCTGGTACGTCAGTCTTTCAGTCAAGGTACAGTAGGGCCTCAGTTTTGTAACACTATGAGAGCTGTCATTCTGCATCCATCCATCCATTATCTATAATCACCTATCCTATTCATGGTCAAGGGCAGGCTACTGATCCCAACTGATCTTGGGCGACACCCAGGGGGGTACTCACTGGACAGGTCGCCAGACTATCACAGGGCTGACACTTAGAGACAGACACCCATTCACACTCACATTCACACCTACGGGCATTTTAGAGTCAACAATTAACCTAACCTGCATGTCTTTCGACTGTGGGAGGAATGCTGGCATCCCAGGGTTGGCACAGGGAGAACATAAAAACTCTACACAGGAAGGCCACAAGCCCGGCTTTGAACCCAGGACCCTCTCACTGTGAGGTAACAGCACCACTGTGCCACCCTCATTCTGCAAGCATTTTTTAAATACTTCTAGTACATTTTTTTGCTTCTGTATTTTAACTTGAGGAACATTTTGAATGCAGTTCAGTACCGTTGCTTTTACTTCAAGAGTAGATTACAGTTTTTGATGTCTATCTAGAGACAACAGGCAGGTGGCCATATGAACAATGCTGTAATCATTCCTCCCGTTTACATTGGCCAATAAGAGATCCCTTGCTAATGTGCAACCAAGGTAAGTGATAGGGGACAAAATCCATAGTCCTTCTCTCTCAGCGAAAATATATTTAGAAGTTTATCTGATGTTTATTTGAGGTTTCAGCAGTTTGTGTTAGTCCAGTGAGCTGAGGTGGAACCAGTTGTTCTGCAAGTCACAAGTCTCAAATATTTGCACTTAACTCCTGAGTGAGGTTACAAGACAAGAGAGGCAAGTTCTGAGTCAAGTGCTCAGTAATGTAATCTAAGTTTCTCATGGTTCTCTCCTGAAACTTGATGACGTGGATGCTGTTGGATTGTTTCAGACAAAGTGGATCTATGGAAGTAAGTGTCTACTTGCAGGGAGTGAATAGTGTTAACGTTAGTTAATTCAAGAAATGACTATGTTGTAAATAACATACTCTTTTATCTTTGGTTAAGAGATAAGGTATCATGTAAGTCAAAAAGCTCAAGTCAGAGTGAAGTCACTCACTGGTGTTAAAGTCCAGGTTAAGTTCATTCATTCATCTTCTAACCGCTTCATCCTCTTGAGGGTCGCGGGGGGGCTGGAGCCTATCCCAGCTGACATCGGGCGAGAGGCAGGGTACACCCTGGACAGGTCGCCAGACTATCGCAGGGCTGACACCGAGAGACAAACAACCATTCACGCTCACATTCACATTCACACCTACGGACAATTTAGAGTTATCAATTAACCTAATCCCCAACCTGCATGTCTTTGGACTGTGGGAGGAAGCCGGAGTGCCCGGAGTGCACGCTGACACGGGGAGAACATGACACAGGGAGAACATGCAAACTCTGCACAGAAGGGCTCCCACGCCCGGGATCGAACCGGCAACCCTCTTGCTGTGAGGTGAGAGTGCTAACCACCACACCACCGTGCCGCCCCCAGGTTAAGCTGCAAGGTTTTTTTGTTTTTTGTCAAGTCAAGTCTAAAGTCATCAAATTTGTAGCTCGAGTCTGACTGAAGTCTAAGTCCTGTGACTTGAGTCTAGACCTCTGCAGTAAAATGGATATATTCCAGTCCTTTCAGTGCTTCTACAGGAGCTTAACAGGATGAGAGACCATCATAGATGTATTTCCTCTACATATTTCCCCTGAGAAGGGAAAATCACTTTGGTTCAACAGCTCATGAGACTGGAGTCACACACAGACATTTCTGTAGTATTAAGGTGACTCAAGACAAAAGGTTAGAAACCACAGCAGCTGAGTGCATTTCTAATCATGAACTTGGTCGGTCACAGTTCCTCTGTCTTTTCCTGCTGCCTTATTATTACCACTGTTCTCTGCAGAGGATTTAACAGCAGGCTATAATTACAGACCACAGGTGAATTGGTGGGGAGATGGGTGGCTGTGGTGGGGCCGTAGCGGTGAGGCCTGCTCATAAAAGACTGTACAAGATATTGTAATATGTCGTATTCTTGTTGTGATGTGGCGCCATCTCATGGTAGAAACCTAGTACAATGCAGAGGCCTGACAAAAATAAAATACTAAAGATCTTAACAGAAGGTGTTAATGAGGATGGGTATTTGGTATATTGCTTTGTTAGCACATTAGCGTCTTATCCTCCATTATCCCTGTCTCATTCACATAAAGTTGCTGCTCTAAGCAAAGCTCTGTGTTCAATATGCGCCAGATCTAGTGGAGTGTTGAAAGCTGACAACCAGATGTTGTCTGTCATAACAAAAAAGCCCAGGAAGCAGGCCCAGGTGGCTCTGAAAAGCACCAGATGGAGATTAAAGTCGTCAACCAAGAGCAGCGAACCAAAAATTATCCTTAATGGCAGTGACAACTTTTGGACCTGAATCAGTCAGAATGTCACCTGGATCACCATGAAGGGTAACAAGACCTGGAACCAGACTGCCAAAAATGTTCACACATGGATTCTTGAAGGCAGAAATCTGTTTTTGTTGTATAGTCTGACTTGTTAAGCCCTCAGTCTCCTCAGACAAAATAATCATTACTTTGGGAAGTTATGGGGACATTAGATAATAGCATGTCTTTGACATTATAGTATAGAATTAGGAGCAAAAATGACAAGGAAGCTATGTAATATTTGCTTTGTGTCTATATAATATTGTATTACAATGATAACTGCAATCCTGCCAGCGGAAACACCCTTTGTGTCTTGCAAGATAACAAATTACTTGTGTAGTCTTATGAAGATTTAACATGTTTAATGAAGTTTTCAGATTCAAATATGATTAGCTGTGTGTATATTTCTTGCAGGATGATATGGTACTGATGCTGTTATTGGTTACAGCCTTGTTAACAACTTTATTGAACAGTTTCTTCTCTGTGGGAGAACTGAGGACGTGTCAGTGGACCATCTGGAGAGTATTACAACAGAAAATTGCAGGATTGACCAATAGGATATGAACTGTCTTGGTTGTTTCTGGTCTCTCTCTCCCCCTTCTCTTTTGGTTTTTCTCCTTCATACCTCAAGTATACAAACTCCAGAAGGAGGGGGTGGGAGAGAGACAGACACAGAGACTGGAGGAGAGAGAGAGGGGAAGGGAGGGACCGTGGGTGAGGTTCACTTGGATCCAATTCCACTAGAGCAACAACTGTTTAAAGAAACAAGACAGAAAGTTCTGGAGCTCCAACAGGGTGAAACGCTTACTGAGCACAACAGGAGGAGAAAAGAATATTCAGCCGTTAAAGCACCGTTAAGGATTTCTTTCAACACGGCAAGACTGTTTTCAACTGCAACTGAAGCCACATGGATTGATCTCATTTTCTTGCTTTCAGTGTGGAAGACTGTTCAGAGGGTTGTTCTCTGCAGGAGTGCTTCAAAAATACAGGAAAAAGTCTCATTGTCATTGGCAAGGCATTGCAGAAGCAGAAAAAGTGAAGTTGTTGCAGCAGCAGTTTTAGTCTTGACCTGGTGACAGAAGTGCTAATGATGTTAGGCAGAGGGGTTCCTGTCCTTCTCCTGTCCCTCTATCTGACTGTGGGTTCAGTCCAGAGCCAGGGTTCCTCCCAGGATGCCTTTATAATCCAGTACCTGGAGAGGAGACTGTCTCAGATGGAGGTAGGTGCCTGCTTCACTTTCATTTAACATCAGCTACCTTTGAAATCGGAGCACTGTAACCTCAGGCTTGCAGCTGCTACTCACACATGACCTGACATGACTTTCAGCTTTTCTTGCTACGTTACAATCATCACACCTTAAAATGAGCAGAATAATGAGTTACATAATGAAAATATCACGTGTTATGTTTACACTGTGGTCAGATCATCTGGCTGACACACTTTTGGCATCCTCTCAGTTTCATAATGTCTTCCTGTTGTGGGCATCTAGTTGAGTCAACAGATCTCTAGAAAATATCAATGAATGTGCTATGCAGATCTGTAGAGATACAGTGTACTGAATGTCATGGTAAGGATTTTAATGTATTTCATTTCAGAGTGTTGTCTGGTACTAGTGTGAATATTGTGTCATTAACGCCAGCAGGGTTTAATGCTAAGACAAAGTGTAGCAGTAGCCAGTGGTAGAATGTCACTAAATACATTTACTCAAGTACTGTAAGTAAGTACACTTTTGAGGTACTTGTACTTTCCTTGAGTATTTCCATTCATGCAGCATGATACTTCTACATCACTACATTTTGGAGGTAAATGTTGTACTTTTTACTCGACTATATTTATTTTAAAGCTTTTATGTTATTAATACAAAATAAAAATCAACTAATATGAAAACTGACAGATTTTTACCCCAGCAGTATAAGTAATTAGAATTAGCTCCACCTTTACCAGCTAAACATTAACTTGATTTACAGATGAATGTGTCACAAATTAAAATTCAGTAATACTTTATAATACATATTACTAGTTCATACCCATTGAGTACAGCATACCATACCATGACTTAGTCAAGCCAAAAATTAGAAGAAAAAAAACCAAACCCATTCGGCCACAGGGGGAGCCACAGTGATCGGTTGCATTTTAGCCATTTTTAATCATTTTTCTGTTGTTATAGCGCCACCCAGTTGCCAATTACAGTTAAATTTCTCCAGTCACCTTGAGGCATCCTGTTCTACATATCTACCAAGTTTAGTAAAAATCCATATGGCGGTTAGGCCTAGATAAGAAATTAGCTCTCTAGCACCCCCATTTTGTTTGATTGGGTCAATAATGGAGGGGTCCCCTCAGATTATGTGTGGTCATATGCCTACAAAGTTGCGTGGTGATCGGTGAAACCCTTGAGATGTTATACACCTTTATGTGATGAGCCACGCCCTCCGCAATATTCATTGCCTTATAGAAGCTCAGTTTTAGTAAGTTTTCCAACTTTTGCCAAGAGGGAACTTTAGATATTGGGCCCTAGATTATGTTCACCCAGTTTCATGCAGATCGGTCAAACTTCCTAGGAAAAGATCGATTTTAAGTGTTTTTCAAAAAATTCAAAATGGCGGAAAATCTATATAACCAGAAGTTCTGAAGGGTTCGTACCTGTTCCTCATGAGGAGAGGCATCTCTGTGCAAAGTTTCATGTCTCTAGGACATACGGGGCATGAGATATGCCCATTCAAAGTTTGTAATTTCAATTGGTTGCTATAGCGCCCCCCTTTGGCCAATTGATGTAATATTGCTTCATTCGCATCCTCCCATGACCCTCTACCACTGTGCCAAATTTCACATGGATTGACCAAGTCAGTGAGGAGAAAAACATGGAACAGACACTAGGGATGGGCAAACGATCAAAATTCATTATTCGATCATCAAAAAAATTAATGATCAATTATCGATTAATTGATAAGCAAGTATTTCAAAAGAGAGAAAACAAAAGAGTGCAGTGCAGACTGTTGCCGCAAGAGAGCGCAGCTGCCCCAGTTTTGAGCAACCCCCCAGGCCAAAGAGGAAGAATGGCGCGCATGCGCAGTTCACCCCTGGGTGTTTACAACTGTTGGCAGCCAGAGTTACAGGCTTCAGTTTTCAGCAAAACCTCCGTCTTTCAATGGCGTAGTGTTTTCAGAGGCCTCAAGGGAAGCCGCCGAGGCTTTGGAGAGCGATGAGAGCCTCCGTCTGTTTCTGATTTTTTGCCTGGCAGATGTCCGGCGGGGGTCTCGTAGGCCCGTCGAGCCGCCATGCTCGCCGGGCGGAAGGGTCTCGTTGGCACGGCAACTCGCCGGGCGGGGGGGTCTCGTTGGCTCAGGCATTGTAGAGGAAACACTGCGACTATCGATCAAAATTATTTGTGATCGATCAAAAGCCTTAACAATCAATCATCGATAATCGAAAATTGATGCCCATCCCTAACAGACACACACACCCACAGACAGAGTTTTGTCATTATATAGTAAGATTTTGAAACGGGAAATGAGTGCTTTTTGTTTTTGTCACTTTTAAGTATATTTTGGTGCTCATACTCTTTTCTTTTACTACTTTTACTTGAGTAAAACGTCGAATTCAGTACTTTTACTTTTACACTGTGGTATTGCTACATTTACATAAGTAACAATATGTGACAACAAAAATGCTCAAACGTCAACATTTCGATGCAATATCAGCTCAGGCCCAACACACCAAACTGACATCAAAGAACTCATGGCGACAAGGCCAACTGTTCTGTCGCCTCACACATACATTCTACACAGGCGTGAAAGTAAATAACTTCCCAAACCAGCAGTACTCTGTATTCAAAAAGGCACAGCTTCAAGACGCTAATTAGCCAGTTAGCAATAACACAACCCAATGATGCAAGAGCAAATGATGTTTACCGTGCACTAGTGTACCATGACACAAACAGTTCCGACTCATTTCTGCTAAAGAGCTCAATGGCTAAAAAGATGTTACCTTATATAACATGTTTCAATCTCACGCTCTTTTGACTTCAGTTGTTTGTTTGCTTTCCTCACTCCTGCTTATTGTGAACTGAGCTGAGCTGAAGTGCTGATCAGAGTGATTTCACTCACAATCGGGCTCAGCCATTTCCAATGTCAATTGAACATGCTGAGTTGGCCAAGGGCCAACAAGGGCCAACTTTTGCCAGTGGTGCAGGACATACTAAGGCGACAGACGCTCACCAACAGCTTGACATTGACCAATGGAAGGCCCTCAGCTTGGTGTATCAGGGCCCTTAAGGTTAACATTAACAGCCTATTGAAATGAGCAAGGGTGCATTTTATTCCCAAGAATTCAACAACTGTAAGAGGAAGAATGTCAAAAGGCATCTGTCATTAATTGAATTCTGCATTCCTGACACTTTTTCTCTGTGTTCATGCCATCAGGAGCGTCTGAATCTATGTGAGCAAAAGACAGTGAGTGTCACCCAGAAGACCTATGACCTCTCCTCTGAAATCAGGGGTTATCTCTCCACTCTCAGTGTTCTGAGGTAGGCCTGTCGTGAAACGCGACTTCATCGTGCGACTTAATGAAGGAACTACTGTAGTTACTTAAGGTATGTGAGAACTGTGAGAATTAAACTGTTTTGCCCCATAGATCAGAGGTGAAGAGCCAGGTGGACAGTGTGGCTGTGCGTGTAGACCGGGTGGAGAGAGAGTTGGAATATCTTGAAAACAAGATTCCCAGCCAGACAGACATTGAGATGGAAGAGGCGCTGCTGGAACAACAGCTAAAGGCTGCTGAACTGGACCAGCTGAAGAAGAAAGCCACGATCAGAGTGGAGCATGGTAGGTACCGTGTGTGTGTGTGTGTGTGTGTGTGTGTGTGTGTGTGTGTGTGTGTGTATGTGTGTGTACACTTGGGTGGCGCAGGACAAAGATTACAGCATTTATCTGTTTAGTGGTTTAAAGGAAAAAGGAACAGATACAAAATGTCCTGTACACAACATTCATTGTGCTTCAGTTTATTCACAGTCTTCTTTCCAACATCCACAGACTGCAACACAACCCTGAATCAAATCAAGTCTGTCAAGATTGTGAAGAAGACAGGGGACACCTATGGTTCCTGGTTCAAGGACCCCTCTAAAGGATCAGCGAAGGTCTGTTCTTTTGAAAGAATTACATGTTTACAGTAATAATGGACTGATTACAATGGGGAGACATCTCTCTTTCTTGGCAGCAGACTGTGCTTATCTTGCTCTCAGTGTGGGGCTGCTGGTGGATGAATCTAGATTAATTGTACTTTTTTGGTCTAACTCACTCAGTGACATTGATCAACAAGGGAGAAATGTAAATATATGAATGTTGCACATTGCATGAATACCAGATATTAATATTATCATTTTATTTATAGCAAGAATAGGATGTCAAAGCTGAGTTAGTAATTACATTTTTTGGAAACCTTTCAGGTCTACCTGTTCAGTGGAATTCGTAACGACACCCTGCTGGAGTATGTTTCTCTGCACAGTTTCACGGAGAGGACCACCACACCACCAGTTAGGGTGGTGCAGCTGCCTTCCTCCTGGCAGGGGACAGGTCATGTGGTCTACAATGGATTCCTCTACTACCACAAGGCAGACACTCCCAACCAGATACTGAAGGTGTGTGACTGAAGTAAAGTTATCAATGTGTTTCTCATCAAGGTAGCTCATTGTTCCTACTAGATTTGTGAAATATAAAAGGGGTTGAAAAAAACATTTTGTTTATCTAGTGGTCATGTTAAAGGATCACATTGCTTGGCAACTGCTGATTGCATTTCAATGATCTGGGACTTTGTCGGTGCTGAAGTAAAACTGCAGTGCAGCTTTTGGCTGGAGATTAACTTAGGTTTATTTCATCTTGTTGCCCTATTTCCTGTTAACTGAGGTCAGTGAGCTAACAATGCCAAAAGAAACAACTTTGTTCCAGTAAAATGAGCTCAATTTTCTCAAAATATTTTAAGCGTTTGGGAGCAAATGTAATCGCTACAGAGAGTTTACTGAAGAGAAGTGTGTTTCAGAAAATACATTTCAGAAAAAAACAATTGCACTGCTAAAAGCAAATAAAGACCCATATCCACACAGCCTATAAATAGTGTCTTTAACAGCATTGTCTGAAATATCTGATAATCTATTGGATGGACTGCTATGAATTTTGTACACTTAGAGTTACCAGAGGATGATGCCTAGCCAGGGAACAAGATAAATCTGTGAGCTCATGTTTTATTTGCTCTGGCAGATAAATATGGTCCCTCTCGCGCACAAACAGATATCCAGCCAAGCAGACCCTGGTCGGTTCAGTCACAACTGTTTATCTGATACGGAGGTGGTTTAATATGATGATTTAATATGATGATTTACAATTTAAGGAGGCCCTGTGCTTTACGCAAAAAAAACCCAAAACATTAAGACATTATTTTTGGCTTGTGCACCTTGTGCTGGGGCAGCCTGGTCTCATAAAAATAAGTGAAATGACCATGACCTCTTATAACCGCATTACATAATGGTGGCACATAATGTGTTAAAATTACATGCCAGCACCAAGGATGCTATCGAAAAGTGAAGTAGGATCCTTTGTCTTTGTGTACACACAATTTCCTTGTTTCAATGTCACATAATGGCTGGTGGTTAATGTGACGCCCCCACAGACAGTATAAAGTGTGAGCACTGGGAGTAAGGTTGGGGGAGTTGATGGGTCAAACAAACATACTGTCTTTCCTAGGAGACGGCTGTTCATGTCTCATGTGAAACCAAAAGTCAGCATTGACTTATTATAACTATAACGTAACATATACTTTACATAGCACTACATTGCCTTACATTAAGTTACATTACATTATGTTATGTCTTGTTAAGTCATGTCACATCACATACTTACATCATATTATAATGTAATTACCTCCTGTAGATAACAAACATAGTTGCAGGATCCAGGAGAATTTGATCTAACATCACATCCAAGGATAATACCTCTTGAACATCAAAAGTTAACTAAGCAGAGAGGTTTCAAACTAACTTAAATTTGCAAATTGGTCTGGTGATGCCAGGCTAGGGTCCATGTCATTGGTTCGACAGCCCATTGGTTCGACATCCCATTAGTCCGACTGTCGGTGCTGAACGGCTCGCGGCGGGCGTATGGTGCGCCGCGACCGGCTTGAGGCGGAGCAGGCTCACGGCTTATGTGTTTGTCACTTTCTTTTTCATTTTAACCCACACCAGGATCTTTTCCTGACCCTAACCAAGTGGTTTTTGTGCCTAAACCTAACCAGACTTTAACCACAGGGCATCATGATGATTTCGGAACGGACTTCGGAACAATGAGTTTAATATGGTCGGAACAATGGGATGTCGAACCAATGGGCTGTCGAACTAATGGGCAGTTCCCGCCAGGCTAAAGGCATACTTATACCCTACAATCTAATAACATTCCCATCAGCCACAGCCATTTGGTTTGGTGCTATTTAGTAAATGTTAGCATGCTGACTTACATGTTAAATATCAATTAGCACTGTCATTATGTGCATGTTAGCATGTTGACATTAGCATAGCTAAAAGCAAAAGTGTGTATACAGACTCACAGATTCACTAGCATGGCTGTAGAGTCTGTACGTAGCAGAAGGGGAGGGACCACTTTTCAAACTGGAAATGGCAGCCGAGGACTGTGCGACAGTGAACGTTGCTGCATTCTACAAAAATACACGTGTTTTTGCACTAAGCAATACTATACTGTTGTCGGGTATAACCCAGCAGTATGTTTGTTAGGTTAATTTAGCAGTCTGTAATGATTTGGTACCGTGAATGATAACACGAATGCTAATGTTAATTTGCTAACTGGCTAATTTACGGTCGTCATTTCCAGTGAGTGCACAATGGCCATGTTTGGTTTGAGACAACACTAACCTGTCAAAATTTGCGCACTACGCCAATGAGTACATAGTGCACACAGTGCACTACATAGAAGTGTACTAAGGGAAGTATTAGATTTGAGACACGCCATTAGTCTTGTTTGTGCCGTCTAGCTGTGCATTTCTGAATTTGTCAACTGCCATCTGTTTCCATCACATAAAGGTAGACGTGTTGAATGGCACAGTGGTGGACAGTACACTGCTACCTGGAGCAGGTCGTCTACCAGTCTACAGTCTGAACCCTAACACCTTCCTGGACCTGGCTGTAGATGAACTCGGCCTCTGGGTCATCCATGCAGACCCTGAGTATGCAGGAAACCTGGTCATCACCAAACTGGACAAAGGTAGAGTACTACCCTGATGTATATAAATAGATATATGAGTACCATAGGGCGGCACAATGGTGTGGTGGTTAGCACTGTCATAGCAAGAGGGTTCCTGGTTCAATTCCTGGTTTGCATGTTCTCCCCGTGTCAGCATGGGTTTTCTCCAGGTACTCCGGCTTCCTCCCACAGTCCAAAGACATGCAGGTGGGGGATAGGTCAATTGGTGACTCTAAATTGTCCCTAGGTTTGAATGTGAGTGTGAATGGTTGTCTGTCTCTATGTGTCAGCCCTGCGATAGTCTGGCGACCTGTACAGGGTGTACCCTGCCTCTCGCCCAATGTCAGCTGGGATAGGCTCCAGCCCCCCGACGACCCTCAAGAGGATAAGCAGTTAGAAAATGGATGGATGGATGGATGGATGGATGGATGAGTACCATAGCCTGCTCTGTAATCAGCACTTTTTTTTGCTTCCTCACCATAGTAAGTTTGGCAGTAGAGTATACCTGGGATACACAATGCAGAAGCCGTGATGCTGAGGGAGCCTTCCTAATATGTGGAACTCTCTATGTGGTCTACAACACACGCTACGGAGGTCGCTCCACCATTCAGTGTCTCTACGACATCCATGACACCATCCACAGGTCAGACCAACAAAATACAGTATAGCCTAGATATTCACATAAACATGCACTCTTACATGAAACCATCCACTGGAAAACAGAAACAGGTAGACTGAAGACTGCATTCACATCATCATAGTTTCATAACTGAAGCAATGTCTTAATTTCATTCTACATTTTCCCTTTCCTGTGCTATTCATCTGCAGTGGTGAGAGTCCTGTAATATTCTTCCCAAAGCGCTACACCAGCCACAGCAGCATCAACTACCACCCCGGAGACAAACAGCTGTACACCTGGGACGACGGCTACCAGACAATATACAAAGTGGAGAGACACATAAATGACCCACTCACTGAAGAATGAAGATAATCTACAGTCCTCATCCTTTCAAAACTTGTGTTATCACTTCAAAAAATCTATGCAAAAAACATCGGACCATCAATGAAGGAAACTTATTGATGAGTAGCTTAAATTCTACTATTGTTCAGTATAGTGATCCTTTGCTGGCAGTTGATACTACCTTTGTAACTATTACTCGTTAGACATAAAGATCATGTCAAAGCAAAGGCATTTTATACATTTTTACAGGCTTTATACTTTGTATCACCACAATAAAGAACATTTAAAGTGTGTGTTGTACCTGAGTTCTGCCGGGGTTCGTGCTTAGCATATGGGATAGATACGGTGAAGTAGTTACTGGACTGTGTCATATGAGACAAGAGAGGGAAGGTAGTTTGGAAGCTTTAACAGTAGATCAGGCCTATTCCTTCTTACACACTTTATTATGATGCAGAGAGCAGTGATGATGAAGAAATTTGTCATCATCAGTGATAAAGCATAGCACACTGTGCTAAATGGGGTTTACTGCAAAGTGATGACGGAGCAGCATGACAGCACAGAATGCGTCTAATAGAGTCAGAGGCATGTGGAAGATAATCATACTAAAAACTTTATTTATATAGCACCTTTCACACAAGAAATGCATCACAAAATGCTTTACAATAAGGGCAGTATAAGTACTGTGAGTTTTACGTGAAAATAGACATAATGAACATAAAAAAGGATGCTTAATAACAGTTTAAAACATGGATTAACTGATTCAACAATTGTAATTTAAAATTGATGGTGATTATTAATCAAAATCTCATATAGTACTTCTTCTTGTGTCACCTTTTAGGCCTTCCAGCGTTGGGCATAGACTCACCAGCAGACACTGATTAACTGAAATGCATCTGATGTAGAGAATATATGGTCTCTTTTGTGTTTAAAGAGTAACTAAACCCCCAAACCACTTTTTTCTGTTCAAAAGCAATGTATATGGATATTTAGTAGTGTAGTTGATCAATTCAGGTCCAAATCTTAACATCTGAGTGTTTGAATTCTTCATATTGTGTTAAAAATATGCATAGTGACTGCCCTCTGCAGGCTGAAACCTGGCTATTGCATTTGAATTTTGCTGTTCTGGTGACAACTGCCATATATAGAGGCAGCTTTCATCACCAACCAAGCCCCAACTGACACACCTGTTATCCTTCTCTAATGGCTTGACAGTAGAAATCCACTCTTCCTCTTGTCTCTAACATAGCACATACAAAAGGGAACATGTAATAAAGAAAAGTATCAAGGTTAATGCTGGAAAAAAACATTTTGCCTATGGTGAAGAGTATGTTGGAGATAAGGAGAATTACATTAATCCTCTTAATAAAACAAAATAAAATAAATACTAGTAATAAAAAAGAGTTTAGTTTAAATTAGTTTTTAAAGTAAAAAAATAGTCAAAAAACTAATAGTAATAAAAAAGAGAAAAAATGGAATTAAAACAAACAAAACAAATTCTTTTGAGTAATAAAGTAGTGAATAAAATAGTAGTTATAAAGAAGAAATTTAAAACAAAACAAAAAATGTGTAAAAAAATGAGATTAAAAAAATAGTAGATATAAAAAAAATATTAAATCTAAATGTTAAATCTAAATGTTAAACATTTAATCTAAATATTAAATTTTATATCTAAACTTGCTGGGTAACACTAATTATTGAGCTAATATGCAAATTCACTCTGAAGATCAGCAGAAGTACCAAAGTAAAAGCTTGATGAAGCAAGGACATTTAGATTGAAGTTTGACATAGTTGTATTATAGTAGGCTATTTAATGTCATTTTACAAGAAAGGTCAATGTGACAAAATTTACAAAGGTTGCTGTAAAGCTGGTAAACAAAGTGACTAAAAAAAGTCACACCACTTTTATTTAAAAGTTTGGAGCTAAATGTGAGGAAATGTTGCTGTTCGTTTTAGCGTGTGCCATTTTACAAAGGTGTGCATACTCCAAGCAAAGCCATACAGGGTACCTGGTGCTTTTCAGGGGGCCCAACAGCCTCCATATACCGTCCATGTAGGCTACTGTATATGATCTCTCAGTCGCTCACGCACACACACACACGTGCGTCAGTAAAAGTCATGGCAACAGAACGGCTCTACTGAGAGTATATAAAGGCTGCAGACCTTTCAAACTCCCCTTTTGCACTTGGACTTACCACGAGTTGAACTGCAAAACCTTCTGCTGGAAAGTTGTAAACAACCCTTAGAGAACAAACACTTGGATCACTGAGCTGAAGAAAAACCTAACGAGGTCAACTTCAACTCCATCAAACCTGCTGACAACATGGCGTCCGGACCCCCCGCGGTGGAGCCCCTGCTGACCAGAGCCTGGCGGTGGATGACTTCCTTTGCCGGTAAGACCTCTTTTATTAATATCATGTCAATTTAGACCTGTTATTTATGTTCGTAAAAAGAGAATTTCAGCTAAATGGTTAATTGTTGAATGTAAAGATAATCAGTTATGTTAGTCGACCTGCTGGAAACAGTGAAACTCGACTTTCTCTCAGTGTAAAATAATGATTATATGTTGAGCATGCGCTGAATGTGTCGGGACAGGTGTGGAAGGTGTTCACCATGGTGTAGTGATTAGAAAACACTTATTTTTTTTAGGGTGTTGCATTTTCCAAACTCGTCCGTCGAAATTTTTGCGATAAAGATGGTGACTTTACCTTTTCTTTTTTTTTGAATGATGCCAAAAAATATTTTTATCTCGTGTGCCATGGAGACGATGGAACGTTTAGGAGCAAACGTCAGGACGTCATCACGCGCAGGTGTAAACAAACCGCGGCCTGTTCCTCTGTGTGGATAGCTGAGTATGCTGCTTAAAATGTATCCGGACATGATGTCGGGTCCTTTTAAGTTACATTTGTCACATTAGTGAACTAATTTTCCGAAATTCCACAAAAAGCACAAACAGATGAATATATTGCTCTGAGTCTGGATAAAAGAGATGAAGTGAACTGAAGTGTGTGACAGTTATTGGACCTACAACCAAAGCTGTTCAGTCTGCACTCACAGCTTGTACCTGACATGTTAGTATTTTCTGAATAGATGGCAATCTGCTTCGCTCGTTCATGTGGTATTTTCTTATGAAGAGAAGAGATGAGGGTGGTTTTTCATGCAGTAACTGTGCGCGTCCTGCGTCCAAAGTGCCACCGTCTCCTCTGCGCCGTGTGATTTGCAACTCATAAATAAGAGTGACGTTAACTGAATAGAAACAATTAGTGTACCGAGAAAAAACAGATTTTGCTGTAATTATCTTCTACAGAGGCCCTTTTATTTATTGTGCATAATTCACTAAAAGTGTCAACGTTTTATTGTGCGTAATTGCGCGCGCAGGTCTGTGCGCTCTGGCTCCATCTCAGTGTTAACACAGCTTATCTTTGAGGCAGTGACTTCCTCTTGGAAACACACAGTTCCCACAGTGTCAGGTCATCTCTTCTCTCATGACACAACTGTGTCTGATTATTCTGACTTCTATAGTCTGACTTTTATTGTGCTTATAAGAAACAAGATGTGTTGTCAGAGGCAAAACCTGGAATGTGAGCATGGTTATTATTATGTAGAATTGTGGGTAACATTTTCTTGGATAGTCTGCACACAGATAGTTCAAAGAGTATTTGTAACAACAACAGCTTATTGGTTGAGATTCAACAACTTGTTCTGTTTCACCAAGTGGAGAATGTGACTTTATTTATATTTATATTTCTTCTTTAGGTGGCAGTGTGAGCCCCCCCGATGACCCAGTCCTGCCTGTCGGGGTGGAGGACATGGACGGGATTGAAGAGGCTGGGCCTCAGGTAGGGTTGGGAGAACGTCGGTCCCTACCACCTCACCCTGGGGTGGAGGGTCCTGCTCTCCCTTTTCCTGCCTTCTACCCTGCTCCATATCCTGTGCCGCACCCTGTCGCTTACGCTTATCCCTATGCTCCTTACGCTTTCCCTCCTGTGTTCCCCCCTGCTTTCCTCCCTCCTGCTTTCCCTCCTGCATTCCCCCCTGCTTTCCCTTATGCTTTCCCTCCTGCGTTTCCTCCTGCTTTCCCTTATGCTTTCCGTCCTGCGTTTCCTCCTGCTTTCCCTTATGCTTTCCCTCCTGCGTTTCCTCCTGCTTTCCCTTATGCTATCCCTCCTGCATTTTCTCCTGCTTTCCCTGATGATCCTTTCGCTGATTTTCCTGCTGCTCCTGCTACTCCTGAACCTGCTCTTCCACCTCCCCCTCGAGGTGTTTGTCATACTGCTCCTGCAGCATGATGAGCACCTGTTGCTTACCCTGGTGCTAACCTCTTGGAAGATGGTGAGCCTCTGATTGCAGGGTAGATGACCACAAAGAGGACCAGGGAAGACAGTGATGGGGAGGAGACTGCTGCGAAGAGGGAGAGGGGGGCTGAAGGGTGACTGGGATTGAGTCTACCATGGACGGGCTGAATATCCTGCATGAAACATCATGGCAGGACCAGTGATTCCCATGGCAGCCTTAGCATCTGGCAGGGCTGGTGACACCCAAGGTAGCGTTTTGCCCTGGGGCCATTGGATTCACCCTTTTCAACCCTGAGGGCTGGCCTTTGTGTCTGGCTGGGCAAGAAAAGCCTCAGGTAGCCTTTGCATCTGGCGGGGCTTTTAGGACCCCAGGTAGCATCTTGCACTGGGACTTTAAGTATCTCCTCATTTTTGTGGATCGATGGATGTTTCTTCCATCCTGAAGGTCGGCCTTTGCATCTGGCAGGGCTGTCGACCCACCATGCATGTAGCCTTTGCGTCTGGTGGGGCTTTTAGGACCCCAGGTAGCGTCTTGCACTGGGATGTTTAGGGAGTATCTCCTCATTCATTGCTCGGTGGATTGATCAACCTTTCTTTCATCCTGAGGGTCGGCCATTGCGTCTGGCAAGGCTGGCGATGAACCAGGTAGCTCTTGCGTCTGGCGGGGCTGTTGACACCCCGTGCATGTAGCCTTTGCGTCTGGCAGGGCTGAGGAAGATGAAGTTGCCTTTGCATCTGGCGGGGCGACAAACTGTCATCTTGGTCTGTGTTCAAATGAACACCAGCACCAGATCTCTCTGTCATTGTCACACACACACACACACACACACACACAGTTTTCTCCAGGTCACCACTGAAGACGACGGCACTGACAGAAGAACAAAGCTGCAAAATTTAAAGAGAAGACAAGACACCACTCTCAGACCATCAGATGACTGAACATTGGCCTCCAGAGACTAAAATGCCTTCACATGGCCAAAGGTATAATAACTATTTTAAACATATTATATTCATAATATTCAATAATTCAAAGAGTATTTGTCTCACTAACAGTTTTTTTTTGTCATACTAAAGGTTTATCTCACTCCACCACCTGAGCTGCTGCTGTTCACCATGGACGAAAAAAGTAAGTATGAGCCTCTGACTTACTAAAACAGTGACCTAGGCTAGAGTATGATGTGATTTTTCTTTAGATAATATCACTTATTTAGTAACCGAAAGATTATTAATCTGTTTCACTAACCATTATTCATGTTCCCTGTCTTACTACACCCCCTGAGCTGCTGCTGTTTGCTGTGGACTAAAGATGAGTCTGAGCTTTTGACTTATAAAGATAATGTATGTTATTGTGTATTGTGTGTACGCTAACTTCTTGTTCTCCTCTTGTGTGCAGGAGCTCCTGAGAGTGGAAGTGAGCCAAACCACAGAGAGCCGCCATCCCAGCCGTCCACTGAGCGCACTCTGTCACACTAATGTCTGAACTGCACTGGTTTGCTGTTGCATTCAATAAAACACTCAGACATATAAAGTGACACTATGTACAGTGACATTTATTTTATCTTCAGTGATGTTGAGTTCATGTGAAGCTTTTTAAATAATGAATCAGCTACAGGTGTCATAACAGGTATAAAACAGCTTTGCCACCTGGAGTCTCTTTAAACAAGCAGCTACACTGAGTCATCTGGTTCACTATGTCATTTTAAAGCAAAGCTACATATCCAGAAGTTCTGAGAAACGGTCAAAGAAGATGAACTCATCAGACAGGTTGTAAACCCTGCGGAAAGGGGAGAGGAAGTGTTCTGAGGCCTTCAGCCACTGCAAAAGATCAATCACACACATGCACACACACCTCCTTTATATCAACAGGCAAGCAGCAACGTCCAGGGCTGAAAAATGACGCCAACACCAAGGTGCCTGTTTCTAGAATGGTCACTGGAGACTGGCTTCAGTCCCCACAGACCCCCATGTTTAAATGCCCAACCCTACAGCAGAAATAAACATGTTTACTGCCTGGTATAAAAACATTTTTTTGTCTCTATAGCTAATTTCTCTGTTCATGACAAAGGTACGGGGGTGAATGTTTATATTACTCACCTGTTTACATTTTATTAGCGTTTTTAAACTGTCGTCATGTCTGTACCTATATAATCCCCCACATCAGTACACATGTGGTCCTTCAGGTTCAGTGACATTTTTACATTTCCATATGTCAATCTGCAGAAATAAAACCTAATTTATGATAAAGGATTTATAAGTTTTGGACAAAAAAGATGATCTGTACAGAGACCACAGTAATTACTTGCATCAGAGTAGGTCATATCTTCAGCTTCTTTTCTATTAAAATATATTTACCACAGTGATGGTGTTTTGAGGTTTTGTACCGTTTTGTCGACATCTCGCTTTGATCCACTACATTCAGTTGTTTAACCCCGTTTAATCAAGGCTATGAAGATCTCTACTATAAATAGTGCCAACAGGTATCAACAGGTCAGTCTCCTCTGTGTATAAAAATATGAGAGGCAACATGAATGTCTCTGTTGGTCTCTCTTCTCCAGGTCAGTCTATGCTTCTGTTTCTCTTTTGATCATCAAATCCACAGTGTTTGGAGACATCTTCAGGAGGGACACTGCAGTCCCATGACCGATATTCACAAAGCTGTATCCATCTGCCTGCAAGAAAAGACTGGGTTTTGGTCAACATGGAGAAAAATCACAATAAACCTTGAACTAATCATAAAACTTTGACAAGAGCTGAATGATGTTTTGTACAGACAGCAGAATACTTGAATGAAGAATTAAAGATGCTGGCCCCTCAGGTTGGGCCCTTGTCTCAAATATACCTTGTAATAAAAAAAAGAAAATATTACATTAATTATACTTATTAAGAGCCACTACGTTGTACTGAATGTTTTACTAATGTAGGTGTGGTATACAACTCAGGAAAACAGTTCAATTTATGTGAGAATGACAAAAATATAATTAAAGTATTAATGGAATATGAGGTGTTATTTATGTATGGCACTATACAAATATGAGCTTACGTTATCATCTGGATGAAAGGGATTTCCCCAACCTCCTACTTCTTTGTCTTTGTTTTTCTTTTTTTCCCAATGGAAGCAGAAAAATCTCAGAGGAAATGTCAGAAATCTGATGAAAAAGCATACCTTCAAATAAAAAAAAAAAAACACTGAAAATATTATATTAATTATACTTATTAAGAGCCACTACGTTGTGCTGAATGTTTTCCTAATGTAGGTGTAGAGTACAACTGACAAAAACAGTTCAATTTCTGTGGAAAATAATAATAAAAGTATTCATGGAATATGAGGTGTTATTTATGTATGCTTTACCATAAGAGGACAAATGAACTGTTTGGTAGAGTATGTTTTTAAAAATTATTTGGCCTTTATTAAACTTTTATTTCTTGTATAAAGTTACATAAATCTGTTCACTAAGAGCTCTGAAACTATGACATGTTGAAAAAAATATACCCAACTTTGAAAATCCAAGCACAAAGAGCCCTCCTGTCTGGAGTGACTCTGACAGGGAATTTATACATCTGTGTTGAACTGATGCTGTAGGTACGGCACAAAGAGGATTTATAGTTGTGCGTTGACCCTACGCACGTAGCCTTTGGCATTGTGAGCATTTTTACTTGTGCTGTGTCACTCTGCAGTTACACCGCCAAAACGCTAGTCAGCGGTGGAGGTTTCTGTGAAGTGCTGTAAGTTTAGTAGGTTAAAAACACACATTAAACACACATTAAATATGGCTTATTAGAGACAATTTGAAAAACAAGTACATAAATTGGCTTCACTATAACTCGCTGCATTCACAGACAAACACTTGTCTTTATCCGAACACATTTTCCCTACAAATACAACATGCGAATGTTATTAGCACAAGCCTATGGCATTTTACACAGTAAAAATTAGCTGAGCAACTAACGATCTTTTCCTCTTCTCATATAAATCCAAGAACAACAGCAACATGTAACCAAGGTATCGGCACACAATTTGGCTCCATTACAACTCACAAAATTCATTGACAAAACAACTGTCATACTAAACATGTTTTCTAAACAAATAAAACATTTTCACTTTATTAGCACAAGCCTATGGCATTTTACATTGTATAAATTAGCCTAGCAACTAGCTTTCTTCGTCTCATATAAAACAGGGACAGCAACAACATTTAATAGTCTCTCTCCTGTATATGTGTGACTTCAACTGGAACCTCTGTGCTCAAGTGATGCACCTTTACACCTGTGTGTGTTCTCATGTGGGATGTCAAGTTACTGCTAGATCTGAAGTGTCTCCCACATGTTTTACAAGTATACGGCCTCTCACCTGAATGAGTCCTCATGTGGACTAACAAGACACCATTACGTCCGACAGATTTCCCACATACTTTACAAGTATACGGTTTCTCACCTGTGTGGATTGTCATGTGACTTTCCAATCCTGCCATCTTACTGAATCTTTTCCCACAGGTCTTGCAAAGGTATATCTTCTCACCTGTGTGGATTCTTATATGAGCGCTCAATGCTGATCTGTAACTGAATCTTTTCCCACGTTTTGCAAGAAACACCTGTGTGGCTGTTTAGGTGTCTCTGCAATTTTGACTTGCGCTCAAAAACTTTCCCACTTATGTCACATTTTAAAGGCTTTTTACCTGTATTTATGTTTATCACAGCAGAGGTGTGTGGACTCTTACTGTTAATTTCACTTTCATGACGTCTTTTCTCTGCTTGAAGTTCTGTGTTTCTAGTTGATCCTGAGTCTCCATGCTGGTATTCTTCCTCATCTTGGCTCTCAGCTACACGAGAGTTGTGAGAGAGCAGCTGGTGGTCACTGCTTGGTATCACATAGCTTATAACTGGTATGATGACGACAGACTCTTTCTCTGCTGCACTTTGAGTGTCATCATGAATGAAGTCCAGAGTCTGATCCTCACTGTGCTCACTTTCCTCATCAGCAGGAGTCAACATAAAGCCATCAGTCTCCTGCTTCACTACAAGCTGCTCTCTCTCCTGACTGCTGCACACTTCCTCCTCTTCCTCTTTAATCTGTGGAGGCTCTGGCTCCTCTTGGTCCACACTGGACTTCCTCTCCTCAGTACAGAGCTGCTGCTCAGTGACAACCTCCTCCTCCTTACACACATGTTGCTGTGGGAGCTCTGGAGGGACGCACAACAACACCAACAGCATACTAATGTGATGCTGCAGCAAATATACAGACACGACAGTAAATATGTCCTAATTAAACTTTACACACCTGTCCTGTGTAACTTTATTTCAGGCTTCAAAACGACATCCAACAGTCTGCGCTGCCAATCGATCTCTTCCTCGTACTCGACGATGGTTCTTTTAAAGATTCCCAATATTTCTTCAGCAGCAGCAGTTAGTCGCTCCTTGACAAACTCTCTCAAAGACTCAACTGAACACATTGTTGTCTAATGTAGGCTACAGTAAATGTGGCTCGACGTTTAACTCATAGATTAACCTCCCATTCTAAAGGCTCCACTGCAGACCCTTAATGCCTGTGCCTGCTCCACCTCCATTCTATTCAGGTGGCTGTCTGCTGCTGACATATATGCTATACATCCATAGTCAAATACTGATCTCATTGATGCTTGATACTTTTAATAGTACTGTTCTGGTAGCTCCCCAGTCCCTTCCCGACAGACATCTTAAGAGGTTATTAACCTTCTTACATTTCTCTGTGACTTTGCTCATATGCTGTTTCAAGATCAGCTTTTTATCAAATATCACCCCGAGGAATTTAACTACCTTGGCCTGCTCGAGTGTTTGACCATATCATTTTACAGTCACGTCTTTATGTCATCTGGAAAAGCATATCACTTGTGTCTTTGCAGCACACATCGTAAAGCCCCAGTCGTTCGCCCACTGCGCCAAACTGAGCTCTGGCCAACCTGCATTCTGATCGCAGTTGCTTCTGCGTGCATCTGCACCTGCAGTAACATTGCATTTTTCCTCATTCAGTCTATAGGCACAGATCACAGATGTAACAGGCACAAGGCAAAACCAGCTTTTCCCACATTCTGGTGTCACTGTTGACAAGTTGCTTATATGCACCAAAGAACACGGTGTCTGATGATATAACCAAGGTAAATTTTAGACTTTTTAATCCCACCTTATATGGAATTTAAAACCATCTCATGGCTGTCATAAATGCTACTTATTATTGCAATATTCAGAGAAATACAGCAAGGAAAAAAATTAGTTTTCTTCGATCTGTACAATGACTGTAAACTGTCATTGGGTTTGTCAGACTGGAGAAACTTTCATGGTAATGGGACCAAAAATATTTAAGACACACTGAATCTGAATTTAAGACAATTTAAAACTTTTTAAGGCCTTATATTAAGGAAAACTTTAAATCATTTTAAAGGACCTGTAGACACCCTGACAAAAGATCACAACAACAGGACAAATCTTCTGGGATCAGTTTATTACTGTGCATAATTGGCACACAGGAAGGGAGAGACAAACTGAGGGAGAAAATGACAAAACACACTTGATGGTAAACAAACACTGTCACACATTGACGCATATGAATTTGCCATTATGTTACATTATATGGAGGGTTATCCACTGAAGATGATTCTAATAATTTCATTATACACAAACAAGTTCTGTGACTTATAATGATTTTGACTAATTCCATGACTTTTCCAGGTTTTCCATGACTCTTACAAGTATAAAATTCATTCAAACTTTAAAGCAGTCTCCTCCTTTTCTTCTTTATCTCACTAGTTTAACTTTTCCAGACCTGCAATTTCAATCAAAATTTAGGATTTGGACTTCACTCCCCACTTTTCTTAGCATGCTTTATGGAACAGGCCTCTGAAAGCTCTGCCACATGTTTTGCATGTAAACAGTCTCTCTCCTGTATATGTGTGACTTCAGCTGGAACCTCTGTGCTCAAGTGATGCACCTTTACACCTGTGTGCGTTCTCATGTGGGATGTCAAGTTACTGCTACATCTGAAGTGTCGCCCACATGTTTTGCAAGTATACGGCTTCTCCCCTGAATGAGTCCTCATGTGGACTAACATGTCATCATTACGCCCGAAAGCTCTCCCACATACTTTACACGTATATGGCTTCTCCCCTGTGTGGATTCTCATGTGCTTTGTCAATGTGGACACATCCCTGAATCTTTTCCCGCAGGTCTTGCAAAGGCACGGCCTCTCACCTGTGTGGATTCTCATGTGGACTTTCAAGTCACCATTACGTCTGAAAGCTCTCCCACATACTTTACAAGTATACGGCTTCTCACCTGTGTGGATTCTACAATGCCTTTTCAATACTGACTTCTCACTGAATCTTTTCCCGCAGGTCTTGCAAAGGAATGGCTTCTCACCTGTGTGGATTCTTATATGAGCGGTCAATCTTGACTTCTGACTGAATCTTTTCCCACATGTTTTGCAAGAAAACGGCTTCTCACCTGTGTGGCTGTTCAGGTGTCTCTGCAATTTTGACTTGCGCTCAAAAACTTTCCCACATATGTCACATTTTAAAGGCTTTTTACCTGTATTTAAGTTTATCACAGCAGAGGTGTGTGGACTCTTACTGTTAATTTCACTTTCATGACGTCTTTTCTCTGCTTGAAGTTCTGTGTTTCTAGTTGATCCTGAGTCTCCATGCTGGTATTCTTCCTCATCATGGCTCTCAGCTACATGAGAGTTGTGAGAGAGCAGCTGGTGGTCACTGCTTGGTATCACATAGCTTATAACTGGTATAATGACGACAGACTCTTTCTCTGCTGCACTTTGAGTGTCATCATGAATGAAGTCCAGAGTCTGATCTTCACTGTGCTCACTTTCCTCATCAGCAGGAGTCAACATAAAGCCATCAGTCTCCTGCTTCACTACAAGCTGCTCTCCCCCCTGACTGCTGCACACTTCCTCCTCTTCCTCTTTAATCTGTGGAGGCTCTGGCTCCTCTTGGTCCACACTGGACTTCCTCTCCTCAGTACAGAGCTGCTGCTCAGTGACAACCTCCTCCTCCTTACACACATGTTGCTGTGGGAGCTCTGGAGGGACGCACAACAACACCAACAGCATACTAATGTGATGCTACAGCAAATATACAGACACGACAGTAAATATGTCCTAATTAAACTTTACACACCTGTCCTGTGTAACTTTATTTCAGGCTTCAAAACGATATCCAACAGTCTGCGCTGCCGATCGATCTCTTCCTCGTGCTCGACGATGGTTCTTTTAAAAGCTCCCAATATTTCTTCAGCAGCAGCAGTTAGTCGCTCCTTGACAAACTCTCTCAAAGACTCAACTGAACACATTGTTGTCTAATGTAGGCTACAGTAAATGTGGCTCGACGTTTAACTCATAGATTAACCTCCCGAAGTTAACTCAGTCATTTGCGAAACGCGACTGCCGCCTTTTCTTGTTTACTGCTACTTCCGCTTCTTCTTCTTCTTCTTCTTCTTCATCTTCTTCTAATTTGATTGGCAGTTGGCAACCAGCTTATCAGGCGCATTACCGCCACCTACCAGTCTGGAGTGTGGAACAGGAGCGTGGCAGTCAAAACAAAACAAACAAACAAAAAGGTAAAGAGAAATACAAAGTTCTATATCCTCTCCATTAATCCAGTGTCCCTTAGGTATTTCATTAGATGCTTTGATGTTTTGCCCTCTGCTTCTGCCCCAATGAGGTTTCCTATGCTGAGTTTAAGTTTAGCAGTTTTTCCAGTGTTGCTGCCAGTTTCTTCCTCTCCTCCAAATAACCCCTGCACTCAAGCAATACATGTTGCACAGTTTCTGGACAACTACATTTTGCTTAGAGACCAGTTGAATGTCTCCCTGTCCTCCACAATGACTGGTTAAGCCCAGTGTGCCCTATCCTTAGACGGGTGATGACCGTCTCCTCTTTCCGGCTCGCGCTCAGCTCAGTCATGTCAGTTGATAATGTACTTTAGTGTACATTCCCATACTCCAAACAAATTCACACGAGGAACCTGGCAAGAAAATAAAAGCACCTGGGGATACACAAGGATCAGAGGAGGTAAATTCACTTCATTAAAAAAAAAAAAACAGAATATACTAAAATACCACATTAGATGTGAAGCAGCAATGAAATGCAATGATATATTGTCATGATGTTGATGAAAGAATACACTGAGTCACATTTACTGTCTGCACACATTTCTATTCATTATTTTGTATCTAAGAAATACAAATCAATAAAATAACAGTAGGGGAGACTGGGATGATTGTAACACTTTTTGTTTGAGCAAGTGTAACTCAGTGTTTTTTTTTTGTTAGAGCTCTTAAATTTTGATACATGGTACCCATATTTGTCTGCTATAAATAACACACACTTTGACGTCTACTACACCATCACAGATTATGGAAATTAATGTCAAATACAAAGAGGTATATTGTTACAACGTACCCCAGTACCGGGGTGAGTTGCAACACTAGCTGGGGATGGATGTATCAATTTAATTATTGTGCTTAAAAAAGATTCACAATAGGCTAAATGTATTCAAGCACTTTAATGAATAATAAAGAAGGAACAAAAATTATAATATTAAAATAAATAGAAATGTATAACATAAATACAAAAATAAATACAATAAAATAAATAAAAATATATAACATAAAATAACTAAAATCAAGAATAATAAAGTACTAACCTGCGTGTGTGTGCGTGTGTGTGTGCGTTGTAGCCTGAATGAGGTTGACATTTGAACAGCATTTTAACAGTTGAACAATAAACACTTTCGAAGAGTTACAACCCTCCCCATGCCTAGCAGCCATGAAAGAGATAACCGTTTTTAGCATTTAGCTTCAAAGCTAGCACTAATGAAACACATCAAATTAAACTAGAGAAAGTACTACTTGAGCCTATGTAAGTGAAACAATTGTACATACAACACAATGGAAGCTATGCAAAAAACAGCTGTGATGAAAATGTTTGGTTTCTCACCTGAAAAACTGTTTTTTTGGCTCTAGAACAGACAAATTTGGACTCAGAGACATGCAGCTTCACCAGTGAGCTCCAATTGTAAATGGGCATGGACTATGTTGATGATGTCACCACAGCTCGTTTCTAATTGGCCAAACTGAGTGTTACAACTATCCCTTTGTTACAACCATCCCCGGTCTCCCCTATGTTGGTATGGTTCATTCTTGGTTTAACCTCTGGGTCAAGATGGTGACCTGGATGTGTGTGTTCATCATTACAGTGATACATCAGGTGTTTCTGAAAGCTCACACACATCACCTATCTATGGAAACACCTACAGTACACAGACAAATACCCAACAGCCTCCATATACCGTCCATGTACTGTATATGATCTCTCAGTCGCTCACGCACACACACGCACGTGCGTCAGTAAAAGTCATGGCAACAGAACGGCTCTACTGAGAGTATATAAAGGCTGCAGACCTTTCAAACTCCCCTTTTGCACTTGGACTTACCACGAGTTGAACTGCAAAACCTTCTGCTGGAAAGTTGTAAACAACCCTTAGAGAACAAACACTTGGATCACTGAGCTGAAGAAAAACCTAACGAGGTCAACTTCAACTCCATCAAACCTGCTGACAACATGGCGTCCGGACCCCCCGCGGTGGAGCCCCTGCTGACCAGAGCCTGGCGGTGGATGACTTCCTTTGCCGGTAAGACCTCTTTTATTAATATCATGTCAATTTAGACCTGTTATTTATGTTCGTAAAAAGAGAATTTCAGCTAAATGGTTAATTGTTGAATGTAAAGATAATCAGTTATGTTAGTCGACCTGCTGGAAACAGTGAAACTCGACTTTCTCTCAGTGTAAAATAATGATTATATGTTGAGCATGCGCTGAATGTGTCGGGACAGGTGTGGAAGGTGTTCACCATGGTGTAGTGATTAGAAAACACTTATTTTTTTTAGGGTGTTGCATTTTCCAAACTCGTCCGTCGAAATTTTTGCGATAAAGATGGTGACTTTACCTTTTCTTTTTTTTTGAATGATGCCAAAAAATATTTTTATCTCGTGCGCCATGGAGACGATGGAACGTTTAGGAGCAAACGTCAGGACGTCATCACGCGCAGGTGTAAACAAACCGCGGCCTGTTCCTCTGTGTGGATAGCTGAGTATGCTGCTTAAAATGTATCCGGACATGATGTCGGGTCCTTTTAAGTTACATTTGTCACATTAGTGAACTAATTTTCCGAAATTCCACAAAAAGCACAAACAGATGAATATATTGCTCTGAGTCTGGATAAAAGAGATGAAGTGAACTGAAGTGTGTGACAGTTATTGGACCTACAACCAAAGCTGTTCAGTCTGCACTCACAGCTTGTACCTGACATGTTATTATTTTCTGAATAGATGGCAATCTGCTTCGCTCGTTCATGTGGTATTTTCTTATGAAGAGAAGAGATGAGGGTGGTTTTTCATGCAGTAACTGTGCGCGTCCTGCGTCCAAAGTGCTACCGTCTCCTCCGTGCCGTGTGATTTGCAACTCATAAATAAGAAGAGTGACGTTAACTGAATAGAAACAATTAGTGTGAAAACACAGATTTTGCTGTAATTATCTTCTACAGAGGCCCTTTTATTTATTGTGCATAATTCACTAAAAGTGTCAACGTTTTATTGTGCGTAATTGCGCGCGCAGGTCTGTGCGCTCTGGCTCCATCTCAGTGTTAACACAGCTTATCTTTGAGGCAGTGACTTCCTCTTAGAGACACACAGTTCCCACAGTGTCAGGTCATCTCTTCTCTCATGACACAACTGTGTCTGATTATTCTGACTTCTATAGTCTGACTTTTATTGTGCTTATAACAAACAAGATGTGTTGTCAGAGGCAAAACCTGGAATGTGAGCATGGTTATTATTATGTAGAATTGTGGGTAACATTTTCTTGGATAGTCTGCACACAGATAGTTCAAAGAGTATTTGTAACAACAACAGCTTATTTGTTGAGATTCAACAACTTGTTCTGTTTCACCAAGTGGAGAATGTGACTTTATTTATATTTATATTTCTTCTTTAGGTGGCAGTGTGAGCCCCCCCGACGACCCAGTCCTGCCTGTCGGGGTGGAGGACATGGACGGGATTGAAGAGGCTGGGCCTCAGGTAGGGTTGGGAGAACGTCGGTCCCTACCACCTCACCCTGGGGTGGAGGGTCCTGCTCTCCCTTTTCCTGCCTTCTACCCTGCTCCATATCCTGTGCCGCACCCTGTCGCTTACGCTTATCCCTATGCTCCTTACGCTTTCCCTCCTGTGTTCCCCCCTGCTTTCCTCCCTCCTGCTTTCCCTCCTGCATTCCCCCCTGCTTTCCCTTATGCTTTCCCTCCTGCGTTTCCTCCTGCTTTCCCTTATGCTATCCCTCCTGCATTTTCTCCTGCTTTCCCTGATGATCCTTTCACTGATTTTCCTGCTGCTCCTGCTACTCCTGAACCTGCTCTTCCACCTCCCCCTCGAGGTGTTTGTCATACTGCTCCTGCAGCATGATGAGCACCTGTTGCTTACCCTGGTGCTAACCTCTTGGAAGATGGTGAGCCTCTGATTGCAGGGTAGATGACCACAAAGAGGACCAGGGAAGACAGTGATGGGGAGGAGACTGCTGCGAAGAGGGAGAGGGGGGCTGAAGGGTGACTGGGATTGAGTCTACCATGGACGGGCTGAATATCCTGCATGAAACATCATGGCAGGACCAGTGATTCCCATGGCAGCCTTAGCATCTGGCAGGGCTGGTGACACCCAAGGTAGCGTTTTGCCCTGGGGCCATTGGATTCACCCTTTTCAACCCTGAGGGCTGGCCTTTGTGTCTGGCTGGGCAAGAAAAGCCTCAGGTAGCCTTTGCATCTGGCGGGGCTTTTAGGACCCCAGGTAGCATCTTGCACTGGGACTTTAAGTATCTCCTCATTTTTGTGGATCGATGGATGTTTCTTCCATCCTGAAAGTCGGCCTTTGCGTCTGGCAGGGCTGTCGACCCACCATGCATGTAGCCTTTGCGTCTGGTGGGGCTTTTAGGACCCCAGGTAGCGTCTTGCACTGGGATGTTTAGGGAGTATCTCCTCATTCATTGCTCGGTGGATTGATCAACCTTTCTTTCATCCTGAGGGTCGGCCATTGCATCTGGCAAGGCTGGCGATGAACCAGGTAGCCCTTGCGTCTGGCAGGGCTGTTGACACCCCGTGCATGTAGCCTTTGCATCTGGCAGGGCGACAAACTGTCACCTTGGTCTGTGTTCAAATGAACACCAGCACCAGATCTCTCTGTCATTGTCACACACACACACACACACACACACAGTTTTCTCCAGGTCACCACTGAAGACGACGGCACTGACAGAAGAACAAAGCTGCAAAATTTAAAGAGAAGACAAGACACCACTCTCAGACCATCAGATGACTGAACATTGGCCTCCAGAGACTAAAATGCCTTCACATGGCCAAAGGTATAATAACTATTTTAAATATATTATATTCATAATATTCAATAATTCAGTATTTGTCTCACTAACAGTTTTTTTTTGTCATACTAAAGGTTTATCTCACTCCACCACCTGAGCTGCTGCTGTTCACCATGGACGAAAAAAGTAAGTATGAGCCTCTGACTTACTAAAACAGTGACCTAGGCTAGAGTATGATGTGATTTTTCTTTAGATAATATCACTTATTTAGTAACCGAAAGATTATTAATCTGTTTTACTAACCATTATTCATGTTCCCTGTCTTACTACACCACCTGAGCTGCTGCTGTTTGCTGTGGACTAAAGATGAGTCTGAGCTTTTGACTTATAAAGATAATGTATGTTATTGTGTATTGTGTGTACGCTAACTTCTTGTTCTCCTCTTGTGTGCAGGAGCTCCTGAGAGTGGAAGTGAGCCAAACCACAGAGAGCCGCCATCCCAGCCGTCCACTGAGCGCACTCTGTCACACTAATGTCTGAACTGCACTGGTTTGCTGTTGCATTCAATAAAACACTCAGACATATAAAGTGACACTATGTACAGTGACATTTATTTTATCTTCAGTGATGTTGAGTTCATGTGAAGCTTTTTAAATAATGAATCAGCTACAGGTGTCATAACAGGTATAAAACAGCTTTGCCACCTGGAGTCTCTTTAAACAAGCAGCTACACTGAGTCATCTGGTTCACTATGTCATTTTAAAGCAAAGCTACATATCCAGAAGTTCTGAGAAACGGTCAAAGAAGATGAACTCATCAGACAGGTTGTAAACCCTGCGGAAAGGGGAGAGGAAGTGTTCTGAGGCCTTCAGCCACTGCAAAAGATCAATCACACACATGCACACACACCTCCTTTATATCAACAGGCAAGCAGCAACGTCCAGGGCTGAAAAATGACGCCAACACCAAGGTGCCTGTTTCTAGAATGGTCACTGGAGACTGGCTTCAGTCCCCACAGACCCCCATGTTTAAATGCCCAACCCTACAGCAGAAATAAACATGTTTACTGCCTGGTATAAAAACATTTTTTTGTCTCTATAGCTAATTTCTCTGTTCATGACAAAGGTACGGGGGTGAATGTTTATATTACTCACCTGTTTACATTTTATTAGCGTTTTTAAACTGTCGTCATGTCTGTACCTATATAATCCCCCCACATCAGTACACATGTGGTCCTTCAGGTTCAGTGACATTTTTACATTTCGATATGTCAATCTGCAGAAATAAAACCTAATTTATGATAAAGGATTTATAAGTTTTGGACAAAAAAAATGATCTGTACAGAGACCACAGTAATTACTTGCATCAGAGTAGGTCATATCTTCAGCTTCTTTTCTATTAAAATATATTTACCACAGTGATGGTGTTTTGAGGTTTTGTACCGTTTTGTCGACATCTCGCTTTGATCCACTACATTCAGTTGTTTAACCCCGTTTAATCAAGGCTATGAAGATCTCTACTATAAATAGTGCCAACAGGTATCAACAGGTCAGTCTCCTCTGTGTATAAAAATATGAGAGGCAACATGAATGTCTCTGTTGGTCTCTCTTCTCCAGGTCAGTCTATGCTTCTGTTTCTCTTTTGATCATCAAATCCACAGTGTTTGGAGACATCTTCAGGAGGGACACTGCAGTCCCATGACCGATATTCACAAAGCTGTATCCATCTGCCTGCAAGAAAAGACTGGGTTTTGGTCAACATGGAGAAAAATCACAATAAACCTTGAACTAATCATAAAACTTTGACAAGAGCTGAATGATGTTTTGTACAGACAGCAGAATACTTGAATGAAGAATTAAAGATGCTGGCCCCTCAGGTTGGGCCCTTGTCTCAAATATACCTTGTAATAAAAAAAAGAAAATATTACATTAATTATACTTATTAAGAGCCACTACGTTGTACTGAATGTTTTACTAATGTAGGTGTGGTATACAACTCAGGAAAACAGTTCAATTTATGTGAGAATGACAAAAATATAATTAAAGTATTAATGGAATATGAGGTGTTATTTATGTATGGCACTATACAAATATGAGCTTACGTTATCATCTGGATGAAAGGGATTTCCCCAACCTCCTACTTCTTTGTCTTTGTTTTTCTTTTTTTCCCAATGGAAGCAGAAAAATCTGAGAGGAAATGTCAGAAATCTGATGAAAAAGCATACCTTCAAATAAAAAAAAAAAAACACTGAAAATATTATATTAATTATACTTATTAAGAGCCACTACGTTGTGCTGAATGTTTTCCTAATGTAGGTGTAGAGTACAACTGACAAAAACAGTTCAATTTCTGTGGAAAATAATAATAAAAGTATTCATGGAATATGAGGTGTTATTTATGTATGCTTTACCATAAGAGGACAAATGAACTGTTTGGTAGAGTATGTTTTTAAAAATTATTTGGCCTTTATTAAACTTTTATTTCTTGTATAAAGTTACATAAATCTGTTCACTAAGAGCTCTGAAACTATGACATGTTGAAAAAAATATACCCAACTTTGAAAATCCAAGCACAAAGAGCCCTCCTGTCTGGAGTGACTCTGACAGGGAATTTATACATCTGTGTTGAACTGATGCTGTAGGTACGGCACAAAGAGGATTTATAGTTGTGCGTTGACCCTACGCACGTAGCCTTTGGCATTGTGAGCATTTTTACTTGTGCTGTGTCACTCTGCAGTTACACCGCCAAAACGCTAGTCAGCGGTGGAGGTTTCTGTGAAGTGCTGTAAGTTTAGTAGGTTAAAAACACACATTAAACACACATTAAATATGGCTTATTAGAGACAATTTGAAAAACAAGTACATAAATTGGCTTCACTATAACTCGCTGCATTCACAGACAAACACTTGTCTTTATCCGAACACATTTTCCCTACAAATACAACATGCGAATGTTATTAGCACAAGCCTATGGCATTTTACACAGTAAAAATTAGCTGAGCAACTAACGATCTTTTCCTCTTCTCATATAAATCCAAGAACAACAGCAACATGTAACCAAGGTATCGGCACACAATTTGGCTCCATTACAACTCACAAAATTCATTGACAAAACAACTGTCATACTAAACATGTTTTCTAAACAAATAAAACATTTTAACTTTATTAGCACAAGCCTATGGCATTTTACATTGTATAAATTAGCCTAGCAACTAGCTTTCTTCGTCTCATATAAAACAGGGACAGCAACAACATTTAATAGTCTCTCTCCTGTATATGTGTGACTTCAACTGGAACCTCTGTGCTCAAGTGATGCACCTTTACACCTGTGTGTGTTCTCATGTGGGATGTCAAGTTACTGCTAGATCTGAAGTGTCTCCCACATGTTTTACAAGTATACGGCCTCTCACCTGAATGAGTCCTCATGTGGACTAACAAGACACCATTACGTCCGACAGATTTCCCACATACTTTACAAGTATACGGTTTCTCACCTGTGTGGATTGTCATGTGACTTTCCAATCCTGCCATCTTACTGAATCTTTTCCCACAGGTCTTGCAAAGGTATATCTTCTCACCTGTGTGGATTCTTATATGAGCGCTCAATGCTGATCTGTAACTGAATCTTTTCCCACGTTTTGCAAGAAACACCTGTGTGGCTGTTTAGGTGTCTCTGCAATTTTGACTTGCGCTCAAAAACTTTCCCACTTATGTCACATTTTAAAGGCTTTTTACCTGTATTTATGTTTATCACAGCAGAGGTGTGTGGACTCTTACTGTTAATTTCACTTTCATGACGTCTTTTCTCTGCTTGAAGTTCTGTGTTTCTAGTTGATCCTGAGTCTCCATGCTGGTATTCTTCCTCATCTTGGCTCTCAGCTACACGAGAGTTGTGAGAGAGCAGCTGGTGGTCACTGCTTGGTATCACATAGCTTATAACTGGTATGATGACGACAGACTCTTTCTCTGCTGCACTTTGAGTGTCATCATGAATGAAGTCCAGAGTCTGATCTTCACTGTGCTCACTTTCCTCATCAGCAGGAGTCAACATAAAGCCATCAGTCTCCTGCTTCACTACAAGCTGCTCTCTCTCCTGACTTGACAAACTCTCTCAAAGACTCAACTGAACACATTGTTGTCTAATGTAGGCTACAGTAAATGTGGCTCGACGTTTAACTCATAGATTAACCTCCCATTCTAAAGGCTCCACTGCAGACCCTTAATGCCTGTGCCTGCTCCACCTCCATTCTATTCAGGTGGCTGTCTGCTGCTGACATATATGCTATACATCCATAGTCAAATACTGATCTCATTAATGCTTGATACTTTTAATAGTGCTGTTCTGGTAGCTCCCCAGTCCCTTCCCGACAGACATCTTAAGAGGTTATTAACCTTCTTACATTTCTCTGTGACTTTGCTCATATGCTGTTTCAAGGTCAGCTTTTTATCAAATATCACCCCGAGGAATTTAACTACCTTGGCCTGCTCGAGTGTTTGACCATATCATTTTACAGTCACGTCTTTATGTCATCTGGAAAAGCATATCACTTGTGTCTTTGCAGCACACATCGTAAAGCCCCAGTCGTTCGCCCACTGCGCCAAACTGAGCTCTGGCCAACCTGCATTCTGATCGCAGTTGCTTCTGCGTGCATCTGCACCTGCAGTAACATTGCATTTTTCCTCATTCAGTCTATAGGCACAGATCACAGATGTAACAGGCACAAGGTAAAACCAGTTTTTCCCACATTCTGGTGTCACTGTTGACAAGTTGCTTATATGCACCAAAGAACACGGTGTCTGATGATATAACCAAGGTAAATTTTAGACTTTTTAATCCCACCTTATATGGAATTTAAAACCATCTCATGGCTGTCATAAATGCTACTTATTATTGCAATATTCAGAGAAATACAGCAAGGAAAAAAATTAGTTTTCTTCGATCTGTACAATGACTGTAAACTGTCATTGGGTTTGTCAGACTGGAGAAACTTTCATGGTAATGGGACCAAAAATATTTAAGACACACTGAATCTGAATTTAAGACAATTTAAAACTTTTTAAGGCCTTATATTAAGGAAAACTTTAAATCATTTTAAAGGACCTGTAGACACCCTGACAAAAGATCACAACAACAGGACAAATCTTCTGGGATCAGTTTATTACTGTGCATAATTGGCACACAGGAAGGGAGAGACAAACTGAGGGAGAAAATGACAAAACACACTTGATGGTAAACAAACACTGTCACACATTGACGCATATGAATTTGCCATTATGTTACATTATATGGAGGGTTATCCACTGAAGATGATTCTAATAATTTCATTATACACAAACAAGTTCTGTGACTTATAATGATTTTGACTAATTCCATGACTTTTCCAGGTTTTCCATGACTCTTACAAGTATAAAATTCATTCAAACTTTAAAGCAGTCTCCTCCTTTTGTTCTTTATCTCACTAGTTTAACTTTTCCAGACCTGCAATTTCAATCAAAATTCAGGATTTGGACTTCACTCCCCACTTTTCTTAGCATGCTTTATGGAACAGGCCTCTGAAAGCTCTGCCACATGTTTTGCATGTAAACAGTCTCTCTCCTGTATATGTGTGACTTCAACTGGAACCTCTGTGCTCAAGTGATGCACCTTTACACCTGTGTGCGTTCTCATGTGGGATGTCAAGTTACTGCTACATCTGAAGTGTCTCCCACATGTTTTGCAAGTATACGGCTTCTCCCCTGAATGAGTCCTCATGTGGACTAACATGTCATCATTACGCCCGAAAGCTCTCCCACATACTTTACACGTATATGGCTTCTCCCCTGTGTGGATTCTCATGTGCTTTGTCAATGTGGACACATCCCTGAATCTTTTCCCGCAGGTCTTGCAAAGGCACGGCCTCTCACCTGTGTGGATTCTCATGTGGACTTTCAAGTCACCATTACGTCTGAAAGCTCTCCCACATACTTTACAAGTATACGGCTTCTCACCTGTGTGGATTCTACAATGCCTTTTCAATACTGACTTCTCACTGAATCTTTTCCCGCAGGTCTTGCAAAGGAATGGCTTCTCACCTGTGTGGATTCTTATATGAGCGGTCAATCTTGACTTCTGACTGAATCTTTTCCCACATGTTTTGCAAGAAAACGGCTTCTCACCTGTGTGGCTGTTCAGGTGTCTCTGCAATTTTGACTTGCGCTCAAAAACTTTCCCACATATGTCACATTTTAAAGGCTTTTTACCTGTATTTAAGTTTATCACAGCAGAGGTGTGTGGACTCTTACTGTTAATTTCACTTTCATGACGTCTTTTCTCTGCTTGAAGTTCTGTGTTTCTAGTTGATCCTGAGTCTCCATGCTGGTATTCTTCCTCATCTTGGCTCTCAGCTACATGAGAGTTGTGAGAGAGCAGCTGGTGGTCACTGCTTGGTATCACATAGCTTATAACTGGTATAATGACGACAGACTCTTTCTCTGCTGCACTTTGAGTGTCATCATGAATGAAGTCCAGAGTCTGATCTTCACTGTGCTCACTTTCCTCATCAGCAGGAGTCAACATAAAGCCATCAGTCTCCTGCTTCACTACAAGCTGCTCTCCCCCCTGACTGCTGCACACTTCCTCCTCTTCCTCTTTAATCTGTGGAGGCTCTGGCTCCTCTTGGTCCACACTGGACTTCCTCTCCTCAGTACAGAGCTGCTGCTCAGTGACAACCTCCTCCTCCTTACACACATGTTGCTGTGGGAGCTCTGGAGGGACACACAACACCAACAGCATACTAATGTGATGCTACAGCAAATATACAGACACGACAGTAAATATGTCCTAATTAAACTTTACACACCTGTCCTGTGTAACTTTATTTCAGGCTTCAAAACGATATCCAACAGTCTGCGCTGCCGATCGATCTCTTCCTCGTGCTCGACGATGGTTCTTTTAAAAGCTCCCAATATTTCTTCAGCAGCAGCAGTTAGTCGCTCCTTGACAAACTCTCTCAAAGACTCAACTGAACACATTGTTGTCTAATGTAGGCTACAGTAAATGTGGCTCGACGTTTAACTCATAGATTAACCTCCCGAAGTTAACTCAGTCATTTGCGAAACGCGACTGCCGCCTTTTCTTGTTTACTGCTACTTCCGCTTCTTCTTCTTCTTCTTCTTCTTCTTCATCTTCTTCTAATTTGATTGGCGGTTGGCAACCAGCTTATCAGGCGCATTACCGCCACCTACCAGTCTGGAGTGTGGAACAGGAGCGTGGCAGTCAAAACAAAACAAACAAACAAAAAGGTAAAGAGAAATACAAAGTTCTATATCCTCTCCATTAATCCAGTGTCCCTTAGGTATTTCATTAGATGCTTTGATGTTTTGCCCTCTGCTTCTGCCCCAATGAGGTTTCCTATGCTGAGTTTAAGTTTAGCAGTTTTTCCAGTGTTGCTGCCAGTTTCTTCCTCTCCTCCAAATAACCCCTGCACTCAAGCAATACATGTTGCACAGTTTCTGGACAACTACATTTTGCTTAGAGACCAATTGAATGTCTCCCTGTCCTCCACAATGACTGGTTAAGCCCAGTGTGCCCTATCCTTAGACGGGTGATGACCGTCTCCTCTTTCCGGCTCGCGCTCAGTCATGTCAGTTGATAATGTACTTTAGTGTACATTCCCATACTCCAAACAAATTCACACGAGGAACCTGGCGAGAAAATAAAAGCACCTGGGGATACACAAGGATCAGAGGAGGTAAATTCACTTCATTAAAAAAAAAAAAAAAACAGAATATACTAAAATACCACCTTAGATGTGAAGCAGCAATGAAATGCAATGATATATTGTCATGATGTTGATGGAAGAATACACTGAGTCACATTTACTGTCTGCACACATTTCTATTCATTATTTTGTATCTAAGAAATACAAATCAATAAAATAACAGTAGGGGAGACTGGGATGATTGTAACACTTTTTGTTTGCGCAAGTGTAACTCAGTGTTTTTTTTTTGTTAGAGCTCTTAAATTTTGATACATGGTACCCATATTTGTCTGCTATAAATAACACACACTTTGACGTCTACTACACCATCACAGATTATGGAAATTAATGTCAAATACAAAGAGGTATATTGTTACAACGTACCCCAGTACCGGGGTGAGTTGCAACACTAGCTGGGGATGGATGTATCAATTTAATTATTGTGCTTAAAAAAGATTCACAATAGGCTAAATGTATTCAAGCACTTTAATGAATAATAAAGAAGGAACAAAAATTATAATATTAAAATAAATAGAAATGTATAACATAAATACAAAAATAAATACAATAAAATAAATAAAAATATATAACATAAAATAACTAAAATCAAGAATAATAAAGTACTAACCTGCGTGTGTGTGCGTGTGTGTGTGCGTTGTAGCCTGAATGAGGTTGACATTTGAACAGCATTTTAACAGTTGAACAATAAACACTTTCGAAGAGTTACAACCCTCCCCATGCCTAGCAGCCATGAAAGAGATAACCGTTTTTAGCATTTAGCTTCAAAGCTAGCACTAATGAAACACATCAAATTAAACTAGAGAAAGTACTACTTGAGCCTATGTAAGTGAAACAATTGTACATACAACACAATGGAAGCTATGCAAAAAACAGCTGTGATGAAAATGTTTGGTTTCTCACCTGAAAAACTGTTTTTTTGGCTCTAGAACAGACAAATTTGGACTCAGAGACATGCAGCTTCACCAGTGAGCTCCAATTGTAAATGGGCATGGACTATGTTGATGATGTCACCACAGCTCGTTTCTAATTGGCCAAACTGAGTGTTACAACTATCCCTTTGTTACAACCATCCCCGGTCTCCCCTATGTTGGTATGGTTCATTCTTGGTTTGACCTCTGGGTCAAGATGGTGACCTGGATGTGTGTGTTCATCATTACAGTGATACATCAGGTGTTTCTGAAAGCTCACACACATCACCTATCTATGGAAACACCTACAGTACACAGACAAATACCCAACAGCCTCCATATACCGTCCATGTACTGTATATGATCTCTCAGTCGCTCACGCACACACACGCACGTGCGTCAGTAAAAGTCATGGCAACAGAACGGCTCTACTGAGAGTATATAAAGGCTGCAGACCTTTCAAACTCCCCTTTTGCACTTGGACTTACCACGAGTTGAACTGCAAAACCTTCTGCTGGAAAGTTGTAAACAACCCTTAGAGAACAAACACTTGGATCACTGAGCTGAAGAAAAACCTAACGAGGTCAACTTCAACTCCATCAAACCTGCTGACAACATGGCGTCCGGACCCCCCGCGGTGGAGCCCCTGCTGACCAGAGCCTGGCGGTGGATGACTTCCTTTGCCGGTAAGACCTCTTTTATTAATATCATGTCAATTTAGACCTGTTATTTATGTTCGTAAAAAGAGAATTTCAGCTAAATGGTTAATTGTTGAATGTAAAGATAATCAGTTATGTTAGTCGACCTGCTGGAAACAGTGAAACTCGACTTTCTCTCAGTGTAAAATAATGATTATATGTTGAGCATGCGCTGAATGTGTCGGGACAGGTGTGGAAGGTGTTCACCATGGTGTAGTGATTAGAAAACACTTATTTTTTTTAGGGTGTTGCATTTTCCAAACTCGTCCGTCGAAATTTTTGCGATAAAGATGGTGACTTTACCTTTTCTTTTTTTTTGAATGATGCCAAAAAATATTTTTATCTCGTGCGCCATGGAGACGATGGAACGTTTAGGAGCAAACGTCAGGACGTCATCACGCGCAGGTGTAAACAAACCGCGGCCTGTTCCTCTGTGTGGATAGCTGAGTATGCTGCTTAAAATGTATCCGGACATGATGTCGGGTCCTTTTAAGTTACATTTGTCACATTAGTGAACTAATTTTCCGAAATTCCACAAAAAGCACAAACAGATGAATATATTGCTCTGAGTCTGGATAAAAGAGATGAAGTGAACTGAAGTGTGTGACAGTTATTGGACCTACAACCAAAGCTGTTCAGTCTGCACTCACAGCTTGTACCTGACATGTTATTATTTTCTGAATAGATGGCAATCTGCTTCGCTCGTTCATGTGGTATTTTCTTATGAAGAGAAGAGATGAGGGTGGTTTTTCATGCAGTAACTGTGCGCGTCCTGCGTCCAAAGTGCCACCGTCTCCTCCGCGCCGTGTGATTTGCAACTCATAAATAAGAAGAGTGACGTTAACTGAATAGAAACAATTAGTGTGAAAACACAGATTTTGCTGTAATTATCTTCTACAGAGGCCCTTTTATTTATTGTGCATAATTCACTAAAAGTGTCAACGTTTTATTGTGCGTAATTGCGCGCGCAGGTCTGTGCGCTCTGGCTCCATCTCAGTGTTAACACAGCTTATCTTTGAGGCAGTGACTTCCTCTTAGAAACACACAGTTCCCACAGTGTCAGGTCATCTCTTCTCTCATGACACAACTGTGTCTGATTATTCTGACTTCTATAGTCTGACTTTTATTGTGCTTATAAGAAACAAGATGTGTTGTCAGAGGCAAAACCTGGAATGTGAGCATGGTTATTATTATGTAGAATTGTGGGTAACATTTTCTTGGATAGTCTGCACACAGATAGTTCAAAGAGTATTTGTAACAACAACAGCTTATTTGTTGAGATTCAACAACTTGTTCTGTTTCACCAAGTGGAGAATGTGACTTTATTTATATTTATATTTCTTCTTTAGGTGGCAGTGTGAGCCCCCCCGATGACCCAGTCCTGCCTGTCGGGGTGGAGGACATGGACGGGATTGAAGAGGCTGGGCCTCAGGTAGGGTTGGGAGAACGTCGGTCCCTACCACCTCACCCTGGGGTGGAGGGTCCTGCTCTCCCTTTTCCTGCCTTCTACCCTGCTCCATATCCTGTGCCGCACCCTGTCCCTTACGCTTATCCCTATGCTCCTTACGCTTTCCCTCCTGTGTTCCCCCCTGCTTTCCTCCCTCCTGCTTTCCCTCCCGCATTCCCCCCTGCATTCCCCCCTGCTTTCCCTTATGCTTTCCCTCCTGCGTTTCCTCCTGCTTTCCCTTATACTTTCCCAGCTGCTTTCCCTTATGCTTTCCCAGCTGCTTTCCCCCCTGCTTTTCCCGATGATCCTTTCGCTGATTTTCCTGCTGCTCCTGCTACTCCTGAACCTGCTCTTCCACCTCCCCCTCGAGGTGTTTGTCATACTGCTCCTGCAGCATGATGAGCACCTGTTGCTTACCCTGGTTCTAACCTCTTGGAAGATGGTGAGCCTCTGATTGTAGGGTAGATGGCCACAAAGAGGACCAGGGAAGACAGTGATGGGGAGGAGACTGCTGCGAAGAGGGAGAGGGGGGCTGAAGGGTGACTGGGATTGAGTCTACCATGGACGGGCTGAATATCCTGCATGAAACATCATGGCAGGACCAATGATTCCCATGGCAGCCTTAGCGTCTGGCAGGGCTGGTGACACCCAAGGTAGCGTTTTGCCCTGGGGCCATTGGATTCACCCTTTTCAACCCTGAGGGCTGGCCTTTGCGTCTGGCTGGGCAAGAAAAGCCTCAGGTAGCCTTTGCGTCTGGCAGGGCTTTTAGGACCCCAGGTAGCATCTTGCACTGGGACTTTAAGTATCTCCTCATTTTTGCACGGTGGATCGATGGATGTTTCTTCTATCCTGAGGGTCGGCCTTTGCGTCTGGCAAGGCTGGCGATGCCACAGGTAGCCCTTGCGTCTGGCAGGGTTGTCGACCCACCATGCATGTAGCCTTTGCGTCTGGCGGGCTTTTAGGACCCCAGGTAGCGTCTTGCACTGGGATGTTTAGGGAGTATCTCCTCATTCATTGCACGGTGGATTGATCAACCTTTCTTTCATCCTGAGGGTCGGCCATTGCGTCTGGCAAGGCTGGCGATGAACCAGGTAGCCATTGCGTCTGGCGGGGCTGAGGAAGATGAAGTTGCCTTTGCATCTGGCGGGGCGACAAACTGTCACCTTGGTCTGTGTTCAATTGAACACCAGCACCAGATCTCTCTGTCATTGTCACACACACACACACACACACACACACACACACACACACACACAGAGTTTTCTCCAGGTCACCACTGAAGACGACGGCACTGACAGAAGAACAAAGCTGCAAAATTTAAAGAGAAGACAAGACACCACTCTCAGACCATCAGATGACTGAACATTGGCCTCCAGAGACTAAAATGCCTTCACATGGCCAAAGGTATAGTAACTATTTTAAACATATTATATTCATAATATTCAATAATTCAAAGAGTATTTGTCTCACTAACAGTTTTTTTTTGTCATACTAAAGGTTTATCTCACTCCACCACCTGAGCTGCTGCTGTTCACCATGGACGAAAAAAAAATAAGTATGAGCCTCTGACTTACTAAAACAGTGACCTAGGCTAGAGTATGATGTGATATAATCAATCAATCAATCAATCAAACTTTATTTGTATAGCACTTTTCATACATTAAAAATGCAGCACAAAGTGCTTCACAGAATAAAAATTGGACCTAAAATTGACCCTTGGGGCACCTCACACCTAATTTCATGCGTTCTGGAGGAACATGTATCCATACTTACAAAGAAACAACGATCTGTGAGATAAGAGCTGAACCAGTTGAAAACAGTACCAGAGAGGCCCACCAGGTTTTTGAGTCTGTTTAATAAAATGTGGTGATCTACTGTATCAAAGGCAGCGCTTAGATCCAGTAGTACCAAGACTGTGAGTTTTTGTGAATCACCATTTAACCTGACATCATTTAAAATCTTTAAAAGGGCTGTCTCGGTACTGTGGTTCATCCTAAAACCAGACTGATATTTCTCTAAAATACTGTTTCTTTTTAAAAAATCATTTACTTGGTTAAAAACCAGTTTTTCTAAAGTCTTACTTAAAAACGGTAAGTTGGATACAGGTCGGTAATTATTAAAAATGTTGGGATCTAAATTACTCTTCTTCAGAAGGGGCTTCACCACCGCCGTTTTGAAGGCAGTGGGGAAGACACCCGTCTGAAGAGAGTAATTCACTATATTTAAAATCTGTGCCTCAAAGAATCCATAGAATGTCTTTAAAAGTGATGTGGGAATCGGATCTAAAAGGCAAGTTGTTGGGTTTACCTGGGAGAAAACTCGACCAAGTGTCCTTGCATCAACCCGGACAAAACTCTCCAGTGTTTCCTCAGGTAAAAGCAATGATCCAGGTGTGTTAAAAATTACATTCCATTGGGATAAAAGACTGGACCTGATATCATCGATTTTACCTCTGAAGTGGTCTGCAAAGTCCTCGCAGAGGGCATCTGTTGATATGTTGGATGATTTATTAAAATTGGTGCTGGTTAAAAGATCGAAGGTGGAGAAAAGAAATTTGGGGTTGTTTTTATGATCGGAAATGAGTTTTGAAAAGTGGGATATTCTTGCCTGTTTGACTGTTTTATTGTAGGTTTTGAGTTGTTTGCGTAATATTTCAAAATGAACTGTCAGTTTGGTTTTTCTCCACCTCCTCTCTGCACTCCTGCATTTTCTTTTCAGTCTTTTGATGTTATCATTTCTCCACGGGGGTGTAGGTTTTGTTTTTCTGATTTTGGTTAAAAGTGGAGCCACTGAGTCAAGTGTTGACTTTAATTTACTGTTAAAATTGTCCACAATAAAATCACAGGGTGCAGGTAAAATTTCAGCAGGAGTGCTCTGTAAAATCTCGATAAAATTTGCAGCCACTTCAGAATTTAGGTAGCGTTTCCTCACTGTTCTCACTGGGGCCTCCTGATGGCTAAAACTGGTGATGTTAAAATACACACAGTAGTGGTCAGACACAGCCAGGTCAACAACAGAGGACACACCAATGGACAGGCCATAGGTTATGACCAGGTCCAGGGTGTGTCCTCTGTTGTGAGTCGGCTGTGTGACGTGCTGTTTAAAATCCATGCAGGTTAAAAGGTTTAAAAATTCTCTGGACATTGGATCCGAGGTATTATCAACATGTAAATTAAAATCACCAGTTATTAAAATTCTGTTATAGGTGGTGTGTATGACTGATAATAGTTCTGAAAAATCAGTGATAAAATCAGTGATAAAAGAGGTGGGGTGGTCTGTAAACTGTGATACAAAGAATAGGAGGGCTGCAAAAAACAAAGGCATGATACTCAAATGATGAGTAGCTGTTAAAAGAAACTTCAGTAGAGTGCAGCAAATTTTTAGTGACTGAAGCAGTTCTGCCTCCTTTTTTACCCCCCCTAGTAGAAAATAAAAAATTAAAATTTGGTGGGCAGGCCTCGGTGAGAACAACAGGTGCGTCAGTGCCAAGCCATGTCTCTGTTAAAAGAATACTGTCCAACTTGTTATCTAAAATCAGGTCATTTATGATAAAAGTTTTATTTAAAAGAGAGCGCACGTTCAGCACGGCCAGGTTAATGTCTGTGCTGAACGTGCGCTCATCATCACAATGTGGTGAGTGTGGAGCAGGTGTGAGGGGAACTAAGTTTTTGGGGTTGCTATTGGTCCACGGTGAAGTTGTTCTGTTAAATCTGTTTGAAATTCTGACTGGGATGGATGTGGATGTGGGAGTGGGTTGGGGATGAACCAAAGAGGAAACCAGGGGGGCATGTGCTTCCAATGTACGTCAGTCACATGGGGCACACTGAACAGTGAGCTGAATGTTAGCCACTAACATGCGGCTGCCCAGCCTGCTCGGGTGAAGCCCGTCAGCCCTGAAAAAAGAGGACCGGTTCCAAAATAAGTTAAAATTGTCGATAAAAGTGAATCCATAGGTGCTACAGGCAGCCTGGACCCATGAATTGAGGGAGAGTAGCCGACTGAAGCGTTCTGCCCCGCGGGACAGTGTTGGCAGGGGACCGCTTTCCAATCCTGCCTTCTTATTGAATCTTTTCCCGCAGGTCTTGCAAAGGTATGGCTTCTCACCTGTGTGGGTTCTACAATGCCTTTCCAATCCTGACTTCTGACTGAATCTTTTCCCACATGTTTTGCAAGAAAACAGCTTCTCACCTGTGTGGCTGTTCAGGTGTCTCTGCAATTTTGACTTGCGCTCAAAAACTTTCCCACTTATGTCACATTTTAAAGGCTTTTTACCTGTATTTAAGTTTATCACAGCAGAGGTGTGTGGACTCTTACTGTTAATTTCACTTTCATGACGTCTTTTCTCTGCTTGAAGCTCTGTGTTTCTAGTTGATCCTGAGTCTCCATGCTGGTATTCTTCCTCATCTTGGCTCTCAGCTACATGAGAGTTGTGAGAGAGCAGCTGGTGGTCACTGCTTGGTATCACATAGCTTATAACTGGTATGATGACGACAGACTCTTTCTCTGCTGCACTTTGAGTGTCATCATGAATGAAGTCCAGAGTCTGATCTTCACTGTGCTCACTTTCCTCATCAGCAGGAGTCAACATAAAGCCATCAGTCTCCTGCTTCACTACAAGCTGCTCTCTCTCCTGACTGCTGCACACTTCCTCCTCTTCCTCTTTAATCTGTGGAGGCTCTGGCTCCTCTTGGTCCACACTGGACTTCCTCTCCTCAATACAGAGCTGCTGCTCCGTGACAAACTCTCTCAAAGACTCAACTGAACACATTGTTGTCTAATGTAGGCTACAGTAAATGTGGCTCAAGGTTTAATGCCTAGATTAACCTCTCGAAGTTAACTCAGTCATTTGCGAAACGGGACTGGCACCTTTTCTTGTTCACTACTACCACTTCTTCTTCTTCTTCTTCTTCTTCTTCTTCTTCTTCTTCTACTGATTTGATTGGCAGTTGGCAACCAGCTTATCAGGTGCATTACCGCCACCTACCGGTCTGGAGTGTGGAACAGGAGCGTGGCAGTCAAAACAAAACAAAACAAACAAACAAAAAGGTAAAGAGAAATACAAAGTTCTATATCCTCTCCATTAATCCAGTGTCCCTTAGGTATTTCAATAGATGCTTTGATGTTTTGCCCTCTGCTTCTGCCCCAATGAGGTTTCCTATGCTGAGTTTAAGTTTAGCAGTTTTTCCAGTGTTGCTGCCAGAGACCAATTGAATGTCTCCCTGTCCTCCACAATGACTGGTTAAGCCCAGTGTGCCCTATCCTTAGACGGGTGATGACCGTCTCCTCTTTCCAGCTCGTGCTCAGCCTTCTTCCCAAACCAACGTGTTTTTGGATGTTGAAAAAATGCCTGCCAGTTTCATTCAGTTCCCAGTACTCCTGCCATATTTTGCACATCTGTTTTTCGATAAATGCTTTGCCTTCAGGTGTACTTAAAGGAACTTCCATATTGACTGCCGTTGATTTAAGTGCTTGCTTTGCCAAAATATCTGCATCCTCGTTTTCCTCTACTCCTGCATGAGCAGGACGCCAAACAAAGCAGACGGTCATGCCCTTATTGAACATTCTGTAAATGAAGTGATGAATTTGAAAAAACAGATCTAGCCTGCAGGACTTAACGGATTCGATGCTAGTGAGTGCTGCCCAGCTATCTGATGCGATGACTGCCTTTCTAATGTTGTTCTCCTCTATCCACTGCATCGCTATCATAATGAGCTAGGAGCTCAACTGTATGTACTGAAAGATGATCAGGGGTTCTTTTCTTAATGGCATTTTTACATGTTGGAATGTAGATGGCAGCTGCTGTCCTTCCGGTCTCAGGGTCTTGTGAGCCGTCAGTGAAAATCCTAGTTTTATCATTAAAATGCTGTTCTATGTACACATCTACAATCCTCTCAGCCTGTGTTTGCTTTGAATTCCCTTTAAGCTCTTGTCATATATTCAAATCAACAGACGGAGTCACAAATAAGTTTAAGTTTATTCACTTTATTAATCCCCCTGACGGGAAATTCAATGTTTTCACTCTTTCTTGTCAATTACACACAGGTCTGAAAGACACACACATGCACAAACAGGACCTATACATGCACGAAGTGGAGAGATCTCAGAGTGAGGGGGCTGCCCAGAGTGAGGCGCCCCGAGCGGGGGGGGGGGTTCGGTGCCTTGCTCAAGGGCACCTCGGCAGTGCCCAGGAGGTGAACTGGCACCTCTCCAGCCACCAGTCCACGCTCCATTTTTTTTGGTCCGGACGGGGACTCGAACAAGCGACCCTCCGGTTCCCAACCCAAGTCCCTATGGACTGAGCTACTGCCGCTTACCCAAAGTCCTCTGGAGAATGCAGGCATGGAGGGATGTCTGGAGGGATGTCTGGATATGGGACTGTTGGGCTATATGCTGTGTTGCATAGACCAAGGCTCTCTGCTTTAGCATTTCCTACCCATCCGAAACTGAAACACCTACTTTCATTGTGTTCCCAACGATCCTCTAAGATTGCTTTAGCAGGGTGTGAGCTACAGTGTCCCTGAAGATCGACCCAGTATAGGGTGACCATATTTTGATTTCCAAAAAAGAGGACACTCAGCCGGCCACGACATAGCCTACTTAAATGATACTCGCAGTTTACTCAAAGATGCCTTATCATTTTAATATATTTAAAATTTATATGTATGGATAGAAAATTCAGTTATATTACAAAATAATATCTCTCAAAGACAGAAATTTAGATAGGCCCCAATAGGGGACACATACACACACTAGAGTGTGGCAATCCGAGCCCGATGGTACCCGACGGGTCGGGCCGGGTTTGGTTAAAAATGTAGCTATAAATTGTATTCGGGCTCGGGTCGGATTCGGTCAGCTTTCAGTGAAAATGTAGTGTAAAAATAAATAAAATCCTATTGTCTGTCCTGTTTATTGCTTGGGCACTGTTATTTTACGTGACAACACCTGAACATAACACACACAGAGGCACACATTGGCTGTTTGTTTCTACCTCTCTCCTCGCTGGAAGTCTCGGACCTCCAGCCGCCCGCCTCCGCCTTGATTAAACGCTGAAAATAAAATAAAAGAGGGAAACAGGTTTTTCCTATTTTATCTTATTTTGTTAAATTTCTCCCTCTCCTTTCGCTGGAAGCGTCGGACCTCCCACCTCCCGCTCCCGTCTCAAACACGGAGGTCTCCCTCTATGCTGAGCACCCATGGCGCACGCCCGGCCTGTTAAATAGCCTGTAACCGTAACAGCTGTGTGACACAAACTCAGTGCTTTGGTCATTAAATAATGTCGGGCTCGGTTCGGGTTCGGACAGAAATATGCAGCCCATGCCGCACTCTAACACACACACACAAACACACGAAAAACCGGACATTATCATCAGTTTATAAAAAAAAAACCCGGACGCCCCAGACGCCCCGGACGGGACGTGAAAAGTGGACATGTCCGGGCAAAAGAGGACGTTTGGTCAGCCTAACCCAGTATGTTAACATTATTGCAGTTTGTCTTATTCTTAATGGTTGCTCTCCTATCTCCACTTGCATGGCAGCCACTGGGGAGGTTCTAAAGGCTCCACTGCAGACCCTTAAAGGAGCAATAAGCGAAATTCATCATTTCTAGATTGAAGGAATTAAAAAATTGCTATGTGAAGAACTAGAGGTGTAATTTCATCTGGAGTAGGCCCTATAGCATGACCTCACACACCCTCTCTCTGTGTTGATCTCCAGCCCATTGTTTACAAGCCGGTCCGGCTGCACGTTCATGTACGTTCATGTGAATGTATGAATATGTGAGGTGTATGCTGCTTTTCTATCTTTTTTTTCTTTTTCTTTCTTTCTGTCAGCGACATACACTCCTAAAACAGGACGGGTTGTTTTTATCGACTGAGTTGATTATTAAGCCATAGTGATGCGCGGATAAGCCATAGTGATAGTACGCGAATCAGCATGTACGCATCAACCATCCAACCATTACAACATGATTGAGCTAGCAAAGCAGTTTTGTGTTGCTGTGTGGTATTTATTCCGTTTTGGGAAATCACAATGTCTAGAAAGCATCAGTGACTGCAGCTGACAGGGACAGCTAACAGCAGCAGCAAAGCTAACATCAGGACGTCATCTGTTAAAAGCCTCCCGTTGTCGGATATGACATGAAACTACTCCATTTAGCTCAATCATGTTGTAACTAAGACATCCGCTGGAAAAACGGCTAACAGCTAACGGTTAGCCCAGCTAATCTACAATAACCATGTTATTAATTACACACACAGAAATAGTAATGTTTGTTCAATCATTGTGTTTATAGACTTTACAAACATCAGATTAGTCTAAACGGTGATATAGTGACGTGAAAAATGTGAGATATATATTTATATAGCTAAACTCAACAAGGTAAACAACAAGGCGATTCCCATTTACACAGTGGTCAAGAGTGCTGGACTGGAAGTGTCGCACAAAAAAATGGAAGCTGGCTGAGTTCTGTTTTGCCTCTGTGTTTCCGTGAAAAATAAGGTGGATAAAAGGCTACAGCCAGTGAGCAATGGCAGCGCATATTTTCGAAATGAAATGGCAGAGAGCGGAATGAAACCGGGGCTAACCGGTGCTTTCTCCTCAGGCTCCACTTCACTCAGCTGCCCCACAGATCCGCTGCCTCTCCCACTTTAACCTCAATAACAATCCGGAGCTAGCTGGGAGCGGCTGGCGAGGCATTAGCCGCAGCATGACTGGAGGGAAGCACAGCCAGTTAGCCTCCGCTAGCTTCCCAACTAGGTAGAGGGAGGAGTGGCTCATGACACACTTTGTTTTGGTCTACAGGCAGTGCACAACAGCAAACCTAGCGGTGAAACGATTTCGCTTTTTGCCCCTTTAATGCCTGTGCCTGCTCCACCTCCATTCTATTCAGATGGCTGTCTGCTGCTGACATATATGCTATACATCCATAGTCAAATACTGATCTCATTAATGCTTGATACTTTTAATAGTGCTGTTCTGGTAGCTCCCCAGTCCCTTCCCGACAGACATCTTAAGAGGTTATTAACCTTCTTACATTTCTCTGTGACTTTGCTCATATGCTGTTTCAAGATCAGCTTTTTATCAAATATCACCCCGAGGAATTTAACTACCTTGGACTGCTCGAGTGTTTGACCATATCATTTTACAGTCACGTCTTTATGTCGTCTGGAAAAGCATATCTTGTGTCTTTGCAGCAGACATCGTAAAGCCCCAGTCGTTCGCCCACTGCTCCACTGCCATAATTGCTGCCTGCATTTTTTTTTCTGGATAAATGTTAAATTTCGTCCTCTTATCCATGAGGCCCTGTCATCTGCATATAAGGACCTTCCTACATTTCTTTCAGCTTTTTGAAAGATGTCATTAATCATTATATTGAATAGTACTGGAATGCAAACGCTGCCTTGCGGGGTTCCATTTTCAACTTTATATAACTTTGAGTACTCTGTACCCACCCTGACCTCTATTATCCTGTCTAATAACAAGTCCATCACCCAGTTATAGAGCCTACCACCCACACCTAATTTACTTAACTTGATCAGCAGTCCCTCCTTCCACAACATGCCGTATGCTTTTTCAACATCAAAAAAGACAGTTACCACCATCTCCCCATTTGTTTGAGCTTTTTTGATTTCTGATTCCAGGCATAACATAACCTCCTTGGTGGAGGTAATAATTATTGTTAGCGTATCTCTTTGTGTCCACATTTTGACTGTTACTGATTCATGTTCTTCTCCAACACCTATCTCACTAAACCTTGTTCCCACTTGCGCAAATGTTGCTACCCCACCACCTTTACCGTTCACACTATCATTTCTAATCGCTGTCTAACCCTGCAGTACCAGATCCCACTGTGGGAGTGATGACCATGAAGAGCCACCACTCCATGATAGCGCTTGTGAAGTTGATGCTTCCCCACTGAACATTTCCTCAACTTCTTCCCATCCTGAATCCTTGATTCCCAGGTACTTTTCCGCTGACTTAAATTATTTTGATCTTTAACTGTTTTCCTTTCCGTTTGTGCAGAACAGTTTATTACCTCAACCATAAACAAGATAAAATCATTTTTTCCCACAATCAGAGTGTCTTCCTTGACCTTGTTACATCCCTCACATGATCTTGGTTTCTTATTCTCTGCCACGGTCTGGTTATTGCTTGTTCTGCCTGATTGTAAAGTTACTTTCTTGACTGCTTCAGCATTCCTTCCGATGTTTTGATCTGCTGTACTTCTACAGCTCTCTTACTTGCTTCACACCCCCTGTAAGCAGAGCTGTGTTTCCCCCCACAGTTCCTGCAATTAAGCTTAGCCCCATCTGCACATTTCCCATACTCATGCTCCCCAGCACACCTTCCACATCTTGTTTGCCTTTACAGACTGCTGCTACATGCCCATATTTTTGACACTTAAAGGGAAATTTCGGTTTATTTCAACCTGTCTCCTATCATCCTAAATTTGTTTTAAGTGACTAGTGACATAGAAATTATAGTTAGCATGTTAGCCGTTAGCCTAGATACAGCCGAGGCGCACCTATTAGCGTCAGAACTGTAAAAACGTAAGTGAAAGGGCATACTCTTCAAGTGCAAAGTTAGTCCACTAAACAAGCTTTCTTCCACAAAGACTGCCTCATATCGTTAGGATAAATGTCAGAGAACATATAGAAAACGACATGTAAACGTGTTGTCTTACCTTAACCGTGTGCTGCCGTGTTTGTTTACCATTTAGCTCTGCTTTCCAAAGCGCGGCTGAAATATTGCGAAATACCACCAATCTCCAGAGCTACGAAGCCTTGCAGCAGCCATTCCTCCTCTCTCGTCCTCTACCTGTTGCGCCTCTCTTTCTCTCCTCCTCCGTTCTTCAATTTCACGAAGCTCTTCGTCAGTGTATTCTGGCTCAAATAAATAAGGGCGGCCATCAAACTCTGCAAAATCAAATTCCTCCTCCACAAAGTCGAAGTCTGGCAAAAAGTCAGCCATTATTCTATAAATCTTTCATAAAATAAATGAATGAACCTTTCAGGCTACTGTCCGGTTCTGCCTTCCAGCTGTTGCTGCTTGTTCTCGCGAGATTTCAGGCACGGTATGGGATCGCTGCTTGTTCTCGCCATATTTCAGCTGCGCTTTGGAAAGCAGACATAATGGTAAACAAACATGGCAGCACACGGTTACAGTAAGACAACACACTTACATGTAGTTTTCTATATGTTCTCTGACATTTATTCTAACGATATGTGGCAGTCTTTGTGGAAAAAGAGCTTTTTTAGTGGACTAACTTTGCATTTGAAGGTTGCCCTTTCACTTACGTGTTAACAGGTCTGATGCTACTAGGTGTGCCACGGCTGTATCTAGGCTAACAGCTAACATGCTAACTATTATTTCTATGTCACTAGTCACTTGAAACAAATTTAGGATGATAGGAGACAGGTTGAAATAAACTGACATTTCCCTTTAAGGCACCTCAAACGCAGGGGAATGTAAGGTCTGACCTCGTAGCACATATAGTCAGCATATTCTTTGGATGGAAGTGTTTCCTGGTCAAACACAATCATAACTGCCAAGCTATCACATTTCTCGCCATTATGCGTTGTCTTTAGGCGTCTCACCTCGGCAACCCTTGCTCCTATTGTCCTTCACTTGGTCTACCAACTTGTTTGTGGGTATTCCTGAAATTATGTTGCTCATTCTCAGTTTCCTCTGAGTGAGAAGTTTCATTATATTGTCTGTTTTTTGTGTTTTCACCTGCTACTACCTTTCTCCACAGCTTTCCAGTTTTCATTTCTCCCGCTACCTGCTACCATTCCTCCTAACTCACTTTCTGATCCATCATTTCCTCCTGCCATGTCCAGTCCATTCACAGCCCGCTCGTGCCAATCCTCCGCCCACTTCCAGTGACTCTCGTTACACTATTAAGTTCCGACAGTTAAATACATGAGGTTTTCACGTGTTTCGCTTCAAATGGTTGGCAATTATCATTTCTAATATCAGTGTCCGGGCTGTAACAAGTAGTCTCAGTATCATTGGTGGCTCATAAAAAGGCAGCAATAACTACACAGATGTCTTTTATTTTGGTATTTGGTTTATTTTGGGAAACTTTTTAAGGCCTTATGAAAACGTTAATTTATTTTAAAAGGACCTGTAGACACCCTGACAAAAGATCACAACAACAGGACAAATCTTCTGGGATCAGTTTATTACTGTGCATAATTGGCACACAGGAAGGGAGAGACAAACTGAGGGAGAAAATGACAAAACACACTTGATGGTAAACAAACACTGTCACACATTGACGCATATGAATTTGCCATTATGTTACATTATATGGAGGGTTATCCACTGAAGATGATTCTAATAATTTCATTATACACAAACAAGTTCTGTGACTTATAATGATTTTGACTAATTCCATGACTTTTCCAGGTTTTCCATGACTCTTGCAAGTATAAAATTCATTCAAACTTTAAAGCAGTCTCCTCCTTTTGTTCTTTATCTCACTAGTTTAACTTTTCCAGACCTGCAATTTCAATCAAAATTTAGGATTTGGACTTCACTCCCCACTTTTCTTAGCATGCTTTATGGAACAGGCCTCTGAAAGCTCTGCCACGTTTTGCATGTAAACAGTCTCTCTCCTGTATATGTGTGACTTCAGCTGGAACCTCTGTGCTCAAGTGATGCACCTTTACACCTGTGTGTGTTCTCATGTGGACTGTCAAGTTACTGCTAGATCTGAAGTGTCTCCCACATGTTTTGCAAGTATACGGCTTCTCATCTGAATGAGTCCTCATGTGGACTAACAAATAACAATTACGTCTGAAAGCTCTCCCACATACTTTACAAGTATATGGTTTCTCACCTGTGTGGATTGTCATGTGATTTTCCAATCCTGACTTCTTACTGAATCTTTTCCCGCAGGTCTTGCAAAGGTATGGCTTCTCACCTGTGTGGGTTCTTATATGAGCGCTCAATGCTGATGTGTCACTGAATCTTTTCACACATGTTTTGCAAGAAAACGGCTTCTCACCTGTGTGGATTCTACAATGCCTTTCCAATCCTGACTTATCACTGAATCTTTTCCCGCAGGTCTTGCAAAGGTATGGCTTCTCACCTGTGTGGGTTCTACAATGCCTTTCCAATCCTGACTTATCACTGAATCTTTTCCCGCAGGTCTTGCAAAGGTATGGCTGCTCACCTGTGTGGGTTCTACAATGCTTTTCCAATCCTGACTTCTGACTGAATCTTTTCCCACATGTTTTGCAAGAAAACGGCTTCTCACCTGTGTGGATTCTACAATGCCTTGTCAATGCTGACTTCTTACTGAATCTTTTCCCACAGGTCTTGCAAAGGAATGGCTTCTCACCTGTGTGGATTCTTATATGAGCGGTCAATCCTGATCTGTAACTGAATCTTTTCCCACATGTTTTGCAAAAAAACGGCTTCTCACCTGTGTGGCTGTTCAGGTGTCTCTGCAATTTTGACTTGCGCTCAAAAACTTTCCCACTTATGTCACATTTTAAAGGCTTTTTACCTGTATTTAAGTTTATCACAGCAGAGGTGTGTGGACTCTTACTGTTAATTTCACTTTCATGACGTCTTTTCTCTGCTTGAAGCTCTGTGTTTCTAGTTGATCCTGAGTCTCCATGCTGGTATTCTTCCTCATCTTGGCTCTCAGCTACACGAGAGTTGTGAGAGAGCAGCTGGTGGTCACTGCTTGGTATCACATAGCTTATAACTGGTATGATGACGACAGACTCTTTCTCTGCTGCACTTTGAGTGTCATCATGAATGAAGTCCAGAGTCTGATCTTCACTGTGCTCACTTTCCTCATCAGCAGGAGTCAACATAAAGCCATCAGTCTCCTGCTTCACTACAAGCTGCTCTCCCTCCTGACTGCTGCACACTTCCTCCTCTTCCTCTTTAATCTGTGGAGGCTCTGGCTCCTCTTGGTCCACACTGGACTTCCTCTCCTCAGTACAGAGCTGCTGCTCCGTGACAACCTCCTCCTCCTTACACACATGTTGCTGTGGGAGCTCTGGAGGGACGCACAACAACACCAACAGCATACTAATGTGATGCTACAGCAAATATACAGACACGACAGTAAATATGTCCTAATTAAACTTTACACACCTGTCCTGTGTAACTTTATTTCAGGCTTCAAAACGATATCCAACAGTGTGCGCTGCCGATCGATCTCTTCCTCGTGCTCGACGATGGTTCTTTTAAAAGCTCCCAATATTTCTTCAGCAGCAGCAGTTAGTCGCTCCTTGACAAACTCTCTCAAAGACTCAACTGAACACATTGTTGTCTAATGTAGGCTACAGTAAATGTGGCTCGACGTTTAAGGCATAGATTAACCTCCCGAAGTTAACTCAGTCATTTGCGAAACGCGACTGCCGCCTTTTCTTGTTTACTGCTACTTCCGCTTCTTCCGCTTCTTCTTCTTCTTCTTCTGATTTGATTGGCGGTTGGCAACCAGCTTATCAGGCGCATTACCGCCACCTACCAGTCTGGAGTGTGGAACAGGAGCGTGGCAGTCAAAACAAAACAAACAAACAAAAAGGTAAAGAGAAATACAAAGTATTATATCCTCTCCATTAATCCAGTGTCCCTTAGGTAGCCTATTTCATTAGATGCTTTGATGTTTTGCCCTCTGCTTCTGCCCCAATGAGGTTTCCTATGCTGAGTTTAAGTTTAGCAGTTTTTCCAGTGTTGCTGCCAGTTTCTTCCTCTCCTCCAAATATCCCCTGCACTCAAGCAATACATGTTTCACAGTTTTCCGAAATTCCACAAAAAGCACAAACAGATGAATATATTGCTCTGAGTCTGGATAAAAGAGATGAAGTGAACTGAAGTGTGTGACAGTTATTGGACCTACAACCAAAGCTGTTCAGTCTGCACTCACAGCTTGTACCTGACATGTTAGTATTTTCTGAATAGATGGCAATCTGCTTCGCTCGTTCATGTGGTATTTTCTTATGAAGGGAAGAGATGAGGGTGGTTTTTCATGCAGTAACTGTGCGCGTCCTGCTCATAAATAAGAAGAGTGACGTTAACTGAATAGAAACAATTAGTGTACCGAGAAAAAACAGATTTTGCTGTAATTATCTTCTACAGAGGCCCTTTTATTTATTGTGCATAATTCACTAAAAGTGTCAACGTTTTATTGTGCGTAATTGCGCGCGCAGGTCTGTGCGCTCTGGCTCCATCTCAGTGTTAACACAGCTTATCTTTGAGGCAGTGACTTCCTCTTAGAGACACACAGTTCCCACAGTGTCAGGTCATCTCTTCTCTCATGACACAACTGTGTCTGATTATTCTGACTTCTATAGTCTGACTTTTATTGTGCTTATAAGAAACAAGATGTGTTGTCAGAGGCAAAACCTGGAATGTGAGCATGGTTATTATTATGTAGAACATTTTCTTGGATAGTCTGCACACAGATAGTTCAAAGAGTATTTGTAACAACAACAGCTTATTTGTTGAGATTCAACAACTTGTTCTGTTTCACAAAGTGGAGAATGTGACTTTATTTATATTTATATTTATATTTCTTCTTTAGGTGGCAGTGTGAGCCCCCCCCGATGACCCAGTCCTGCCTGTCGGGGTGGAGGACATGGACGGGATTGAAGAGGCTGGGCCTCAGGTAGGGTTGGGAGAACGTCGGTCCCTACCACCTCACCCTGGGGTGGAGGGTCCTGCTCTCCCTTTTCCTGCCTTCTACCCTGCTCCATATCCTGTGCCGCACCCTGTCGCTTACGCTTATCCCTATGCTCCTTACGCTTTCCCTCCTGCATTTCCTGCTGTGTTCCCCCCGCTTTCCTCCCTCCTGCTTTCCCTCCCGTGTTCCCCCCTGCTTTTCCTGCTGCATTTCCTCCTGCTTTCCCTTATGCTTTCCCAGCTGCTTATCCTCCTGCTGATCTGCATCATTTCGATGATCCTTTCACTGATTTTCCTGCTGCTCCTGCTACTCCTGAACCTGCTCTTCCACCTCCCCCTCAAGGTGTTTGTCATACTGCTCCTGCAGCATGATGAGCACCTGTTGCTTACCCTGGTGCTAACCTCTTGGAAGATGGTGTGCCTCTGATTGCAGGGTAGATGGCCACAAAGAGGACCAGGGAAGACAGTGATGGGGAGGAGACTGCTGCGAAGAGGGAGAGGGGGGCTGAAGGGTGACTGGGATTGAGTCTACCATGGACGGGCTGAATATCCTGCATGAAACATCATGGCAGGACCAGTGATTCCCATGGCAGCCTTTTGTAAATATCTCCTCATTTTTGCACGGTGGATCGATGGATGTTTCTTCTATCCTGAGGGTCGGCCTTTGCGTCTGGCAAGGCTGTCGACCCACCATGCATGTAGCCTTTGCATCTGGCGGGGCTTTTAGGACCCCAGGTAGCGTCTTGCACTGGGATGTTTAGGGAGTATCTCCTCATTCATTGCACGGTAGATTGATCAACCTTTCTTTCATCCTGAGGGTCGGCCTTTGCGTCTGGCAAGGCCAGCAATGAACCAGGTAGCCCTTGCGTCTGGCAGGGCTGTTGAAACCCCGTGCACGTAGCCTTTGCATCTGGCGGGGCGACGAACTGTCACCTTGGTCTGTGTTCAAATGAACACCAGCACCAGATCTCTCTGTCATACACACATACACGCACGCACACACATGCATGCATGCGCACACACACACACACACACACACACACACAGAGTTTTCTCCAGGTCACCACTGAAGACGACGGCACTGACAGAAGAACAAAGCTGCAAAATTTAAAGAGAAAACAAGACACCACTCTCAGACCATCAGATGACTGAACATTGGCCTCCAGAGACTAAAATGCCTTCACATGGCCAAAGGTATAATAACTATTTTAAACATATTATATTCATAATATTCAATAATTCAAAGAGTATTTGTCTCACTAACAGTTTTTTTTTGTCATACTAAAGGTTTATCTCACTCCACCACCTGAGCTGCTGCTGTTCACCATGGACGAAAAAAAAATAAGTATGAGCCTCTGACTTACTAAAACAGTGACCTAGGCTAGAGTATGATGTGATATAAAGACAGAAAGTTATGTGTACTATTGTGTAAACTAGCTACAAACTCTATACCTCGCCTGTTTCTTTAGATAATATCACTTATTTAGTAACCGAAAGATTATTAATCTGTTTTACTAACCATTATTCATGTTCCCTGTCTTACTACACCACCTGAGCTGCTGCTGTTTGCTGTGGACTAAAGATGAGTCTGAGCTTTTGACTTATAAAGATAATGTATGTTATTGTGTATTGTGTGTACGCTAACTTCTTGTTCTTGATCCTCTTGTGTGCAGGAGCTCCTGAGAGTGGAAGTGAGCCAAACCACAGAGAGCCGCCATCCCAGCCGTCCACTGAGCGCACTCTGTCACACTAATGTCTGAACTGCACTGGTTTGCTGTTGCATTCAATAAAACACTCAGACATATAAAGTGACACTATGTACAGTGACATTTATTTTATCTTCAGTGATGTTGAGTTCATGTGAAGCTTTTTAAATAATGAATCAGCTACAGGTGTCATAACAGGTATAAAACAGCTTTGCCACCTGGAGTCTCTTTAAACAAGCAGCTACACTGAGTCATCTGGTTCACTATGTCATTTTAAAGCAAAGCTACATATCCAGAAGTTCTGAGAAACGGTCAAAGAAGATGAACTCATCAGACAGGTTGTAAACCCTGCGGAAAGGGGAGAGGAAGTGTTCTGAGGCCTTCAGCCACTGCAAAAGATCAATCACACACATGCACACACACCTCCTTTATATCAACAGGCAAGCAGCAACGTCCAGGGCTGAAAAATGACGCCAACACGAAAGTGCCAGTTTCTAGAATGGTCACTTGAGACTGGCTCAAGGAGCGAGTCAGTCTCCTCTTTACAGCAGAAATAAACATGTTTACTGCCTGGTACAAAAACTGTTTTTGGTCTCTATAGCTAATTTCTCTGTTCATGACAATTGTTTACATTTTATTAGCTTTTTCAGTTTTCAGTTTCTGAACTGTCGTCATGTCTGTACCTATATAATCCCCCACATCAGTACACATGTGGTCCTTCAGGTTCAGTGACATTTTTACATTTCCATATGTCAATCTGCAGAAATAAAACCTAATTTATGATAAAGGATTTATAAGTTTTGGACAAAAAAGATGATCTGTACAGAGACCACAGTAATTACTTGCATCAGAGTAGGTCATATCTTCAGCTTCTTTTCTATTAAAATATATTTACCACAGTGATGGTGTTTTAAGGACTTGTACTGTTTTGTCGACATCTCGCTTTGATCCACCACATTCAGTGGTTTAACCCGTTTAATCAAGGCTATGAAGATCTCTACTATAAATAGTGCCAACAGGTATCAACAGGTCAGTCTCCTCTGTGTATAAAAATATGAGAGGCAACATGAATGTCTCTGTTGGTCTCTCTTCTCCAGGTCAGTATATGCTTGTGTTTCTCTTATGATAATTAAATCCACAGTGTTTGGAGACATCTTCAGGAGGGACACTGCACTCTCTACATAAAGGGGAAGACTATCACTATAAATAAATGATAAATGTGAAACCAATATTCCATACAGAGGGATCTGTGTTTATATAAAATGTGCTTGTTATTCCATATGGGTGACACAGTGGGTACATCTCTGACTCATCCCGCCCATTTTCAGTTGATGATGACGTAATAAAAGGGGCCGGTCAGATGTGACCGTTGAGTCTGACAGCAGCAACTCCCCAACAACAATGGACTGCCTAAAAACACGCCCAGGGGCTGGTGTTTAATGTCCTGCGTCACACAGAGAGTTGTATGCCCGGTGCTCAGACGACCACATACTGGAAAATATGTAGGCTACATAGTGCTAAAATATATTGACATGAGGTGCACTGAGTTGGTTCTATCCTGGTTCTATCCGACAAAATTCTACCCACTGTTCCCATACTGTATACATGAACGCGCACTCAGAACGTGCACTGCTACGTCATGCAAACCACGCCCTCTCGGGGTCCAACCCCGCCCCCACCAACAGCCGGGTATTGTCGGCTGTGATTTTTGAAACGGACTAAACTGGACTGTGTTGAAGCTACTGTCCTCAGTAACCTCCTGAGGAAACTCGTAGATAACCATGAGGAGGAGAAATAGTAGTAACGCCAGCAGGAGAAGCTCCACTATTAGAAGACGCAGTGAGAATTTGCGTTTTGATGAATTCGGCTTTGCTTTGACTAAACGAAAGGACCAAAAACTTCATCACCGATGTCATGACTACAGGTGCGGGGGACAGGGAGGTGGCGTTCACGGTAGCTCCTGAAAACTAGTTAAACTAAGCTAGTAAACTGTTAGCTGTTAGTTTGCTGTTATCCGAAAAGCACCTTCAGTATTTAAAGTTGTTGAGGACGGTTGAATTATCGCTTGTATTCACATTTTATTCATGTAGCGTTACACTCAATTTTTTCATTCAGTTGACGTTAAACGTCAGTCATTGGTTGGTGTCATTGGTAACGTTAAGGTTAGTGTTGTGCACGCGCTTTTAGCTGTTAGGAAAAACTACACATCAAACTGTAACAGTGGACTTATGTGTCGTTAAAAGTGTGTTTCAGATATTATCCTGTTAAATTTGAGTTCAACATGATATCTAGCTATATGTGACAGCTACGTGGGACCAAGGACAATAATAACGTTATACTGCTTACACTATTGTTCTACTTTTTATTCAACATTAAGTTCAACCAATTTTTGGCTGGTAAATAAAATGGCCATTACAATTAATTACTCAAAAGGAGGCTGTAATGGTGCTGTCAGCAAGGGCACTGGGACAGAATTAAGCTCATTAGAGCTAATGTAAGTGTTTCCACTCCTTCATATTTTGATATTTCTGGGGATATAAGTAACTTTACTTCCAGCACCTCTAACTGTAGGTTGTATGTGCTGTTAACCCTGAAGCTGTGGAGCAAATTCCCCCACACCACACTGGGAAGATTTCAGCTATAGGCAGAAGTAAAACTCTCTCCATGCACATTTAAAAGAAATCAATACTGAAACAAGTCAGGACAGACACATCAACTCAGACTGGAAATGTAATCATCGACAGTCATCCTGCTTTGAATCATCAGAGGATGAACACTCAGTGTCCAGTTTGTTCTTACAGAAAAGGACGATGTATGCCTGATTCCCAAAACTGCTGAATCTGTCCAAGCTCACCATGTTGTTGTTGTTGTCTCTGTCAGCTACCCCCAGCTGAGCTCAGTGAGGGTGAAAGAGCTGTGTGAGCTGCTCAGCTACTGGAATGGAGCCAGCTTCATCTGCAGGAGCCAGGTGAGATATGTGACATATAAAGCGGCTGACTGTTAAAACAAAAGGAGGGAGAATACAAAAAAGGGCGGAGGTCAAACATGAAACAATTTATTGAATAATGTCATTGACAAAACTGATTAATGAGATGTAAATAATCAGTAACATCAGTGGTATATGTGAGTGCCAGGTTGAGAAGATTTAGAATATGAAGATGCTGCATGCTAAAAGAAAAGACAAAAGAGCTGAGAGAGCTACAGGACAGTGAGGCAGAGTGAAGTGGCCATCTTTGTAGACTTAACAGCTCACTAACAACCTGCACTGCAAGCCCACTACCTGTGAGGGGAGGAGAAACACTTAGCAGGCCGACACACTTGTATAAACTACATAAAAAGTTAAAATGTTCATCATCTGCTCTGATTTGCAGTTATCATTGCAGTAATCGTTTCAACAGACAACTTGTTTTCTTCACACATGCGTTTGCCTCCCTTTCTTGCGGGGTGCCCCAAGGTTCAGTGCTTGGGCCTATCCTCTTTACGCTATACATGCTCCCTCTCAGAGATGTCATCAGCAATTTTGAAGGTATCTCATACCATATGTATGCAGATGACCTCCAGTTATATTTTTCTTTTAACCCTGATAGGACCGATGGAATTGACTCACTGTACGATTGTATGAATGTAATTAAGGACTGGATGGCTACTAACTCCCTTCAGTTGAATGCAGCTGAAACTGAGATTTTAATTATTGCACCTGATGCCTCAGCATCTAAAGTGGCCAGCTGCTTAGGGTCCCTCAGTGCAAATGTGCGCCCCAAGTTGAGAAACCTTGGGGTCACATTTGATCAGGCCATGCTCTTCGATGACCACATCAAGACTGTCTCTCGCTCCTGCTTTTTCCACCTCAAAAACATTTCCAAACTCAGATCCATGTTAACTTATTCCGAGCTAGAAATGATCATCCATGCTTTTATTTCCTCACTTCTGGATTACTGTAATTCTCTTTTCACCTGTCTCAATAAAACTTCATTAGACCGCCTCCAACTAGTCCAGAACGCTGCCGCCAGGCTTCTGTCCAGATCTCATAAGTTCACTCACATCACTCCAGTCCTGGCATCCCTGCACTGGCTCCCTGTTAATTTCAGGATCCAGCACAAGATTCTAACCATCACTTACAGAGCCCTCCATGGTCAAGCACCTGCATACTTGACGGATCTGGTGTCCTTTCACTGTCCTGTCAGGTCACTGTGGTCCGCTGAAGGCCACCTACTTACTGTCCCTCACACAAGATTAAAGACGAAAGGTGATAGAGCCTTTAAGGCTGTTGCACCAAAATGGTGGAATGCACTACCTCATGAGCTGAGAGCGGCCTCTTCCGTGGACATTTTTAAAAAGCAATTAAAAACACATCTGTTTAGGCATGCGTTCTAGGGCTGGGCGGTATACCGGTTTGTACCGAAAACCGGTATTTATTTTCGTTATGATATGAATTTTTCATATACCGCAATACCGGTGAATAGCCCAAACAACGTCTGGAACGTGCGCGGCGGGAAAGTGTTTCAGCGGGGACCCATTTCACCGCTGCGCACCACAGGCACGCTTGAGCGGGTGAGAGTGAGAGCATAGAAAAGTTTAGAGGCGAGAATGGCTGCTGGAGAGAGTCCTGAAAGCAAAGCAACTGTACACGATGACCCAGAAGAACTCATACCAAAAAGAGCAGTGTTTTTCCTATATGCAACTAGCAGCGGCGCACTGCCGTTTACAATTCTCCTCTGCCCTTTGTATCATGCACGGCGGAGTTTCGCCCCGATGCGCACACACACACACACAAAGCGCACACACACAGGTAAGCACACTAGAGCACGGCTCGGACCACATTTTCCTGACCGAAGACGACCCGTCCCGAGTGCGAGACAGTTACGGCCAGGCTCTACCGGGCACGTCAGCGCTGCGACACGTCTGCAGCGCAAGTCCCGTAGCAGCTCGCCCCCCTGTTAATCAGCGGCTCCACCGGCAACAGGAGCGGCGCGACAACCCCCGTCTGTCGCGCGACAACTCTCTATTTTACGCGGCTCTTCTATTTTTGTCACGCTACGCTCCCCTACGCGACCCTCCAGCAGATAAAAACTACATGAAATCGTGTGCTAAATGAGCACAATGTGTTTTTAAATGAATAAACCATTATCAGAGGTGATATGTGATGATTTTTTTTCATGCATTTACCTATGTTTATCCGTGACATTGTGTAAATGTCCATGGCGGACATTTGAAAGCGAGGAGATGACAAACAGTACAGTAAACTTGTAGATAACTCAAATATATTTAATAACTTAGGTGGAAAATGCTTTAACATTTCATGCAGCCTACATGCAGCCTCTCGGCTCGGCAAACGGTAAACAACCCCGCTGGCTTCTCTACGTGTCGCTTCCGTACGCAGTCAGTGGAGCCCAAATGAATGGAGCGGAGCGTGTGTGGTGTTCAGGCGTTGTCAGGTAAATAACAAATTCCGGCACTTGAATAGGCCATAGCACAACACAGCAGCATGTCAAGTTGGCCGAACCTGAGCAAAATACCGTGAAATACCGTGAAACCGATATGATTTTTTCTTAAAACCGTGATATGAAAATTTTGTCATACTGCCCAGCCCTAATGCGTTCCATTAATTGTCCATTGTATCATCTCTGTATTTCGCTGCACTTTACTTTTTATTTGTTTTTGTGTATTTTGCATTGTTTCTGTTATTGTATTTTTTGTATTTTATCTTGTGAAGCACTTTGTGAGTCCTCTCTGTGAGAAGTGCTATATAAATAAAATTTACTTACTTACTTACACTCTTGTTGTGTTTTCAGATTGAGCGATTCATCAGGATGGGTATTCCTCCAAGTCTGCGAGGTAGAGTGTGGAAGTGTCTTCTCACCATTGACAGTCTGAGAGAAACTAGTGACTTCAACTACCAGGTAAAATAAGACATGCACCAGAAAGGACAGCTTGTGTTATTCTTATGTGAGTAATGTTGCATACTGCAATGCTCACTTGCATGAAGAGTTCTTCTGTTCTGCTTTTTCATAATGCTATAATTTTACACACTTTTATTTAGGCAGGGATTTTCTAGAATTAAAGCTCAGGTTGACAGTTTCATTTTAGCGTCATTGGGCAAAAATCCCACTATAAATTTTGAGCATATTGTAATTCAGGTGCTCTCAGATAACACTAGCCTTCAGAGCATCCACCGGCTCTGTCTTCAGGCTTTAGAAAGTCCAGCCCATTATAGGGGGACTTTGACTTTGACATCAGAGGCCTTTTTAAGAGAGAGAGACCAACTGTCAGTTATGTCAGTTACTGCTTGTTAACTGTGGTCAAACTGTCGAACTAGGCAGCGCTTACTTGAATCAAAATTTTGTTACTGCATTGCCTATTTCCTGCCTCAAATGTTTTCAGAGACATATTGTAGTGCACCATTTAGATGTAAAATGAGAAAGTTTGTGACAAGGACGCCATGTTGGAAGCAGTCAAGCTGAAAACTAAGCACTACCCACCGGCCAGAGTGAATTTACTCATTTCGTGACTATTGCAAATGCCATTAGAAGCGCTATGAGGAGACAGAGGAGCATGTTTTCTTTCACAGATTATCTGCTTCATGCACTACTGTCAAAAAATAGTGACAGGTTTTGACATAGTTGCAAATTAAGTTACCTATTGTACCTTTATGTTAATACAGTATAAAAAAACACCCCACAGAGTACTGCAGGTATTTTCAACAGCCATCTGTGCATCATTTCAAAATAATTTGTTTACTGCGTCAATTTCAAAATCATAAATTCAGTTATTAATATGTGTGGTTTAGAGCTGAAACAATTAGTCAATTAGCCGATGTCAAAAAAGTAATCAGCAAATTTGTTTTTTGTTTTTTTGGGAACTGAATTTTTTAGTTGGACAAAACAAATTTGTGAAAACGTCACCATGGGAAATTTTGATGGACATTTTTCACTATTTGTGACATTTCATAGACCAAAGAATTCCTTGCTTAATCAGAAAAATAATTAATCAATTACTGGTGAGCAGTTTAATTCATTATTAAAATCATGTGTCCTCATTTCATTACTCTTGTGTCACAGAGGTTGTTATTTGAATAGAGGATGTGCTTGTCAATCTACCACAGGGATTAAAAGCAGAGCTGTAGAATGTTTAAAAATGGACACTTTATATGATGTAATTTTGATTGAAGAAAATATCAATAAAGACAGCAGTGAGACCACTTGTTTCTGGTTTACAATTTTATCCTTACTATAAATGCAACACCAAGGCTTGGCCAGTAGATGTCACCATTTAGCCTCAGTGCTTCAAGAAAGCTTCATTTCCACCGTCACTACCTGTAACAATGATTTTCTTGTACGTTTACTAATCCAGGCTGGTTCTACATTTATTTGCTACCTGACATAACCTGGTCATTCATTCACAGCTGAAATGTTATTAATTGATTTCTAAAAGTGGAATGTTTTGGGCTTTCTCCAACAGAAGTGTTTGTTAGAGGTGCGAGGGCCCCTGGTCGACTTGGGAGTCAGTGAGTATGGCATCCTGTCGGCAATCACCACACTGAGCGAAACCCAAAACGATCTAGGTTTGAACCCTCAGCAGCTGTCCAGCTGCCCTGAGCCCAGATACTCTGTGGATGACATCACACTCTTCAGACAGATTGCCCTTGACCTGCGTAAGCTCAAATAGGTGTTTGTATTTCAAATGTTGTTATCCATGTAAAACATGGCCTTAAAAAATTAAAGGGAGGATATTTTGGCCAGTTTTAGGACTGAATTTTAATCTGACTGTGCAGTCCTCAAAATGTTGTAAAAATGGGTAAATGTTGACTTTGAGTATTACATGTATTGCATCACACAGTGAACCTCTTTTCTGGTGGTGCACCATGTTTAGGGTCACAGTCGGAGTTATGTGGTGACCAGATCACAGCTAAAGAAATGACTGTAAATGAATCATCTGTAGAAACATACATTGGATTAATTTGACCTGTTCAATAGAACGTTCCTTCCCGACCCACCGCTCTCTGATGGGGGAGAGCCCAGAAGCCATTGAAGGTCAGGCTAAACTCTTCAGGGTCCTCATCGCTTACGCCAAATACAGCCCAAAGGTTGGATACAGCCAAGGTAATGCATCATATGATCTTACAATGTTCATTTACATCACACATGGGGTCCTAAGAATGCCATTTTAAACCAGTGCAAAGTACCTCTGTCTTTGCTTCCCAGAAAATAATATTGAAGTGACTACTATGAGGTTGTTTGGCCTGTTTAAATTCACGTGGGGACATTTATTGTCATTTAAGCTTACCATTGTGTTCCTTCACTCATCATGTCTTTTTCACACACTTCAGTAACTGACTGAAGATGCAGTACCTGATGTGAACACTTGATGGAAGCAGAGGACCTTTAATATAAAGAGTTGCAGCATCGTGCTCTTCTCTGTGCAGGAAGTGTCAGTGAAATGAAACACATCTTTTTCACATTATCTAACAGCAATGATAACAATAGTAATACTGATAATAGAAATAATACTAATTCTACCTCTACTACTACCAATAATAATAATAATAATAATAATAATAATAATAATAATATATTAGGGCTAATGTATTTATTTTAAAGAGATGTATTTAATTTTATTTCAAATATTTAATAAAGGTGAAAATTGGATGAAAAAAATCACTAACATTTGTTTCAAAATCAAAAGCATTTGCAGCCACTGTAACTCTGGGTTATCAACAGCTCTTTTAAAATATTAGAGGAAGATAGAAATGCGTAATAAGCTGTTGTTACATAATTAAGAGGATGCAGAACCTGGATGAAAATCATTTTGAACCTAAAGTCCTAAATACACTTTATTTGAAATATCTTCTATCACATATCATATATTTATATGTATTTTGCATTTTTAGCTTTATTTTTGTTTTCTGGAAAATAGTGTCCCCATTGCAGCAGATGATAAAATCAAATCATCTTGATTAATGTCACACTAATGGTTTACCGTTTTCACTTTGCAGTGGTGCTGCTCCTGCCCTGTTTGCTGCTTCAATAGGAAATGTATCATATTTTAGTAAGAGCAGATATGCATAGGTCGCTGTACAAAGCGTACTGAGCTTATGCTCTATTATCTTGCTCAGCCGTGTACCCTACTGCTCCTACGAATGAACTATTTTCATTGTCTCAGCTGTTTTCATAAAACAGGGTCGGTCCTGTAACTTAAATGTTTTCATGCAGTGTATCAAACACACATAACTCATACTGTAATGCAGTATTTATGTATTTATTGTTTGTGTGTGTGTGTGTGTGTGTGTGTGTCTGTCACAGGGATGTCCTACATAGCTGCGGTGCTGCTGATGCAGTTGGGAGAGGAGGAGGCGTTCTGGGCCCTGACAGCCTTGTTGGATAAACCCAAATACCTGGCTGAACTGTTTGACCTCAGCCTCACCAGGTAAGAACGGGCTTAGAATACATAATAAATAAAATGCATGCATAAACATAGTGCATAATACATAAAATATACCATGAGTCATAACTCTAAAGTGATTGTACAGACATTTTAGTACTAAAGTATTACTAGTACTAAAATTAAGGGAAATTATGAAAGGGTACATTTTGTTATTCAGTTTTTAAGATGACCTTACTCAAAATTGGCTAATTCTCTTGGACTGTGTTTTACTGTGCAAAGACAAATTCCTTTTTGTACAAAATAAGAAGAGAGTGTTGGAAAGGGCAAAGCCAATTAAAATATCACTGCTGAAAGTTTTTTCCTAATTAATCAAGAGAAACAGACTAGTAGCAACATTACTTTTGGATCATTGGGCTCATTCGAAATGTCTTTTTCCATGGTAGTTACACAGATTCATCAAATAACACTTTATGGCATTTATGTATAATGTTTAAAATACCAAAAATGCTAACTTTCTGCAGTTGCATCAGAAAATTGCATCTGCTGAAATTGGTCCCTGAAACAAGCAATTTGTAAATTCTGTTGCTGTTTTCTTTGAATCTGTGGCACAGCTACACTAAACTAAACAATTATTGTTGGGCTAATCAGGGTCCAGCATCAGGTGAAGGTGTTTGACCAGTTCCTGAAACACAGGAAGCCACAGCTCTCTCAGCACATGGTGAGTGCTTTTTGATTTTTTTTATTTCAGTTCAGCTCTTTACTCACTGGGTTTGTGCACAGGAAAGCCTGGTGATACACTTTATATCTCTGTAAAATGACACGCTGAGTAGGAAACATGCAAGTATGAATTTTGTCATGGTATTGATCATTAGCCGACAAACTGGGAGGAAAAAACTACTTTGTACTGGAATTTTTTCAGTTGGCTGAGAGGGAAAATGTGACTAAAAACACATGATGACAAGAAGTATCTTAAAAGTGTGTGTGTCCATGTGTGCTCAGTTTTTGTGTTTCAGGCCAGATATGGCGAAGTGATGAGTAGTTCATGTGCGAGGGAGAGGCCACTGTAATGTATCCATCAGCAACTGGGCCTCTCCTGTCATTCAGTGTATTAGGCTCTAGGCTCATCATGTTCAGCAGTTACTGGTTGCATGGGGGGTTGCAGGCTACAGCTGTGTAATTTCCTCCCTCCGTCCCCGCTTTTATTTAACTATTTTTACGGAGTGCAGGTAGCGAACCTCACAGCAGACAGGCAACACCTCTTCTACAGCTGCTTGTGGATGAAAATTTAATGTCATCTCATGGATAAGGAGATGTTATCACTTCAACTAGCTTTTTTAAGCCAAAAGAAACATGGACAACAGAATGTAAAAGTGAAAATATGTTAAGTATGGAATGGTCATGTAAGTGAGCAGACACATACATAAAGCCATTCATTCTTTCTAGAGTCTAATCCAGTGTACAAGCTTAAATTGGTTTGATTTTATGCACACTGGTTGAACCAGCATTTATCATAATGACACATTCTGGGAAATTAAAAAGTAGCCTACACCAACAACCTGTGCTGACAGCCTCACTGCGCTAAATCAAACATGTATTGCATTAGTAACAAGCATTGTGATTAACATAATGTTTGTTTATAAATGAACTAATGGAGCCAGTGTCTGATAGGCTGTGAGCCGAACCCGACATGGAGGAGATCCAATTTCAGTGGAGGTGGGAGGGGGATCGAGTGGTGCACATTGAGTTTGTTAACCAGAAAGTTCCTGTGTTTTTTGGAGTGATGAGAGGAGACATGGCAGTTAGTCTCCCAGAAAACTAAAACTTGGCAAAAATGGCAAGATTTTATATTTGAAGCTGAAGAAAGAGGTGTCCTTACTGGTCACTAGCAACGCAGCACTGCTGTTTTGCCGTTTTTAGGCACACCTGACCTCCTGCCTAATGATCTCAATGCCAAGTTTCAGCCTCCTAAGGCTTGATATTGATATCTTGGTACTGGGTGGATTGCAGTGCAATTGTATAGACATTTGTTGTTTCAATAGGATGAATCTTCCTAACTTTTGTGATCTCCTGACTTTTCTTCTAGCACACCATGAGGTTCACATTTGTAGTTTTCAGTAAAACGTCTCAACAATTGGAAGAGTTTCTGTAAAATTTGGCACAGATATTCATCCCCACCACAGGATAAACTGTAATAACTTGCGGGATTTCTTAACTTTTCAGTTTATAATTTGTACAAAAGTCTGATAGATGGCCAAATGCCTGCAAAACTAATGACATTACCATCACCTCGGGCTGTACTGTCTAACTGCCAAATGCTAGCATGCTAACATGCTAGCTGTGGCGACCCTGGTAAGCATTATAACTGGTAAACATCAGCGTGTTATTAGGACTGCACAATGTGCAAAAAATATCATATTGCAAGTATTTTGACGTATTTTTAAGATATTGTGATTGCTGTTTAAGGAATAATGTTTGCATTTCATTTTCACTGAAAAAATATATGGAAATTATGATTTTTGCTGGGTTCTGTACCAAACATGCACGCTACCTTTTGTCTGGAATATGATTTATAGGCTGGGGCATCTCTGTAGCACCACGATGCTTCATTCGTTGTGGTATGTTGTGACAAATATAACCTTTGTCAAAAAATTGCAGCTCCTGCGATGTGGATATTGCACTTGATTGTGATTACGATAATTTATTTGATTAATTGTCAGGCCTCATTGTCATTGTGAGCATGTTAGTGTGTTTATGTAGGCTTTTTACTCAAAGCACTGCTGTGCCCAAGTACAGCATCATAGAGTCGTTATCACTTGTTGGCTGTTGATTCTTAACTCCTAAGGCAGCAGTGTATATAAGAAGGCTTTGTCAGATGGTCAAACAGCTTTGACAAAATGCTTTTAGTCCAGTGGAAGTATTATTTTCTCAATCACAGTTTTGTAAATAGTGAGCCTTACTCTTTGCCTTCTTCTCAGTCATGTTACAGTTGAAGCTAAGCTCTATATTGTTCATAATCTTCGATCTAAGCATGCTTGCACACTCTGATTCATTCACTGCTACCATTTGTGCTGCTCAAGTGTCTTTGAAGACATTGTTATACTTCACGTCGACTCAGCAGGTCTGGGAGGAAAGCTGCCCTTTTAGAGCCAACACACACACACACACACACACACACACACACACACACACACACCACAGGGGCTTATTGTAGGCACAGTCGTTACCCGCCCTTACAGAAAAGGCCTATTACAGATCGGTGGTCAGCTTTTCCTTTGTAATAGAGCTGTTCAGTAGAGTTAAGGCAAGCCAGCTGTAAACAAATTTTTGTACTTGGGCTGTACCCACCACATCTGAGCAAACAGAGGCTGAATGCATTTTCAGTGTTGAACATGAAGGACCTATGATATTATAATACTATTTTGTAAGACATATATCCACTATTACAAGCAGTTAACATTGCACACCACAATTTGTCTGTAACACCACTTAGGAAATTCCTTAAACTAGAATAAAGGTTTTAACACTAACTCAACTGAATGGATGTTTCAGTAAGGAGCGCAGTGAAGGAGTATGGTTAGCAGACACTGGCAGAGAAGCAAGTGTTGAATTCATGTTTGGTTCTGCCAAATTAACCCCCCCTGTTTTCCCATCCTCCCTGCAGGAGTCAGTGGGAGTCCTATCAGTCCACTTTGTGATGCCGTGGTTCCTCACTCTCTTCACTTCCCTTCCCTGCTGGGACTCTGTCCTGGCTGTCTGGGATCTCATCATTCTGCATGGTATGTATACACACATGCATAATTGTACAAGGGAGCTGATGACGCAGACTGATATTACTGAAGATGCAATCAGTGGGGAAGGGGGGAATAAGTTAATTTACTGTGGTTTTTATTATTTTTATGGGCTTTTTGCCTTTAATGGACAGGACAGTGTATGAAATGGGGAGAGAGAAAGTGGGGAATGACATGCAGCAAAGGGCTGCAGGCCGGAATCGAACCCTTGGCTGCTGCATCAAGGCATAGCGTCTGTACATACATACTTTACTGTGATTTTTTTTTTTTTTTAATGTTAAATTAATGTGAGCATAGTTCAGTTTGTTCCATTGCCAGGGAAAAGATTGGTGGGCTAATCAAACGGTTTTAAAGGAACAGGTCACCTACAAAATTACCATGTGTAAATCAAACTATTTATCAATCAATCAATTATCATTTATTTGTAACATAATTATACAAGGTGCAACTCCAGTGAAATGTGATCCCATTGAATCCTTTAATTTACACTGTAATTTAGTCCTATTTTGCTGCTTCTTACATTATTGGCTGCATCTTTATAATCGTCCATGTTTCTGGATAGTTCTGGTAACCCATGGTTTCTGGTTGTGGAATGATTTTACTGTCTTCACACCCAACTCCAACAAGATGGCCATATAGTCGCTCCCTCCGAGGCAGCTCTGCAGCTGCCTCTGGAAGGCGTTTAACAGTGATCCACAGCAGGAACAGGTCAGCACCTTCCCACAGTCACACCAGTCCTTATTCACTGTGAAGCACGCGCCTCCTCTCCCTCTCTTGCCAGAGTCCTTTGCTATCAGATCGGCATATAGGAAAAGAGTCACCTGGTTGAGTGGCGCTGTCCAGGATTTAGCCAAGTTTCGGTAAATTACAGGATGTTACAGTTCCTGATATCTTGTTGGAAACTGATGCAGCACAGAGGTTGTTCAGTTTGTTCTCCAACACCTGTACACCATCAGAGGGAGCTGTTTTAATTTCGTCATACACATGTTGAATGATGACAGTAAAGGTCTTTCTATTCTACAATGGCTAGCAGGATGTTCTCTCAGCTTGTGCCATTTTCTCCATCCTTTCCCTGATGTTTACTGATGTTTACATTTGAAAATCTCAACATGGCTAGCTAGCAGATGTAGCGGAAGTACAGTTTAATGACTGGGCAGTTGATTTCCCTCATCCTAAAGAGTGACTTGCAGCCACCACAGTCCATAACCAACCACAAACATCACCACCAACACTTGTGAAATAGGCATGAGTCTACATTTAGCACAAATTTAGCTGAGCTGACAAAGAGGCAACTGGAGGCACCTGCACCTACTTCATCAAAGTATATTGGTCACCTGTTGAATTCGTGAAGAAAACTTTTCATGAAATTTTGATGACTTGCACTGAAGTGCAGCCATGTTAAACATCAGCAAAGTGAGTAGCGCGCCTGGGCAAGCACATGGGTTTGAACTCTGCTCAGTGGAATGCACAAGCAGACTTCAAAGACATGGGCTTGCTCAGGTGCGCTACTTGTACGTGGAAGTGTTTTAAATGGTAGGATTTTAGCAAAAATACTTGTGTTTTGGAGGTATTGGGCCTACAGCTGGGTAAGTGAGACTTGGATTGTACAGCAGGAGTTGTGTGAGTGTTTGTAAATGGATGTTTTGATTTAGTTTTGCTGTTAAACACGGTCCCCTTTCACTCCAATTCATCAAGAATTTTTTCCATTTTTGCATTCTGTGTTACCTTGGAGGTGAGAAAAGTGTAGTTTTCTTCACTTCAGTTTAACATAATAAGGGGCGAGTAATTCATATACAAATGGTCATTTTGTGGGTGAATTATTACTTAAATGGGTTGATACCTCACTTTGTAAATTGTTTATCATCCTCTCTATCTTCTCTTTTACACCTACTTTGTATTGACAAAGCGTTGTGTATATATACAGCAATCATTTTTGGAAATCCTGCTGTCTCTCCTCAGGCCTGTCAGCTGTGTTTCGTACTGCTTTGACCATTATTGAGCTCCTGGAGCCTCGACTAATGGACCTGAATGATGAGGGAGCAGTGTTGCCCTTGCTGCTGAGAGTCCCTGTTGATGTGTAAGTAAAGTAAAGTTGAACTTGGAACAGAATTATGAATGAACACTGTCTGGTCTATAGACAGTGTTAGTTCTGTGCTTACAAACAGAAAATATCTTACATAATATATATCAATATCAAACAGAGCGGCTTATGCCATTTATGAGTTTTATTCTCTCATATGTGAGCTGTGCAGATCTGTGTTGTATTCATAATCTACATTTTGTTCAGCACAAAATACCTCAATATATGTTGCCTGAGACCCGCATCCATGAGTGTTGTCCCAGACCACCCTCGTGAATGTGTTGAAAGTGATGGGTTTTTCTGAAGAATGTGCAGCACAGTTCTCAGAGCTGAGAGTTTTTAGACTCTGTCCTAAATAAAACCCCAGGCAGCTCATGAATATCAATCAGCTCATCAGGACTGGACATATTTTGACACTGAGCATTCCAGGAAAAGTAGAGTGTCATTGTTTTGCCATGGTTGTCTTTGTACATGTTTGGATTAAACATCTTTTATGCTAAATTAGTTTCTTCAATGGCAGCCCACGCTGCTTTCAGTGGAACCCCTCTGTCCGTGTCTCACTACGTTGAATATAAACGTCACATGCCGACGGACATGTTTTGTTGACATGGAGCTGTAGTTATGGCAACTCAGCAGGGTCACTGGGTTTGTGTATACAGCCAGTGTGTGTGTGTGTGTGTGTGTGTGTGTGTGTGTGACAGACTGGTGTACAATTATTCAGTTTATCATATTTGTTTTATTAGATAAGCTCCCTTCAACTACTTAAATTTCACGCTCATATGTGCTTCTCACTGTAGAAAAGGTCCCACTGTTTGGCCTAAGTTTGTTTACCTTGGACAAAGATCTGTTCAGTAGACTTTGAATAATGGAGGCCAGACAGCCAAGTAGTTTCCATAAAGGTAGCTGTGTCACAGCCAGTGATAAAGCACTTTATCATGAGCCAGAGGGGGGGTGAAGGCGTATGAGGTACGCACCAATGACTTGCAAAGTGGATTATGAAGGACAAATCTTTAGGATTATTATGTTGAACAGCGAAACAATTGACCTAACTACTTAATCGACCAATTGATTTTTTTTAAAAGTGCTTTATTTCCAACATTTCAGAGATATGTTTCATTACTACTTAAATAAAAAAGAGGGGTTCCTAAAATAATAACCTGTGATTTCTGAGCTTCAAGGGAAGAAAAAGCACATTTTGATCCATGTGTGAAACTCCTCTTCTGTTTGTATATGCATGCATCAAGGGCAGCACTGACAGTCCCGTTTTGTTCTCGCTCTGGTGTTCAGTGGGCAGCCTGCCACCACGTCACATTGAGAAGTCCTTGTTGCCCGCTTGGCATCGTTACGAAAGCCTGGTCAGAAGTCAACACTAAGTGGTCCGACTGTCTCCCAGGGCAGGATCCCCTTACGCTGGGAAGATACTGTTGGAGAAACAGGGGAAGGGAGTGAGTGTGGTAAAAGAGAGAGAGGAAGATGAATGCAGGGTCAGTGAGAAGTGGCTAGAGAGAGAAGGTGCACTAATTGTGGGTGGTGAGGGGTAGAAAAGAGAATGAGAAATGAAGGAGAGGAGCAAGGCAAGATCTTCAACCTCTCTTAATTCTCATAAGGATCTCTGCTCTTTTACTCTGTGTGAATGGTATAAATAGGAGTTGTCATGCACCCATATAGCCCATTCTGATTAATGGTTGGTTGAGAGGCTCATCCATCTCATGTGTCTGTCTGTCTACACTGGGCTGTCAGTCAGCTGTCACCTCAGTCATAGATTGCAACAATGACTCCCAGCACACCCTACGTCACCAATCAAAGAGCAGCTTAACACTCTGCGGATTACGTTTCTGTCTGTTTTTCTAACACTTTAATGGTATTTCTTCCCCCGTTCCTGGTTTAATCTTTAAGTCTCAGTACAGATCAATGAGTGGTGCTTTTTAGTAATATGTTTAACTACTGCTCTTACACTACCCTCTCACCCTTTATTCAGTGACAGTACCTGTTCTGCCTCCCCCAATCTGTTTTTAGCTGTCCTATCGGTGTAGCTGTATGGACTGCAATGTCAGTCAGTGGGTCGGACCAACAGTTTGGTCCAGACTAAAATATCTCAACAACTATTGGATGGATTGCCTTCAAATTTATTACGGGTATCCAGAGTGCCCTGAGGATAAATCATAATGACTTTTGTGATCACTGGACTCTTCCTCCAGTGCCACTAGTAGGTTGAGATTTAAAGTTTTTGATGGGATGTTGACAATTGTTGAATGGATCACCAAAAAATGTGGTACACACGTTCATGTCCCCGCCAGAATGAATTGTAATCACTTTGGGAACCCCTTAAAGGAAAACGTTAACAATTTTCAACCAGCTCTGTGTCACTGCAATGTGGGCAGTGTGTGCAGATGAACAGTGAAGTGTTTGGCTTCCTTCCATGTCCCGTTTCGCATTACTCAGGGGACTGCACCAGCGGAAGAGCGGAGAGCTGCGGTGCTGTCAGCACTGAGAGAAGCCAAACACTGTTCATCTGCACACACAGCCTACACAGCGGTGACACACAGTTGCTTGAAAATCAGCAATTTTTCCCTTTAACTTTTAATCTAGTGCCATCGTCACAAACATCATCATGAACAAAACTGAAAAAATTACATCCTCATAATTCTGAACTGTTGCCACAATGTTTAAGGTGTTGTTATTGAAACTGTTGCAGTTAGCTTGTCTTGGAGGCAAAGCAATCACATGACCAGTGCTGGGCAAGTTACTCGCAAAATGTAATTTATTACATGTAACTAGTTACCTTCATTTGAAAGTGGTAAGTTACTTTACAGTATTACTCTCTTTGTAGAGTAACAAATTACTTATTACACTACTTCTGTGTTACTTTCTTCAAATTGACCTCAGAAGAATGACTAGGCATTTTAAATGGATGAGGATCATGTTGTTTCACAGCAGGTAATCAAAGCACAGAACCTCCAGTTTATTACAGTTCATTTCAAATCCAGTGCTGCGCAGGTCTGACCCAGTCATGCATTCACATACAGTGGCTCGGCTACCACTTTGTATTGCAATGAAAAAAAAAAAAAAAGATAAAGAACAATTAAATAGCCTAGACCTTTTTAAATAAACAAATACCCTTGGACACAGGGAGGGTGAGACAAAGCATCCAAGTCTAATAATTATGAGATATGGATCAATATTTGAGGGCCTATGAAACATAGTATACAAATGTTGAGGTGGCTTGCGAGTCAGTTACTATGATGCTACTATGATACTATGAACACTGGAGCTGGAAGACCCGCCAGTTCCCGGTATGCTGGTCAGCTACAGCAGCACTGGAGAGAGTTATGCACAAGAACAGGACTGTATGCCAGCGTTGCTCTGTGATATTTTTTTCTGGTGGTGCGCTGGCGAAAGTGGAGCAGTGTGGATGAATTCTGTCAAAACCTAATATATTATTGTAACGTGTTACTTTTGTAAAGTGTTACCTCCAACACTGCACATGACTTAGTTATGATATACAAATAATAACCAACAGTAAAATCTATATTGTTTTCCAGAAAATATTTTTTTATCATATCATATATTTTGAGGCAAATAATGAAGCTAAAAAAAGTACAACTGAATTGAAATTTGTATCGACATAAATTATAGCACTGTTCAGTTTTAATCATGAGTTTCCGTTCAACCTAAAACAGCCACTGCTCCACTTGCTGACTTGTTTTTCTGTCTTCCAGCACCTTTACTTTATTGTCTCTACTTCAGTGTCCATATCTCCTTTGCCCAGTCCTGTTCCTCTCTGTCTCCTTTTCTATACCCTCATCCTACTCACTCCCTATACACACTGTTTTTCTAAATGCCTTCCACCAGTCCTATCTCTTTCTTTCTTGTTTGCCCCCTCCTTCACAGTAGTCAATTCTCATAAACCTCCCTGGGCTGTCCCTCCTCCCCCGTGTTCTCATTTACTTTTCTGCGCCCCCTCTCCTCCTAGCTGCCTCTTTTCATTCATTCATTTATCCTCATTGACACAATGACACCCTCGCTCAGCCTGAGGGGTCCACATATCATTTGTTTACTTCATACTGACAAGGCTGGCTTCAATAAGTGTTCTTTAGTTTCTCTCGTCTCTGTTAAACATTTTAAAAGTCCCAAAAGCATTAAGGCTTAGGATCACCTAGTGGGTCTGTGTTGCTTGTGTTCTCTCTTCTTTTGACATGACATGCATTTTAGTTGTTTTTTTTTTTTAAATACAGTAGTGATGGGCGGATCGATTCTTTTCTCGGTATTGGTTCCTTCAAGTTGATATATGTAAATATATCGAACCATTTAAAGTGTTGATACTTTTCGCAAAATACAGTGTCAATTAGCCACTGCTGCGCGCAACGACAAAAACTTCTCTTCAATGTATTACCAGTCGTCATCATCATCGTGTATATGTTTACATTATTAAAGATAAAATATTAATTTAAAGGTATTGATTCAGCATCCCACTTGTATGTAGGGAGGTTATGTAAGCTCAATATGATGTCGCAGAAATGTTACTGACCAAAGTACTGTTGTTCTTTGAGGGGCAAGTAGCAGACGTGCCAGTTTCCTCCACAGCCTTGTGCTGCATTTATGTGGTATCAGAATAACTTAAAAAAAAAAAAAAGTTTCCCATCATATTTCATAGCTCGCCTGATCTGTTTCTGTTGCTCTTTGCGATCATGGTGTTTAAAAGCTTTGAGCAATAAAAAAACAACACATCTTCTTTGTAGCAGCCATGTTGTTTCCACATTACAACTTAAAGCTCATGAAATAACCAAAGTAAGAAGAAGAAGCATCCAAGGAGCATCTGAATGCACCATTGGCATTGACTGTTAAAGGTCTTGACTGGAGTGCGCTTTAATCCGGTCTCGTTCACTCACCATAGCAGGCAGCGTGAGCAGTACCCTATGACAAAACAAGTTGGTGAATGAGAAAAGTCAGGGATTCACAAGCACTCGGACTTTCGACAAGCTGACCTGGTACATATCAGACATAAAAAAAGAGTTGTGTAGAAAGATTTGTTCATTTATGTACGCATATCACCAAAATACAAGTCCATGTATTGTTTGGTAGAGCCTTTCCCTAAGCAACCTGATACAGAAAATGGTCTGAGATGGTCAGAGTTGGAACCTTTATATGTTTTGACATTTTGTAATTTAAACCTACCTCTAAGCTGCACAAAGCACATATTAAGGCTGGAGATAAAGTACATTGATACATAGTAGATATATACAGAGCAGCTTCAAAGAGAATTTAGTCATAACAAGGTTTACAGACACTGCCTGCTAAGGAAAGGAGAAATGTTAAGAATAGCTCGACTGACACTGAATTCGCAAGACCAGTGCTGACATTGATTGACTCTTAGGAGTTTAAAATCTGATAATGATATATCAGCCAATCATCACTTTTAACATAAACACTTAACGTCAGATCCTTGAGATTAATTTTTGTTTCATTATTTTTTAAAAGTACATATTAAGTAGGACAGTGTGAAAATCCTTTCTGTACTCTAATTTCTTGTTATTCATTGACGTACTCACCAACACAATACATCTGCAGTAAGCTAATATTGTTAAAGTTGTTGGACTATCTGTAATGTTAAGCTGTACTTTATGTGGCAACTTTAACTATTTCACCGTAAATTAATCAGCAATAGCAGACAATGAATCTGAATCTAAAAGTGTACCAAGAGAAATGTCTTCGTGAAATAATCAAAAAGGAACTGAGGCCAACTTTACCAACCTTATTTAAATATACATTTTTTGCATAGGCAATATAAAGATCCTTGCAGTTGTGGTTTTGAATGGTCTTGAAGTAAAATCCAAAGTCCTTTTGGTGAGAGATTGAGACAAGACCAAGTAGAAATAAGGTCAAGTCTGAGACAAGACCTTGAGACTGGTCTCGAGACCAAGACTGATCTCGAGTACTAACTGATGTATATACTTGTATAGTATGCAAGTCATATGTGTCAAGGTATACTCAAGTCAACTAAGTGTCTGGACACAGAAATTGAACGACATTTAGAGTTGTCCAGTTGTTACTTACATTTACTAATAATGGTTTACTGTATGTTGGGTTTTGACCAGTATCAAGCCATCATCTGTAAAATGCCTGCTGGGATCTTTTTAAATGAGCTGACAGGAAACTTGTGCACATCATTCATTCTTCTTATTCTCCCATGATTGCACTATTTTCATTCCCTCCCTAGCACACTATCTGTTGCTTCTACAACCATTTATCATGATATACTGGGATGGATAGCCCAACCATGTGATCTATCTCAATTACATATCACTGTTTTATCACCTTCTCTCCCTCCTTTGTCTCTGTCCTGTTGTCTGACGTCATTCTCTCCTCACATTAATGTTGCATTATCAACCTGGATGTCCTTACTTTAATTAATACAGATGGGATTAAAGGATAAATTCACAATTTTTCAAGCATGTCTTTTTTTTGGGGGATGATATCACATATTGTATTTGTGTTACCTTCTAGAAAGATCACGGTAAAAGAAAATAATGTATTTGTACATATCGTATACATAACCATGCCTACATATCCATACATGTAAACAGTCACATACAGTCATGCGTGCGTACATTATACTTGTGTATATACAGTACAGGCCAAAAGTTTGGACACACCTTCTCATTCAATGCGTTTTCTTTATTTTCATGACTATTTACATTGTAGATTCTCACTGAAGGCATCAAAACTATGAATGAACACATGTGGAGTTATGTACTTAACAAAAAAAGGTGAAATAACTGAAAACATGTTTTATATTCTAGTTTCTTCAAAATAGCCACCCTTTGCTCTGATTACTGCTTTGCACACTCTTGGCATTCTCTCGATGAACTTCAAGAGGTAGTCACCTGAAATGGTTTTCCAACAGTCTTGAAGGAGTTCCCAGAGGTGTTTAGCACTTGTTGGCCCCTTTGCCTTCACTCTGCGGTCCAGCTCACCCCAAACCATCTGGATTGGGTTCAGGTCCGGTGACTGTGGAGGCCAGGTCATCTGCCGCAGCACTCCATCACTCTCCTTCTTGGTCAAATAGCCCTTACACAGCCTGGAGGTGTGTTTGGGGTCATTGTCCTGTTGAAAAATAAATGATCGTCCAACTAAACGCAAACCGGATGGGATGGCATGTCACTGCAGGATGCTGTGGTAGCCATGCTGGTTCAGTGTGCCTTCAATTTTGAATAAATCCCCAACAGTGTCACCAGCAAAACACCCCCACACCATCACACCTCCTCCTCCATGCTTCACAGTGGGAACCAGGCATGTGGAATCCATCCGTTCACCTTTTCTGCGTCTCACAAAGACACGGCGGTTGGAACCAAAGATCTCAAATTTGGACTCATCAGACCAAAGCACAGATTTCCACTGGTCTAATGTCCATTCCTTGTGTTTCTTGGCCCAAACAAATCTCTTCTGCTTGTTGCCTCTCCTTAGCAGTGGTTTCCTAGCAGCTATTTGACCATGAAGGCCTGATTCACGCAGTCTCCTCTTAACAGTTGTTCTAGAGATGGGTCTGCTGCTAGAACTCTGTGTGGCATTCATCTGGTCTCTGATCTGAGCTGCTGTTAACTTGCGATTTCTGAGGCTGGTGACTCGGCTGAACTTATCCTCAGAAGCAGAGGTGACTCTTGGTCTTCCTTTCCTGGGTCGGTCCTCATGTGTGCCAGTTTCGTTGTAGCGCTTGATGGTTTTTGCGACTCCACTTGGGGACACATTTAAAGTTTTTGCAATTTTCCGGACTGACTGACCTTCATTTCTTAAAGTAATGATGGCCACTCGTTTTTCATTAGTTACCATAATATGAATTTTAACAGTTGTCCAATAGGGCTGTCGGCTGTGTATTAACCTGACTTCTGCACAACACAACTGGTGGTCCCAACCCCATTGATAAAGCAAGAAATTCCACTAATTAACCCTGATAAGGCACACCTGTGAAGTGGAAACCATTTCAGGTGACTACCTCTTGAAGCTCATGGAGAGAATGCCAAGAGTGTGCAAAGCAGTAATCAGAGCAAAGGGTGGCTATTTTGAAGAAACTAGAATATAAAACATGTTTTCAGTTATTTCACCTTTTTTTGTTAAGTACATAACTCCACATGTGTTCATTCATAGTTTTGATGACTTCAGTGAGAATCTACAATGTAAATAGTCATGAAAATAAAGAAAACGCATTGAATGAGAAGGTGTGTCCAAACTTTTGGCCTGTACTGTATATATATATATATATATATATATATATATATATATATATATATATATATATATATATATATATATATATATATATATATATATACAGTTCACAGTTTACGAAATGCACACACTGGCCAATATAACACAAGAATGCTTAAATTTAAGATGCAGAAAGTATCAAATGCTTTTACCCATTGACCTGTCTTTTATCTTGAGTTGATTTATAAAACTGCCCCACTTATTGTTTGTATCTTTTCTCTTACTCTTTTTGCTTGCATTATTTCACAAGATGTGGTCTTTATTAAAGAACCGAGCCACTCCATACAGGAAAGCCTTTCAGAGCTCTTCCAATATTTGAGGACTCCTCTGAACACTGCAACAATTTCCATGCAGATAGTTTTATATTCTGTATTATTTAACCTTTCAGCCATAGATCTGTCACGTAACAGCCTTATTATTGGATTCCCAGGACTATCCACCATGCACTGCATGGCCGTAGTAATATAAACTCCGTTCAGAACATTAAATAAAATACCCCTTCCCCAGCTTCTGTTTTTTCCACCCATTATTTGATACAAATTGTAACCATTTCCCCTTATCTTTTTCACAAATCAGATTTTTTAGCCATACAATTCTAAATTCTCCCATATGAACAATAAAACAGTTTTTTCTTGCTGTAATAGTTCCCCTTTCTAATGTCCCTTCCTAATGCTGATCCAATGTAGGTGATTTGGGGATTCACACTAGCACCCCTCTTATTGTAACCTAAATCCAGTTCCAGGTAGCCCATCTCACTGTCCTCCACACCCCACTGTCATCTGCAGAGCCCAATACACCGTGTTAGTTCCTGCCCTGTGGAATACCGAGGTCCAAGACTGGGAGCTTAAATGTATGAACAGTCTGGTGTTGGATGAAAGCCACCATGGACCCAAAGCAGGTACCACATACACAAACACTCACTCACACACACACACACACACACTACACACAAAGCAGTTGTTCTTAGGCAGAAGCTAATAATGCAGAGGGACACTGGGGAACACTCGGCACACAGTCACTTAAACTCTGGTTACTCATTCAGGCTACATCACTTAACCTTGGCACACATGCTGATCCTGTTACACACATACACACAAGTTTTGTTCTCTGGTCTTAATGTCAATGTGTATGGTAGTTGGACCTTGGGGAAGACATCTTCAGTTTGTTCCTGAGAACATTGCAATAAAAAAAGAGAAAACAATCACCCTTTGTTCACCTCGTTCTCTTAGTTCCATTTCATATGTGAAACGCCCTTTAACGGGCTTCGCTATTGGTTTACCCATTGAGACTCCACTTTGGCACCCTGAGACGGATCTTTTGCTCTCACTGCCCACTTAGGAGGTAGCAACCACACAGCAACTATGCACTATAAAACCCCAGTGCATCTGCTGCTCATCCCCCTTTTTCACTCAGTCACTTGGAGTAGATCTACATCTTGATTCATCCACCCAGCCTCCAGTGTCAACTTGGATGAGAGTGGGACATTCTGCTTGCAATAAAATCAGTGGCTTTCACCTATTCTAATGTCAACGCTTGCAGTGGGACAAGAGTGTTACTCTGATCAAGCATTCAGTCATGATCTGTCTTCTCCTGTCTTCCCCTTTCTGGCCTGGTGACTGGCCATCGCTCCTGTCCGAATGGGACTGAGTGACGGCTGGCATGTTCAACTGCTGTTGGATGGAGCCTGTGCTGCCCAGGAGGCTGGCTAGGTCTCTCCAGTCTGAAGGAGAACGAACAGTGGCAGCTTCTCTATATGCCACTGTCTACTAACTCCCTTTTGATCAAGACATCCAGGTAATGATAAACCCACTGGAGACTGAGAGGAAGGCGTTGTAAAACCTGGGCTCTCATCTGCACCCCCTGCAGCCTCCGTTTCAGCAGCAGCATCAGTAGCGCCAGCAGCCGCAGCATTGCCAGCACTCCAGGGACCACCCCTGTGACTGGGCCCCTGCCACCCCGAGCTGTCCTGTGCCCTCCTAGTCTCCTTTGTCCAGAGGCAAATTTAGGAGAGGCAGCAGCGCCAGGCCAAGTAGGACCTTCAGTAGGTCTTCAGTCCTAATTAAGGGCGTTGCCCCACTTAACCTAAAGAGTATAGTTCCCTTAAAACACCAACATAGACACACTGGCTGTCTCACATGTCATGAGAGGCACCCCACCTAGGAGGGGGTGGTGCCCTCTCTCCCCCTCACAAGTAGTGCAAATAAGGGTAAGGCGGTGCACGATGCATGATCTTCCCCTGCTTCACCTGTATCTAATTAATTAGTTGAGGAACACTGTTTTTCCTCTTTATACTCATGGGTGCCCAGTGGGAGCCTTAATGGATAAGTCAATAGTGAAGCCACGTATTCATAGAACACGGGTTACGTCCAGTAACTAGTATTTCTTCTGTTAACAGCTTGCTAAATGTTTAACTGCCGTAATTGCAAATGGGAGAGCAAAGTAGTTTGTTCATCAGTAGATATTTGAAAGAACTGGACATTTTAAAGCTGATACTTTATCACAGACTGCCTTCCAAACAAACCACCCATTAGCAAGAAATGTGAAATAGTTCTCTGGTTTTGTGCAGATGTTTTAATACCTAAACAGTGTCTTATTTTTTGTGGTGCAACAACAATAGACCTCAAAGAAACTGCCTTTACTTTGCATGTGGCATCAGTTGACAATACCTAAAAGACTGTCAACTTCACCCTGTGCTGATGACAGAGTTCATGTAACAGGCTGCTACTGTGTGTATGTGTCCGTGCCTATTATAACCTGACAGATCAAAGGAGCTGTTATCTTTTGAAGGTTGTTCAGATATCAGCTCCTCAAGATCTGGAAACCCCTCACCACTGGAGTCTCACCTTCACAAAACATTGGAATGCAAACCTGATGTTCGTGTGTGTGTGTGTGTGTGTGTGTGTGTGTGTGTGTGTGTGTGTGTGCGTGTGTGTGTGTGTGTGTGTGTTTTCATGGCTGCAAATGTGCACATATGTTTATGTCTGTGCACGCATCATGTAAGACTCTGAAAGGCAGCACGGATGAGTCACATGTTGGTGGCTGCAGGGCTGTGTTTGTCAATGCAGCCGGGAAGGCAAAAAGAAGAGGGGCAAGAAAAAAGACTCTGAGAGTGAGAGAGAGTGAGAGAGAGAGAGAGAGAGAGAGATGTGTGAGTGAGTATTTGCGAAAAGGGCAGAAGAATCTGACAGTGCATGAGAGGCTTCCTTTCAGGGCAATTGGAAGCCACAAAAGCATGTTTTACAGTGGGAATAATCCATCAGTCTGTGTTTGTGTATGTGTGCCCACCTGTGCGTGTGGCTGTGTGTGAGTCAGGATGAGTCATCCTTATTTGCTGGCCTGTCAGACTGTCTAGCCCTCAAGGCAGCAGGGGAAACGAGCTGATTCATCCGCTGCCTCGCCGACACAATCCAACGTTCCTGTATTTTCTCTCTTTCACACACTTTCACTCTCTGTCTTTGTCGTTGACACCCGGCACAGTCATGGTGTTGTTACAGATCTTGTGGCATGTGTTCCACACTCTCATTAACAGTTCATCCAAATGCATCTTGTTAGCAGCTAATTGGAGCGCTGTTCACTGCAAGAGCTGTTGCTGGCAAGCATTCTGTTTATGTGGCATTTGGAGATCCTCATAGACAACTGGTTGTAAAGACACAGTGTTGTATGCTGTAGAGAGACTGAGGCTATTTACGAATTTAAGGCTATCTGAATGAAATTGACTGGACTTGGACAAAACGACATTCGGGAGATTTGAACTAATTTCTTTCACTTCACACAATTTGTTTATTTGTAATGTGCATTATGGGTGAGCAATATGGATAACATTTTCTGTCACTGTAAATTTAACTTTCTATCACAAGATACATTAGATAGAAGATACATTTTCTGGAAAACAATAGGCCTTTTTCACAAGAGGCATTTTGACATTTCACTGTAATTTAATTTAGCTGCTTAAGTTTCAGGGCCCTGGTATTGTGCATGCTGTCTCATTGTAACACTGTTGGGGTTTACTGAGACACTTAAAGGGGAACTCCACCGATTCTACCCATGAGGTCTGTTTACAGGTGTCCAGAGTACTATTGCTAATATTAAAAAAAGTTGTGTAAAGACTTTCATGGCTTCTGAGAGAGATGCATTAAAATTTGTTAAATTGTGTTAGTAATGTCACCTGAGTCAGTGTTGCTTGGGTCTAAAGACAAAAATTGAAAATGACAACAAGCAGGGGGTGTGGAGTTAGAAGGAAGTGATCTTACCAGACTTCCGTACCCTCTCGTCTTCTGCTTGAGGCTACATTAGGCTCTACCAGTACAATGCACCTGAATCTCTGACCAAACTTTCAGACTTGATCCTATTTTTAAACTGTTCATCGTGAGTGTGACAGTGCTATAGGAGTGCAGTGCTAAATTGGTGGAATACTCATTTACGTAGAGCCATCATTATTTTATTAGTAACACAGGTGCTTTTCCTACAATGGCAAGTCAACATGTTAGCTGTGAAACAATCCTGTTGAGGAACCTGACCAATCCAAATACTTCATCACATTGGTACAAAAATTCTTCAAATCCATGCCATCATTTAGTCCTGATCATTGATTTGCAATATTGCCCATAATGCCCTCATACAACTAGAGATAGAGGGAAGTGACACTTCACATTCCCAAATAGCTGACGAATATCTATCTTCTGACAATATAGCTAGCTTACTGTTTGAAATCTCTTCTGAGGACTGCATAGGCCTGCTCACCTTTGGTTTTAAACTTGGTTCCAAGCGATCTGTTGCTTTCTCCTTTGATTAAGATGGCAGCTGTTCTCAGCTTGAGTTTGCAGCAATGACACTACAATAGTTTCCTGACCAAGAGTCTCAGCAAAAAAAATGTTAAAATGTCCATACAATCTGCTGCAATGTTGTCTACTTCTCTCACATCCTGACTAGTCTATATAGGCTGATTTAAAAAATGATTTTGTAGAAAAGGTTTTGATTATTGAAATACCAAAAATTCAGACTAAGAAGTATCGCTTTGTGACAGAAATCTTTTGTCCATATAAGGCTCTAACTTAATTTTTTTCATCACCAATCCAAACAGCCCTGAAATACAGTTTCAGCTGTCCCAGTGAATGCTGGCCGTCCCAATTATAAAATTACTCTTTTAGTATAAATATGCTCACTCCTTCATTTTTTTTTAACACTGTTGGTGTGTGCACGCACTTAAGAAGGCCACCTGTCAAGCATGCTCCAGTGATACCCCTTTACCAACATGGTATGGGTTCCATTTCAGTGCCCGCAACTCACCATGAACCGTTCGTAGCATTTTGGCCTCAAACCAAAAAATAGCAGGTTACTCTTGACCTAAAGTGTTAACCTTGATGAAATCAGTTTGCGTGTCATATTCTACAGATTGGAAAGAGAGGATGGAGAAGACAAAAATGGAGAGGTCAATTGAGAACTCATTTAAAAAAATGTGCAGTGGTCTCATCAGTAGTTGGTTCATGCTAGTTTTTTTTTTGTTTGTTTGTTTTTGATAAAAACAAATATTTGTACTAACATATAAGCTTGCAGGTAATTAATGCTGATCTGCCTTTTTTTTTTTTTTTTTACTAATTTGTAATTTGTAATTCTATCATGTCTATATGGTAACCCAGATTCACAAACCTCATGTGACATTTCATGTTCCATGTTTTAAGTGATTATTTTAATCCAAACCATAATCTTTCCATAACCCTAACCAAGTGTGTAGTAGTAGTAGTTTTGTGCCTAAACCTTCATAGCCTTTAATCACAGCATTGCCACACCATAAAACAGCAGGACAATAATATTTTGAAGCTGCTTGCAGGAGTTTTTCCAAATCTCAGGTTACCGTCTAGCCATGACGGTTTACGTCAACCCTTTTTGTCAATGACACATTCTTGATTACAATGGTTCTGCTTAAAACTGGTAGAAATGCGGGCTGGTTTATAATCCTTAACAGAACCAGTTAAAGAACCAGAGCTTGAGTGGCTGGAGTTTGTTCCAGTCTTTGTGTCTTCTGCAGAATGTTTTGCTAGTTGGGCAGCTTTCCTTTCTGGCATCTTAACATCTTTTCTCTCGCTTTCTCCATTTGATGCAACTCAACTACTGCGTTTGTTTACTGCTGCCCGTAGCCATCAACATGGCAGCGACGTCCATGGGGACGTCACTGTGCCCATTCCCTATAACATATCGTTACATGGTTTAGATTCCTAAATAAATATTCACCTCGTCACTAGATACTCCTGAACAACTCGATAAACTCGTGGATGATGCCATCTCTGCTGTCTGTGCAAGGCTTTTTGTCCTACGAGGCCACCGTCACTTACCTGACAGGAGGGATGAGCAAGTGAGCGCTGCAATCTAGGATTTGCTGATGTCACTGTTACTCACCATTTTTACACACTGAGGTTTTAAGGCTACGTCTACCTTCTGCTTCGCCACCGTCCCAAAATTTTTATCATCCATGAACATTTTTCTGTCCCCAGAATGATGGATGTCGTTAAGTTAGAGCACTGCCATAAGTCCATATAAATATATTTAGACATGAAGCTAATATGGTGGTACAAGTGACTAAAAAGGTTTCGTGTTGTGCATTGCCCTGGTAGGAGGGGATGTTGTGAATGATATTGTTGTAGAGTGTTTCAGTTGTCACAGCAGGGTCCCTGGGGCCTGTCCAACAGCAGGCTGAGTCAGCAATAAAGGACAAAGTTGAAGTGACTTCAGGTTATGCTGAGTCAGGCTGAGAAGCTCTGAGAGCAGGTAGATTTGTCCTTCTGTCCTTCTATGGGCTACTTTCCTATTGTATTGCTCTTGTTTTCCTGTTCCCACCTCCCTTTTCCTTTCCCCTTGTCTTGACACTTTCTCTCCCCTTCCTGTCCTTCCCCGTTCCTACATTATTCTCCTTTTTATTCATCTCTCTATTTACCCTTACGTACTTTCGTTCCCTCCATTGTTACCTTCTCTCCTCCTCTTCCGTTCCCTCTCCTGCCCCCGTATATCTCCTTTTTTCCATGACTCCTCTGGTGTAGTGGCAGATGCCAGAGTCCTGTTCTCCTCAGCAGGCTTTCATGATACACCGTTTTCTTCCTGCCTGCCTGCTGCTCGAGCCTCAGTGACTCAGCATTCATTTTTTTCAGTGCCCCTAGACAACCTCCTATAGTCAGTGCTGCTTTCGTTGATCATGCTTACTAGATTCTAACTTTATGATGGTTTATTATGATGGTTCATAGTATGACCTTATGTATATGCTCTATGGTAGTCCTGGCTTTGTAAAATCTGTGTCATGTATTGATGTGTTAGACCAGAAAGATGTCCAAGTGGTTTGTTAAGCTGTCCAACTAGAGGCTCCCTACTTCTCATTAAAACAAAAAAAAAGCTGAAATTCTTTCATTGTATTTAGTGTGTGCTTATGTAGTGTATGCCTGTTTCCTTACTCTTGCCATCAGTGAACTCTATGTCCATCTGTTCCCTAAATCTCTCTGTTTCATCCCCTTGTTCACACCATTTTTTGACCTCGCTGTCCATCTGTTATTTGGCTCCAGCAGACTCACTGCAGTAGTTTATGTATATTAGTGTGTGTGTGTGTGTGTGTGTGTGTGTGTGTGTGTGTGTGTGTGTGCGCGCGTGTGCCTGTGCACTCTCTTCGCTTCCTTGGCTTATGATAAATGGATCTAGCACAGAATGCTTACTTAGTGACTCCGTGTCGTGCATCTTTCATGATTTTGCTTTGTTTCAGAGAAATACAACAGAGGAAGATATTATCAAAATGTATGTTTTTGGCACAACTTTGATGAAGAAAAATGAGAACACACACTGAAGGAAAAAGGGGTTGAAAATGGAGCAGATAGTCCATGTTGGAACAAGCAAGGTCAGATTAACAAGGAGGGTCAAAAGAAACTGGCCAAAGTTCAGTGTTGTAACGACCACACACAAACAAACAGAGAGGCAATGAAGGGTGTTTCAAGGTCCATAATGTAGGTTTTATGGCCTACAGAAGGTGTTCTCCTAGCACTACTGCTGGCTCCCTAAGGGTTTGTGCAAGGGGTCATGGACACAGGTCACAGGTGACTGAAACAAAAACAGGGTATCAAAATAAGACAAACTTTTAAGTTCAGCTGAGGTTATAAGGCTTCCCGTTCTTACCAGGCTTGTCAGACCCTTTTAATGGAGGGTCTCAACATCAAAGTAAAGTATATTTTGGAATGCAGAGAATACTGGTCAGTGAGATAAAATGCTTGATGAAGTAAATAACATTCTGTACAGTTGTTTTTAAAGGATAACCAGAGTAGCTCAACCTAATATATTACATTATCTTTATATTGTAAATCTAACAATACTCATGAGCAACAGTGGTCTGTGATTCTACAATGTGACTCTGATATTAAATTAATATAACTGTTCAGCCAACACTGAATTGTGTCAGTAGCTTCTTTGCATATGATAGCAAACATCGGTGCCCTGTCCAGATGAAGGACGAGTAATTGGAGGCAAAGACTACCAACACTGTACAGATGCCAATAATTTGTGCTGTTCATGGCTGTTCCAATCGATCTAATCGGGGAAAAAAATAAAGGCAACTTTAACTCCCAAAAAATAGTAGGATGTAAAGGGGAGAAGTAAAAAAAAACAAAAAACAAAAACCAGCGACAGATGTGGATTAAAAACCTCTGTCCTCAGTCTAGAGGAGCGGAGTCAACTTGCGTCAAATGTAAATGTTAAAGCATTGTGTTAAACGCACCTCGAGTTCAATTACAATGTGCTATGATAACTTCTGTGTGTTTTTAGCCACAACCCAAATGTTTAACAGCTTTACAGCAGACCTCTAGGACAGTTGACCTAGTAGGTAGAAAATAGCAGCTAAAGTTAGCTAATGTTACCCAGTAACGTTAACCTGACAGGGATGCATACATGTACAAAGTTGAAGTATTAAAGACAGTTATACTTAAGCACATTTAATTCCCGGCCAAAAACAAGATGGCAGTCGTTTCAGTCATGGATACAACCGCACACAAAATAGTTATAGCCCACTAGACTTCTGTACGCTTCTGGACATTTGTGCCAGAGATCGTGTCCACACCAGGCAAATCGGTCAAGTTGTGACAAAAAAAACTTATCTGTTTTGTTAGTATAACAAAGAACATAAGTTTGAATGTTCTGACGATACCTCTGCCTGCAGGTTCATCCAGTCCTGTTATGTAGTCACTTTCCTCTATATCCACTTCCTGCCCTCGATCTGAATTTCACGCGTCATAACAGTCACATGACTGCAAACAAACTGTAGATCTGAACCACTGATTAGAAAGTGGTAGTCACCTTGGATAATAGCATGCTGATGACAAATCTGATGCAGTTCATGTTATGGAAGATGGACGTGTGTTGATATAACAGCTTGTGTTTCCAACAAATGTAGTCGTATCTGCGTACTTTGTAGTGCTACCAATTACAGTTGGGCCAGTGTAAAAAGTTGCAAAGCAGTTTGATATTAAGCCAAACATCTGACCGGATTGGTGTACTGTATTTTACTCCTAGGTGTCGCACTTGACTTAGCAGCCATTCTCGAATGGAACATTATGACACTGTGTCCCAACAGCAAACAAGCATCCGATAATCACATCACATCGCATCACGTAAAATCTTAGCGCTCTGTCTTCACTGAATCTGTCAAATATGCACTTCCGTTACATCAGGTAACTAAACCATGTAGCCATCAGCTGTACACCTGAGATCAGACTGGGAGAGTAGCCTACTTGTTATTTTATGTTTGTGAAATAAGAAAGTGTTGTATTGACAATTCCTCATTACAGCTTCATGAATAGGCTGTTCCTCGTCCATTGTCGTGCTTTAAAAGCAAGCGAAGGGAATAAGTCGAAACTAGGTGTCCGACAAAAGTTCTGCTCAAAGCGGCACACCATGTCACTCGCGGCTAGTTAGAACACCTCTTTTGTGGGCTTCAAATCCAAAATGTTTTTGTTTTCTTAAGAAAATAACTGCCATGCTTCATCTCATCACCCCAAGGCATTTTTTAATTTCTTAGAACGTGACATAATTCCAGATACTGGTTCAGTCAGTTTGCAATAAGTCAAACTGGTTTAAGCTCATACAGTGGACTAGACTGGCTAATCCTGAAGTTGACCCAACTCTAAAAAATTTTTTTGTGATAAAATATGTTACTAGTGGTAGAAATGGTGTGTGTCACTAATATTTCCTAACTAAAATAAAGGTTAAATGGAGATGGTAGAAAATACCTATGTCATCTTTATATTGGTCTTGTCATTTGAGGCCATTCTTAGGGCCGGATTGCATCTATTAGTCCCACAAGAATGTCACCTTTCTAACCTGGGTAAGGCTTCTTAGCCGTGGGCACTTAGCCTACCGATGACCTCTTAGTTGGACCTGCTTTCTAGTAAGCTCTTCTGTTTGTAAAGGTTTGTTGTAATCCCCCCTCCCTCTCCCTCTCCGTTTGTTTCTTATGGTTAAAATGGAATGCCACCTGCTTGATCAGCCCAAGGCTAATCCACTTCCCTGATTACACACCTCTCTTGTGACCCGGACCTTGTAAAATTTGGCCACATACTTAAGCACAAGGAGGCCTTTAACAGATTCAGCTTCCAGCAGAAACAGGGGGTCAGGGTGCTTGTTTGTATCAGCCTGTGATGGTAAATACATTTTTTTTCCTACTTACCTATTTCTTAAACTCCTATGGGACAGAGGGATCATGACTTTCATGAGCTTGTTTGTGTACAATGACCTAGATATTGTACGTTGTAAGTTCTTTTGTTCAACTTCAGCTTGACTAGCAGGTTGCAGGAAGTAGGCCAATGACCTGGAGGCTTGTCTGGCTATATGTTGACTGAGTTGTAGTGATTGTTATGTTGTTGTGACTCCAACTGACAATTTCATGCAAATGTCAGATTAAGTCATAGTAATGTAATTGTTGTGTCAGCTTTTTACCTGGCAGTTTTTTAAATTGTTTTTTGTTATCAGATGATGATCATCAGGATTGATGGTTACAGCGATAAACCACTTCTATGGATGAGAAAAGTTGGGACAGAGTCATTCCTATGCAAATGCTGTTTCAATAATTTGCTTATAGAAATCAAGTAGTCTGCCTACAGTGCTCATTTTTATACATGACAACATATGGAAATTAAAAAAATATGGTAATTCTTTTTTTTATTTACTTATCTCCCATGATACTTTGCCTTGCGGTAACCCATCTGCTTCCAGCTGGCTACCTGAGGATAATGCCTGCAAATTGAAATCATTACGGGAAAAAGACAGTCATTTTCTCTCAATGAAAAGTGTAGTCTCCTCGAAGCGTAGGACAAACTGCCAAAAATAAGCCAATGAGATGCTGCAGCAAAACTTATAATTCCTTAGGCTATCTTGTGTAGTCTATTAAACAACGAGACACAGTCACGTCTGCTAGTGATGGCAAAAGAAAACAATGGCCACGGGGAAAGCACCTGTGGTTGAGGCCGCCCACGTCAAGTAGAATGATAATGTCTATTCACGTAATGCCCCCTTGAGTGGACCCTTGGTAGTGATGATGTCAAGTTCATTATTTTATATTTATGTAATAAATATACAAATATCTTTAGATGGTTATCTGCATGAGAAACAAAGAAAAAGGAAAAAAATGTGGTTCTAATAATCATCCACAGATAGTGATCAGTTTGACCCACACAGATGTGATCACTATAAAGGTTTCCACTGTACATAGATTAATGGAAATCTGATGAAGGCTAGCACCTTTTACAGCACATAACATTTAATTATTTTTAATCTATAATGAGCATTTTTTTCTAGGGTTCATTCATTCATTCATTCATTCATTCATTCATTCATTCATTTTCCATAGCCGCTTATCCTGTTGGGGGCCATGGGGATGCTGGGGCCTTTCCCAGCTGACATTGGACAAGAGGCGGGGTACACCCTGGACAGATTGCCAGACTATCACAAGGCTGACTTTTTCTAGTGTTGCAACTAACAGTTTGGCATTATTGTTGACTGTGTAGGAAATTTTCTCTATTATTATTTAGTGATTTAGTTAAAGTAATAAATTTCCCATCACAGTTTCTCAACACCTACAGTGACGTTGTCAAATTGCTTGTTTTGTCAACAATCCAAGACTCCTTTACTATGACATATGATACAAAAATGCAGCCAGTCCTCACATTTGAGAAGCTTGAAACATAAACTAAAAGAAGAAGATGCTTGAAATATGATTGAAACAATTAATAGACAATTTCTGTCGATCAGCTAAGCAATTAATAAGTTAATCTGAATAGAATTTGGTAATTTTGTTTTGTAATTTACCTTTGACATGAAGCTTTTTCAATCTGAAAGTTGGCTTTATGTGTATGTTGTAATTACAGTAGTTTTTCTGTGTAAATTAGGAGTTGTCAAGAAGATTTGGACTTTCTGGCAGGTGAATTACTTCAGTAAAAGTGAGAGAGAGAATGGCGGTTTGCATGTCCTCATCTCCACTCATTAAATTAGAACAAGGCAGCTGGTTAGGGATTCTGTGCTTGTTTGCATATGGTCCTTAATGAGATAAAAAATTAGGAGGAGAATTAATTATTTGTGATTTGTGTGTAAATGTGTTGGATGATGGGATTAGAAGCCGCAGGTAGGAGAGGAGATGAGAGGGTAAGAAGAGAGAAACTAATCTGTTTAGAGGGAAAGAAAGGAAAGCAGCGTTGGCTCTGATCCTACCAAGCCCCTCAATACTCTCCTCCAGGGTTGGGCCCTTAAGGCTTTCCTGCCTACTTGCTTTCCGTGAGTGTGTGTGTGTGTGTGTGTGTGTGTGTGTGTGTGTGTGTGTGTGTTCACACACTCCAGCTCATGCCATGTAAGTTTCCCAGCGCTTCCCTCTCTCCCTCTCGCCTCACTCTGCTGTTACACCCCATAGAGCCCCTGTGGCTATCCTGGAGTGTGTGTGTATTGCTATATAATTGAGGTAAAAGGGGAGCCAATGTGTATGTGCTGGGTATTTGTTTGTGTGTGTGAAAGAGAGAACATACACTGTTTTGTGTTCATGCATGTGAATAAAGCAGCTTTGTTTGTATTCTGAAGTAGAACTTGGCTCTCAAACTCAAGCAAGGGAGGTATGACTTTAATAATTAATAGATTTTCTTAATTATGTTTACTTCCGTTAAAATCTGGGGCATAATTTGTTAAAGGGGTTATGATGATGATTTGCATACACCTAAATTTGGGTCGTTCTTTTCTTGCCAAACAAAGCAAAATGAGCTTTCTTTGCTGCATTTTTTTAATCTAAAATACTGGATAAATTTTAAAAAAGCATGAAGAAAGAAGACATATTAAATGTTTGAGAAAGGAGGAATGACAACAGATCAATAAAACAAGGGCAAAGTGAGGCACAATGTTTGAGAATACTTAGTTGGAGATTTAAAAGACAAAAAAAAACACTATCTCTTGAATCACAAGCACACAAAGTGACCCGCAGAGAAATTGCAGGGCTGGTCTGACAGGCAATCAGAGAGGCAAAGATCTTAACTTCATTTAACTGTGTTTAATCAAACCATGACACAATAAAATATTAAACTTGTGGGGTTTCAATTAGAGGCCCCAGACTCTGTTTAGATTGCTCATCACTCTAGTTTTGGCAGCTGTAATTACAGGTTTGAAAGTAGAGATCTGGCTGTTTTAGATCCATTCCTGTCCTCCCACTCCCAATCTCTCTTCCCCTACCCTCTATTCATCCCTCACTCCTTCTCTCCCTCCTCTCCTCATTTTCCCCTCCCTTACTGTCTTAAAGGGGAACATCATTCAAGTTAAGAAATCCAATATGTTATTACCATGGCCTGGGAATGTTCAATTAATATTTGTGAACATGAGCTGCTCTCTCTCAAAGCCAGAAACCAGAGAAGTGAGTCTAGAACATGTGATGTCATCAAGTATAAAGTCTGGAGCCGTTCCATAGAACTTGTTTACACCTGGTATTCATATGCATTTTGGGTGATCTGAAAACGTGTAGAGTTGAAACACATCGCTGTTCACACCTCTGGCGTGTTCAGATTTTGTTACTGCCTGCGTCACTTACACTAGGGGGTCAAAGTGCCTCGTGCGCAGTTATTACCCCCACACTCTCGCTGGCTGTTTGCTAGCATGCTTGCTAGTCACATTAGCAGTTGTGTTAGTACAGCTGGAGATAACACTGTCAGCAGAATCCAACATGTCTCCTTACATAAGGCAAAACAAGGGAGGGTCACACAACAGTTAATTCAACTTGTCTTAAAATTGGCAAGTCTTAAAGCTTTGGCATAATGTCACCAAAACAACCACTATGTCCTGTATTGATGACACTCCTGTCAGGGACACATCTGCATGCATTAGCATTAACACTACAAAAGATATGCGGTCAGATGCGTCCCAGGCCACCTTAGCAAGTGTTTTGAGGGATCGGATCACAATCCGTCTTTATGGTTGTTTATACTTGTACTTAGCGCTGTCCACTTGTGATCCGATCACCGAAGACGTGTGTTAATACCAGGTGTAAACAGGCTCTTAGACAATGAATGGGAGCCTATTTTTGTTGACCCACAGAATGTTTGTTTTCTTTCTAGACCCAAATGAGCTTTATTCTATTGTAGTCTTGTCAGTTCTGAAAATGTACCCATATAGACACCTTGATGTCGTGCTAACAACAACAATCACTTTCAGGTTGGACAACTGGCAGCTGATTTCAATTGTAGAGGTTTGTAAAATTGGCAAACATGTTTATTTCTGTTGACATTTTCAGCTGTAACAGTAAAGTTCAAAGAAATGTGGTCAAACATGGTGGTCCACACTATGTGACATTTTTGCTGTTTGTTGCTTTGTTATCATCTTTGATAAAGCAAATTTACCGGCACAGAAGCCAAACAATGTACTGCTGTGGATGGGACCGCATCAAAACGTATTTTAGCTACCTAAAAAAAATCAATATCAGTGTAAGTGTATGCTGTATTAAAATTTATGCCCCAAGTTAACATACACACTAACCAGTCAAGGCCATGGTAGACCAGCAACTCAGTGTTTGGGTAAGTAAAATGACTGCCTTTGTCAGGGGAGTCTGGTGGCTTTGATATAACTGCTCCAATTCCCCATCAGAAAAGGCTGCCTGACAGCAAGGTAGAGTGGTGAAAATATTCTAAATATAGTATACACTCAAACTGATATTTTTTTGTTGTTTTGTTTTGCTTTGGGGCTTTTGTAGGCCTTTTTTAGGTGGCTAAAAACTAACTAATGGAGGCAGTGTTTGCTCAGCGCTGTTTGATTTTATGTACGTAATGCAAGGATTTTCTTCTGGGAACTTACTGTAAATAAACATTGTGGTTTGGTCAATACTCAGAACATTGCCCTGGGTGCTCTTAGCGTCATCTATAACATCTTTTTCCAATTAATTGTCTATGGAGCAGCTCCACACTTTATACTTGATGACATCACAAATTTGAGTTTTAGCACCCTAGCTTTTGGATTCGGGAGAGAGTTGATAATGTTTACTAATATTTTTGGACTGTCTTAGACCATGGGTATTGAATATGTTACTTATTGCTCAGTGCCCAACTTCTTGAAACCCAGCCTCTGGAGTCCTTGCTGGACCTTTGCCCTCTGGGAATGAACTCTGACCTTGCAGTAGGCCTTAAGGCGCATTAAGAGGCAGGCTCTGAATGACAGGGTGTGGTAGGGGTCAAAACTCACAGGTCAGTGGGGATCAGGGGCAAACAGGCCCACTCCCTTCCATTATGTCTTTCTCCCCTGTCTCTCTTTCTCCAACATCCCTTACTCAATCCCCATCCTATTTTCTCTGCTTTGCTTGATTCCTTTCCTCTAATGCACCAAACAGCTCTTTTCACCTGCCACCCCTTTATCTGATATGGTGTAGTGCTTTTTGCATGCATTTCTTTATCTTTAACTTCCTATGAATTTATTTAAAAAGTCACCAATTTTGTGGTTAAATTTATAGTCTGTAGGATTACAGTCCTGGTTGAATGGGCAGCTGTGGTTACTGGTGGTAACAGTGAATCAGATTAACCCATGGCAGCAAACACCCCTTGAGCAGCTACTTTGTCAGAAATACAACAGAAGAGCAACCGATGCATCTGTTCACAGAACAATCACACATATTCACATTGTTTTAAAAATGAAGTCACTCAATAATTGGCCTTTTTCCGTCATGACATGAGTAACCACAATCTGATCTCATGCTGCACACGCTGCGAGCACTTTTCCACACAGCAGCACAAAGAAGTTGGTGGCATGTTGCCTGCAGCTCTACATCAAACAACTCATTTTGGCTGCTCCCTTATTCTATTACTCCCTGTAATATTTCAAACTGATCTGCTGTCATTTTCTTCATATTTTGTTTGATTGTAAATTTAGCTGTGTTCATGGTCAAACAGTTGGAACTAAAGCCAATCCTTGTACACTGCTAACTTAAATTTGCATTCTCAACTTATACCCACTTCGGAACCTCTGTCCTCCCCCTCCTGCTCTCCTTTCCCCCCTTTCCTCATCAACTGCTTTGCCTTCGTCTTTTCTTTGCTATTATTTTGTTTTTCGTCTTCCCACACTCCCTCCCTGCTCCCTCTATTCTCCTTATCATGCCCTGTCGTGGCCTCCACACTCTTAAGCCATTGATTTACCAACACAGGGACTTTCTTTGAGCTTTGTGGGTGTGAGCCACTGAATCTGTGCATTTCTATTAAAGGCTCAGTGTTTCTCTCCAGTTGTCATCAGGCACATGTTGACTGCAGCGTGTACTCCCAAACACCATTTAAAACACACTCAGGGCTCCACACTAACTTTTAAAAGTGGTTGCCAGGCTGGCAACCAGGCATCAGCTTTTGGTTGCCAAAACTGAAAATTATGGTTGCTATTTTTAGTCACCTTATATTTTGAGTAATTAAGATACCATGCAGTTGTACATCGGTTTAGTGATGAAATCATGAGTTACAAGACTGTTTAAGAGCTTTATTACCACAACTAAACCATAGACTGTAAAAATAATGGCCATAGCTATCGTGACGTCACCCATTGGTTTGTGAAATCTAGTTTTGAAGCATCGAGTTTGACATTTTGGTCATCACCATCTTGTTTTTTGGAGTCAGAAGTAACCATATTTGTGCGAGAGGGTGGAGCTGTGGAGGAGTGAGGGGTGAATCTGACAGAGAAGCAGAGGACACAGCCTGTCACTCAAAGCGGGCCTGCCCTTAGTAGTGCATAACTTTAAGCCTTAATCAGATGAGTTAAATAAAGATTCACCTCTGCACAGTTGTCATGAAGGACAAATTAGCTATAGAGACCAAAAATGTTTTTTGTACTGGGCTGTAAACATGTTTATTTCTGTCAAGTTTGGCATTTGCCAGCCTCAAGCAGCCGTTCAAAGAACTGCAGTTTTTGGCACTTCCATGTCAGCTTTATTTTTCAGCCCCAGAGGTTGATGCTTGAACCAAACAAAATTCTTTGTAGTCTGTGTTTTCTCTGATACTACACAGAATTTTAATCTCAAGTATTATCAGTTAACATGTCCACCCTCAATTCCTTGCATACACAATACCAGTAGTGCAGCTGTTGTCATGTTATTTACAGGTGTCTCAAAAATGAATCCAGCAGGTCACTGGATGCTCGCTCACCTATTTTCTCCTTTTCAAATTTTGCTTTGTCATTGTCACTAAAACACATGCCTGTGTGCACTTGGCGAAACACACCAACACACATGCAGCGTTGTCACATCCAGAGTCAAATGGTTCCAGTTCTGACTGTAACAGCAATATTTAAATATCATTGATGCAACTCATATAAATATATTTATTTTGGGGTGCATGTTTTGCTGTTTGCTATCGCTATATTTTAAATGGTGGTTGCCACTGAGGGCAACCAAAGGCAAAGAATTGGTTGCCAGTTTCTCAAAATGTTTGCCAGTGGCAACCTGGCAACCGTAACTGTCCATAGCTGCACCCTGCACTCTACTCATGAAGCTTTTCCTGTCACACACATTCAGGCAAGCACACAAAAACAAACAGCAGGAATAATTCAGCTGCTGTCTGCTGTCTGATTAATGAGGACACACAGTCTGTGAGATGAGATGTTGATCCCCTTGGGTACTAAAGTATTATAACAAACCCAGACTGTAGTGACAAACATGAGTGTGGGTGTAAGTGTTTGACCGTAATTCTGTCTATGTGTGGTGCTTTGGAGGATGCCTGAGGACATGGATATTTCCGAGTGGTTTGAACAAAATGGTTTTAATTCTTGAACTTAATAATGTGCGATGATTGAGAGCGTTTGTGGTCTGATGCTCAGGAGGCTAGATTAGATATTGTAAACACCTGCTGACTTCAAGTGACTTAGAGCTAAACTCACGGTAGGATCCGAACAGGTCGAGGCCCTGCTTTGACTTGATAACTCAAGGACTTCCTCATTTACAGTGAGCAGTGGAAAATTATCAAGTGCTCATGAGGTAAAAAAAAAATCATACTGTATCATATTTTAGTTTATTTATGATATAAACATAGGGTATTGCATTTAAATGAGATGATTATCTGCATAAATGCATTACAGATAAAAGGAAAAAAGAGCTGCAACACAGCGCTTGCACTACAGTTTGGTATGCACCTCAATGGTTACCACTTCAATCTATTATATATAAATCTGATGACACTAATCCTGCATGTTTTTCTATATTACCACAAACACACACAGTCTAGTTTATTTCAAGTCAGTTCCACATACACAGTCCTGCTTCTCTAAGTACTCACTAGAAAACCAAATGTGTATTAATTCACAGCTGAAAATAGTCCTTAATAAATGCACTATTTCCTCCACTCTGAGTAAAGTTTGCAAAAACCTGCAGTGCCCAGTAAAGGTTTTACAGATTTCTTCAGTAGGAACTGCTGAAATTGGGGCTGTACAGTTAGTGAGGACAGAAAGTATCGGCACTTCTGGTTTCAACCTTTTCATGAGATTATGGAAAAATACCACAAACATTATCCTTTTGATAATGATACTTCATTAAAGGTGTTGTATGTGACATTCAGAGCGATAATATATCCCTAAACTACTTTTTTCTATAGTTATAGTGGAGTAATGTAGTCCTAAGCAGAGCATGAAGTCACCCTACCCCTGTGTATGTTATAATCCAAAATTGTGGTTTGTTGTGGTAAGCGGTCCGGCCACGTGTGCATGTTAGTGCATGTGTGTGTCCTTCATCACTGCCACTTAGCACTGCGCTCATACGGCAGTTAGCATCGATACTAAGACTGTGGTGGCGCAGAAGCTTAGCACCCAACCTCCAGTTCCCTGGTTAGTCTCATATAGCCAGACCTATCTCCGTAGCACTTCCTCAGAACTTGCCATCATCAGTGTGTAAGTTGTTAGCTCAGAGGCTGTTGTTGTGTCCTGTAGCGAAGGGGATTTGGAAATGGTAACACACAGACAGCCGAAGGAAGGGAGAATGCCAGCTGAAATCAGCGCCTCAGTGGCAGGCGTATAGCTACAGTCTACATCCAGTGAGTCAGGCTACTGTTGTTTAGCGCTCATGGAGTTAGCACCGTTAGCTGCTGGCCACCAGAGCAGCTACCTCCATGTTGAGAACCATTTCCAGACAACTCATCCTCTCTGAATTTTGCATAGACGCCCCTATAGATGCCAAGTTTGATTGTGTAGTAATATGATGAACTGGGTTAATTGATAAGAGCAGGGTGGTCTTCAACACCACGTCTAAGAATATTTTAAATGCTATCTGAAAATTGCTGTACTCTCTCTACAGCTGATGTCATTGTTCTGTGTTAACTTTGCTTTTTGTGCTTGTGTCTTGTCACTTCTTGGCTCTACTCCTGCCATTGTTGTACTGTTGTATGTTTTCTTAAACGTCTTTTTCTACTTTTCTCCATCACTTGACCCCTCACATTTCTCTGGCCTCATACCAATCTCATGTTTTTTCTTGCTTTAACTGAAGACATAGACACATGGGACCATGTGGACACACAGACACTCACTGAAAAATGTATGTTTGTATGACGTACAATTTGAGTTAAGCTAAAACTGATTATTTATACCTAGCTGGAATAAACTTTATGTGTAAACAGTTTTAAGGCTAAATTGTTTCTACCATCAGTTTGGATTTTGTCATTGTGCCAATGAAATCAGTTACAAGACTTATAATATTAAACCACTGACATTATTTTAATGGAAAGACTGTGTTAAAAGGAAGTGTTAGAAATGTAATGTAAGAATGAGGCTTAAGAGTTTTCTCTTATGACTTTCTTCTTAGGTTGGGTGTTTTTCTTTGTAAGTGGACGACAGCCTCTCTGTGGAAATCCCCTTCTACTTACTCATAATATCTGCCTCCATATTTCTATCCTTCTCTTTTGTCTTCTTCCTCCCTACTGTTTTTTCTTGTGTTTACCCTCTTTGTCTGTCTGTCTGTCTGTCTGTCTGTCTGCCCAGGCTAAAAACATCAGTTGTGGTTAATTGGAATTTTAGTAACCACTGTGTTGTCTAATACAACCTAATAGATACAGGTAAGACCTCATTTATCCAATAACACAATTCCAAACTTTAATTCTCAGAGAAACATAGCAGGTTGTTTTTCCAGGCCAGTCAGATCAAACACAAGGCTGGTTTATTCTCCATTGTAATAATACCCTTAATTTAGCCTCTGTGAGTTTGGAGGAATCGTAGGATGGCTGCTGGGGGCTTTGAACTACAAACAACTTTGATGTAAGAGATGAGCTAGACTGATAAAATAACTACATGTCCACACCCTCGGCCTCCATCTGGTAGTGCCTGGATAAACCCTGTTAAACCCAGCGGAATAAGAAACTAATACCTTTGTTCAGTGATTGAACCTCTAGTTCCACTTCCTTAGCCACACTTTCTCATAAAGAGTGGCTGAAATGGCATTGTTCTGTATAAAATGTTTCTCTCAGATACCCTACATTGAAAAAGATGGATTTCAACAAAGAGGATAAAAATAGGAATAGGAAAAAAGAAGTGGAATAGTAGACAAAAAATACAAGCAGTGCAATCCTGTTTGAATTGTGATATGTTTTTCATTCTTTTGGCTCTACTGGATGTCAAATGAAACACTATGAGGTTATAAAGTGCTGAATGATCCCAATCAAAACATACACAAGCCAGTAGCATGACAGCAATTTAGGATTTATTTTTTTGGTGTTTGTGGGTGTTCGTATTTGTGGATATTTGTGAACTAACGTGCTTCTATTTAAGTTAGAGTGTCTGTGTGCTACAGTGTGTGGGAGAGCAGTCTTACTCGTCTTCCCTTTTGTCAAGTTATCAGCTTATCTGTAACGACACAAGACATCTGAGAGTTATTGCACCATATTTCTCTTTTCTTCTTGTCTTACTCACCATTTTCTTTCCCTCCTGTCCTTCTCATCTTTTTCTCTCTCACCTTCTACTTTTCTTTGTTTGATGTTATCCTTTCTTTTTCCCTGTATTTCTCCCCTCTGCTTTTTATCTTTTTGCAGATTGTGCCCAGTAGTAAAAGCTAAACAGTCCTTTGTGTTGTCTGACCTAACAGTGTGCAGAGGAAGGACATGGGGTGACGGGAGGTTGATCAGGGTCATGTCCAGTAGGCTAGAATAATAAATAACTTGACTATCTCTCACTGTTGTCCCCTGCTCTGTGGGAAGAATTAGCCTAAAGATTATTCCCTCAAGTCAGGGCGTCGGTAGCGTAGTGGATAGTGCCGGCCCCATGTACTGAGGCGATGCCTCGCTGCAGCGGTCGCAGGTTCGACTCCGGCTTGCAACCATTTGCTGCATGTCACCCCCCGCTCTCTCTCTCTCACCCCATTTCACTCTGTCCTGTACATTAAAGGCAAAAGCCCAGAAAATAATGTTTAAAAAAAAAAAAAAAAGATTATTCCCTCAAGTTGAACAGTGGTAAACTGCAGCAATAGACTCATGCTTCGGCAGCAACAGAATCGAGCTTCAGCATGTTTTCTTTCTTTCCACTGACTTTGTGAACACTCATGCCAGCTTTAAATATTATATATATATATGTTTGTGTTGTTTTTCAAAGAAACATCAAATATTTTTGGGCCACCTGGTGACAAACACACGGCACACATAAAATGTATCACACAAATATTTTATAATTAAGTTTATAAATGTGTCTTTTATAACAATTTATGGAATGCTGTGCAGATTGCAAAAATAGTAACACAATCGGTGATATTGGCAAACAAACTAAAAGCAATGTTATCTGTCTCAAGTTCTATTCAATCTCCTCCTTATCTTGTCACCCGCAGCAATCTCAGCTAAAACTGCCCGGTCTGAAGTCTGCGTGAAGTGCACATATTCTCACCACAGATCCTTGCTTTATAAATACCACTCTGTGTGTGGGAAAACGCACTTGCATAGTTTTGTGCATATACATCATTTACACATCTGGCCCCAGATGTGTCTCATACTTGCCACAAAATCAAGTAAATTTGGTATTTGAGCGATAAATTAATTTATTATAGATAATGATCTAAATAATGCATTCATTTAACTGACTGTATCATTTAAATCATGGCATTCTTCCCAACTGGCATAATTATCTCCGCCAGGTGTAAGCCTGGAGGGGATCATGCGTCGTGTGTGTGCATGCATGAGTGTGTTTGTGTGTAAGCGTGTATATCCCTTTGTCCACAGCCAGTCTTGCAAACTATTGGACCAATGAGCCTAATATTTAGGGTGCATCTTTATGACTGTATGCTCAAGGACCTCATGGTTGTGGTGGTGGCCATGTGGTGTCATACTGTCATTGTTGACTCATCACTCCTCTCAACTGGCCAGTAGGGGCTGAAAGTTTTCCAGAAATTGGCTCGACTAAAAACGATAAGCCTTAAGTTTATTTTTTTTTATTAATCCCCCTGAGGGGAAATTCAATGTTTTCACTCTTGCTTGTCAATTACACACAGGTCCGAAAGACACACACATGCACAAACAGGACCTATACATGCACGAAGTGGAGAGATGTCAGAGTGAGGGGGCTGCCCTTGGTGAGGCTTGGGTTCGGTGCCTTGCTCAAGGGCACCTCGGCAGTGCCCAGGAGGTGAACTGGCACCTCTCCAGCCACCAGTCCACACTCTATATTTTTTGGTCCGGACGGGGACTCGAACAGACGACCCTCCGGTTCCCAACCCAAGTCCCTATGGACTGAGCCACTGCCGCCCCTAACTTACTGTCAGTTGCTGGCCACATTTGTTGTGGGTCAAAAACTGAAATCCACAGAGATGTTAGTTGTCATTTTGAACTGAAGCAGGTTTTGTTCTGTCCTATGCACAGCGTCATACCACACTGAGAGCGTTTCAGAGGCGGAGCGATTTGCCTGCTTGATTTTGTAGACTTGCAGTTTTTGTTGATTTCGTCATTTTACTGTGATATTTATGGTTCGAACATAAGCTAGTAAGTAGGCTATTTAGTTAAATGGGATTTTGCCTGGTTTTAATTGTGTTTATTGCTGTTATTTTGTACTTTGTTGTGCTGTAGCTCGTTAAAAGTGTACATCATCTGATGAAAATTACAAGAATAGTCTAGAGTGGCTGCAATCAGCTCAGGCAGCGGCCTGGTGGAGACCCACACTCTACTGAGTGCACTTTTCTTGTTGATTAAGGTGTTGTCTTTTTTGAGGTCATGGCAGGGGCAAAAATCCCATTTCATAGTTGGGGGGGGGACGGACAATAAACAGTAAAATTTTAGAGAATAATTCCAGGGGGGGACAAGGAAAAAAAGTTGTAGCCTGTCTTTTATACAGCATCTTTTACCGCAATTTGACGCTTTAATCTTCTCTCTATCTATCCAACAGGCAGAGTGAATGTCTATACTTATGAGAAATGGCTTAACAACTAAACATTTCCTGCAATTAAACTGGTAAACTGGTTTATAAACAGTGTGCTGTGAGATCTGCCGCTGCGCACCTCACAACTGTGCGTAATAGCCGTGCGTAATGATCAGCCTGGGCCTGGGGCTTGTTGTAACAGTAAATGAGATGTGTTGTTACTTGTGTAAGTTAAACTTACTCTGCGATGCGCGATGTGGACAGCGGTTCCAGCCACATGCTGCTACTGCTGCCAAGCAGCCCCGCCCATTGGAAAGAGTATGGGATATACCACTACTAGGAATGGGAGGGGGGGGGGGGCTAAATCTTTTAAGATTTAAATAGCACATTATTGCGCGATTATAATGAGCACCGCTTACATTGTGCCTTCAATAAATACTACTGCATTGTTCAAAAATTATTAATTGTGTCTCAAATGATTCTAGGGGGGTACAGCTTTACTGAAGGGGGAGTCCTGTCCCCCCTGTCCCCCTCGGGATTTCCGCCTCTGGGTCATGGTGGTGGCAACCCTGACAAAACAAATGTGATTTCAGTCAATGAAACGTCAGCTCAGCATAATAGACTCCTTTTACAATGAAGAACACGTTAAAAAAAGCTTACAGACATCATCAGATTGTGGTTTGCCCTGAGGTCATCGTGTTAATCTAGGTTTTGCAATCTTGAGAACTGCTGGCTAACATATTTTCTCCTTACTCTATTAAGGCTAATGTCCTCTGGCTTGTCTCTTGTATTGAGCTTCTATTAATTTTCCATTCCATATAAACTGTGCAACAGTTTCTTTGGGAGTGATTAGAGGCCATCATTTTTAGGTGTTGCATCTGAGTTACAACACATCTCGGGTGAATGCAACCCATGTCTTATTTTCTCTCCCTGTTGCCTTGGTGTTCAGGTAATGGTGGAGTGGAATCTTCCAATTTGTCTCCATCTTTTTCCCCCTTCTGTATTCCTTCCCTCAGGACATTTTCTGTGTCCATTTCCCTTTTTTCCTGTCTACTTTTTTCCCCTCTGTAAAGGATCAGCACTTCAAAGCTGCCATTGAGCAGTGTCAGTGAGCTCCCAGGCCACAGGATCTGCTGAGCCCAGCCTTACATTAGAGCTTATTCAATCCTAGCTACAGGTGTGCTGCCCCCGCCAACTCCCAGAGGACGGCAGACGCTTCAAACACACCAAAACACAACCTTCAAAAGGCTGCATGTCATCAGCATTAATTCCTGAACACTGAGGAATCAGCAGAGTACTCTGTCATCTGAAACTGACTTTGAGAGAGAGACAGGGAGAGAGAGAGTGGGCAGTAAAACCCACACTGTCAGTCATACCTTCTCATTATACCCCTGAGTCATAGAGAAACCCTGGAGCTGAGCTCACAGACACTGACATTCTCAACTACTGTGTGTGTGAGTTGTGATTTGGGCCATATGTTTTGATTTAATAGTGTAAAGTTAACACATGACATGAGTTGTGCAATTTGTTTTCTTGTGTTTGTGTGTCTGTCTGTGAATATACAGTACATGAGTATGCATATGTGACTCTTTGAACAGACTTTGAGGACAACAGTTACACCTAAAATAACAAATTAGACTGTCTGACACAAACTTGATTCAGACCCCTTCTACACTTAGTTGTATGGGAGTAACTGAGCTGATGTAACTGAGCTGATGTCACAGAGTGACGACATGTAGTAGTTGCTGGTGGGTAAAACACAGGCAGCACTTACGATGATACTATTTGAACCTGGTCAGTATACAAGAAAATACAAGCACTGTAACCATGGCGCAATCTTTTGTCATAATACGGTCTACAAATTGATGTAAGAGGGGCGGTAGAATAATGGCACAGATTTCCTCCTGAATATCACAATAAAAGAAAATACTGGTGGTAAGTACAGTGACGGCTGTGAAAAGGACTAAACACTAAACACCAGGACCCAACAATTATATTTGCGGTATACATTAAATTTCAGGTTAGTAACGTCAGCTAACAAATAAACCACAATTAACCTACATAATAGTGATAATTTCCTTTGAAGTGAAAATTTGAATTGTCTTTGTAGTGTTAGTCAGTGTGGATTGCTCTATTTATGTGTCAGGGGTGGAATGTGGGGTGAACCTGGCGTTGCCTCATTATTCGGGGGCAGAGTACCCCAGGGTATGTCACATATTTTTCATAGTGGAAATTTTGGTGGGTCTCAAGGAAAGAATTATTGGATTTTCTTTGGAAAACTTTGAACACACAATGAACACTACAGACTGGGAATAAAATCCATTGATAGTATAATAGAGTGACTGTACATGTAATTCACAGACCTGCTAGCATGACTGTAGGCTCTTATTGAGTTAGTGTGAGAATACTTGGGCACAGTGGTGTTGTGAGCTAAATGCTAATGTCAGCATGCTAAAACTTCTACAGTGACAAAGTTAACATTCTCATGTTTAGCAGTTGTATCGTTTACAACCATCTTAGTGTAGCAAATGTTAGCATGCTAACACTATATGCTAATTATAAATTATAGACCATCTTGCAATGGTTTAACCAGCTGAAATGCTGATCCGCAACTAAAAACTAATGTGGGCTAGGGGTGCTAGAGGCCCCTTTCTTACTTTCTACCCACCTACTTCTGGTGTCATTACTTTAATCACACCCATCTATAAACTCAGCCTTCATTTTGATCTCAACAACACACCTGTAAAGTTTCATGGCTGCGTCTTGCATGGTTGTGACACTATGGTGCTGATAGTATCTGTCTACCGACAAACAGATGGACATATAAACATCTGCCGAAGTATACTTCCTAGTACAATAGGTGTCTCCAGGACCACATTTTCCTATAATGACGCGCGCGCACACACACACACACACACACACACACACACACACACACACACACACACACACAGATTCACAAGGTGAAAACATTATCAACCACACTGTCGCAGCTGGTAATAAACCAACTGAAAGTACTAGATACATTTTCATTTCAGTGCTAAATAAGAAGTCAGAGAGTTTTGCGATCCAGCTTTAGTTAAGACAGTTAAGTCAAATTTCAGTGGGTAATTGATCACTTCAACCTGCTGGTGGCAGTAGAGGAAATGTCAGGGGATCACCAAAGACATTGGTTAAGTAGGACCTAAGTTTTCCTACTGGTTACTTTTAGGTGTTTGACCTATAATATCGATCGGTCAGTTTAAAAAGATAGATATGTTCTGTCTGTCAACGTCATTAAAGCATTTGCCTTTTCAGACCAGTGGTTCACTTTGGTGTGACAGAATAACCTGTGCTACAACAAGCTGCTGTTTGTTTGGAAGCGACAGTTAAGTTGAAGCTGAACAGGCTCCAGGGTTAATTATTTGAAGCAGTTGCTTTGAGGGCAAGCCAATTTCTGTTGAATTATAATGAGTTTCAACAGCTGTTGTTATTAAAGTTATGACTTCACTTTTCAAAGGACGGGCGACTATTTTCTAAGCCAGTACACTGAAGTAGAACAGGAAAAATGGGAACCGACGCAATAGATTGTTTTCAGACTGGCAAAATTTTCAGTTTCAACTCACGTCAACTTGAGGATAAAGTGTTTAACCATAAAGTAAGTAAAATTCTTACCCAGAGGAACAGTAATACATGGACAGATTTTGATAACAGGCCACATCCACACACTTTATATTCTCAAATCCAGCCACACACAAACTACAAAAGTAGAAAATAGCAGTGGTCAAACACTACAAGAACCATTGCATCTGTCCAATGGAAAATATGCACAACCAGTAACTTTCCTGCTGTTTGCCTTTGTGCCCTACATGCAATTTTTCTTCGGTTCTTTATCTCTGCAGCCTCTGAGGTCAAAAAGCCACATTCCCACTAGACCTAAACCAACAACTGTCCTTCAAACCCATTTGCTACATGAGGTTTTCCACTGCTTTTTCAAAAATCTTAATTTTTCCCGCAGGACATGTGCCTAGCAACATCACTGCCTGGAGCACTTCACTGTAGGTTTCCATGTTAAACTTTATGAATTTATCCAGTGGTTTACTGCAGTTTTATCCTGTATAGAGACACACAACTCCCCCCTGCCAAACTTATGATATACTGGACTAAACTGCCATGAACCCCTAACCCCTTACACTGGAGTTTAAGATAAAGAATACTGCTTGGGGCTGGCATGGTGGTTCAGTGGCTAGCTGTGAGCTATCATGCCACTGGCTGTGATCCTGCACTGTATAAGGGGCTATACACAATCACTAGATGGAAAGGTATAGTAATTGTTGTGATTTATCTGTTGCTGAAGTTATTCTGTGTAGTGTGCAGTGCTTCATCAAAAGCTCTTTCTTTAAAGAGCATCCAGACTGTGTGAGAATGAAGCTGACTGCTGTTTGGCAGCAATAGATCTGCACAGGGCAATAAATCACACACACAATCATTCAGACCTTTTCATTACAACCCTGAGTCATACAGAAACTGCAGCTGAGATCATCAATGTGAATGCATCCGTAGTGTGTTTGTGTTTGCACATGTGTGACTCTTTGGATGAAAACATATTTATACCTCTAATATGAAAGTAATATATGATGCTAATTGTCTGACTTTATAAATCATCCAAAAGAAGCATCATGTTACTAAAAGAAGTTCAAACTTGAACGTCTGTAGAGCCAACGGGGGTGAACATTTTGTCAGACATACAATACATGACTAATTCCCCTGCTTAATTTGTTTTAAAATGCCACATGTTCCTATCTAGTTAGTCTTTGGGTGGCTAACCGGAGACGTGCTGTAACACGTCAGTGTTTTGAAGATTGGCATTTGACTGTGGAAGGGAACCTCTTCTTAACCGATGTCTGACAGTGATTGAGATAGATCGGAGGGAAGGAAGGAAAGAGAAAGACATGAGGCAGAGGGAGAGAGCCATGGGCTATGGGGGGGGGTCTGGGAAATGGAGTTGTTTTAACATCAAAGAAAACCCTTCTCAGGACTCTGCAAAGACCTCACATTAGGCCACACTGCACTTTATCATTGGCTCTTCCTGTTTGGCAGAAGCCTTATCCTTGAGGCTTGTGTTAAAACACTGATATAGACTCTTACAAATTAGAAGTCAACATCACCTCCTGACCTCCTGCATGACTTACATCTCAGCCTTGCTCTGGCCCAGTGAGTAAAAACACACAAATGGGACCAGGCTTTTTCCAAATCCATTGATGCCACTATTGTAAACTCCGATTCAGTAATTTCTTAAATCTGACTTAATAAACACTTTGACAAAGACTAAATAACTTTGTTTTACAAAAGAAGAAAATAACCAATAACTGTACAGTACTTACCAGTGACAGCAAATCCCAGCTTTTATCGTACTGTACATACTACGGCTTTTCTGTGTCAGAATGAGTGAACAGCACTCCTATAAAAGTTGCTCAGTGGTGCATGAAGCCAGAAAAGCTCTGTTTTCATGGTATAAAATTACCCTCTTAATCGTCATTGCTTCTGCGTCATTGGGCCCATAGAGCAAGCACACCAGAGATAAAATTATATAATCTTGCAGCTCATCTAGACTTTTCAAATGTTATTAGACCAAACTGATCAAATCCTGATAATGAAATGGGTCATTTTATGTGGGATGTAATGCACAAAAGAATGTATCCACTGATTTACAGGTATCTCTTTCCCAATAAAAGTGTTGGGGTCAACATATTTTTACCTCACTCGGCGGCACCATAAATGTTGGGGTTAACACACTAGGTTTCACACGGAGGCACCAAATATGTTGGGATTTAATTGGCTATCGGAAATAATTAATAATTATTATTAATAATTAATAATTATGTTAAATAATGTGACTTAATTAACATTAAATCACCTCGTGGGGCACCATTCCCGTAAAGGGAAAAATGATAGCCAGTTAAAGATATCAGTCTCATAAAATACGCTAAACTATTAATTTGGAGTTTGATTAATAATTAAATTAATGACAACAACCAAAATTAACAGTAACGCTTCAAGGATGTAGGAGTTCTTGACGCAGCAGAGATTGACTATTCATTCACCCTTGTGCAACATTAAACAGACAGCAGGCATGATTCCAAAGAATTATATTTATTCACAAATTAGCAAAGCAAACCAAAACACACAAATTCTAACTAACTATATACAAGCTTGGTGTGTATATGTGTGTGTGTGTGTGTGTGTGTGTGTGAGAGAGAGAAAGAAGAGAAAGACAAAGGCGGGTGTGGTGATCAAGGAGCCGTTTGGCCTACAAAACAAAATGGCTGACAACAGAGAACTACCAAAATGGCCGAATCAAGGCTGCTTCAGTTTCGGGGGAGGTGTTTGTCTGACCGTGTGGTCAGGACAAAGACAAAGGAAAAGAAGCGGGAACTTTGAAATGCCTGTTTGGGTGTAGCTCTGTTGAAAGCCTGTTTGTTAAAGGCCCGAACGTACTCGGGCGGAACATACGCGGAACGGACTCCGCGGAGGTCCGCGCGGATGTCCGCAAGGCCTGTGCGCGCAAAGCTCAGATTTAAGACCGCGCCGACTCTGCTCCGCGCACCAGTGACTGCTCGGCATGTATTTTTCACATCGCGGGGATTTTTCACGGACATTTTTACAGGAAACTACAACGCGGAAGTGCGCTCGACTATGGAAGCCCGAATGACTGCGGACATTCCTCGTGGAGTCCGTTCCACTCATGGGTGCAGATCTGATGACAAGTTTGGGGGGGACACAATCAGTTGTGATTTTTTTTTTTAATTGCACGCTAGCAAATCATGCCCACAGAGCGCTTGAGATTGCCAGCATATTTCACGATTTCATAGAGGCTCATCACCATCACCAAGTCATTCAAAAAGCACTACAAAGAGAATCATATGCTTACCTTTACTGTTTATTTCTCTTAAACAGCCAGTAGTACATGGAACCAGCCATCACCCTCCTTTTCACTGCTTCGCTGTTAGTTAATGCTACTTCTAGTTTCAGGGTCTCAGGCATGTTATGTCCACTCACGTTCTCATCTCTCGCCTCTCACAGATTCCCATTTCTCCTCATCATCTTCCCTTTCTCCCAGTATATAGGACTACTGTATACATTTGTTCAATTTCAATCATTTAAGCTATTTAGAATTGGGGGGGACAATTTGTGTTTTTATCAGAATTTGGGGGGGTCATGTCCCGCCTGTCCCCCCCGGGATCTGCACCCATGGTTCCGCTTATAGTACGCCCGAGTATGTTCGGGCCTTAATGAGTCTATTGTCAATGTGACGTGTGTTGCAAACGGTCTGGATTAGTGCAGAGATTGTTTAGTTGTATGCAAGAATCTGTTTGTGAACAGTATTAGCAAACTAAACACTTAGCTTTGGCGAAGCCAACTAATCAATGACCTAACTGTAATCTATCACAACAATAACTCAGTAAACAGCATCAAATCACGTACAACAAGTTAAACAGTCTTGCTTAGCCTGTAAAGCTGTGATAAGCTATGCCCAGTTGTTACATTACCGATCCTTGAATGGATGGAAGAAAGAGTCACTTGGTGGTGTGTCCGGCACAAGAAGGCTGGGAAGGTGTGGTTTCAGCTGCAGTCTTTGTTGTGTCCTTTGTTCCAAAGGTTCTGATCCGAGGAAGCTGGTCACTCGGGGTCCTTGCAGAGTTAGATGCTGGGTGCTAACTCACTTAGTTCCATGTTGCTGGAAAGCTAGTTGCAAACCTTGTGTTTGTGGGAGTCTGTGATCAGTTGCTCTCCCTTTAGTGGTCTGGGCCTCTGGAGCAGGGGTTTGGGCCTCTGCTGTTCCAGACCCAGCCGGAAAGAGGTGGGAGCTGCTGAAGCTCCAGGGCAAGAAGAGCAAGTTCTGTGGAAGGGAGCAGATCTTGTACAGATGCCTGTGACATCACAGAGAGTTGTGGGACTTGAGTCTCACTGAGGTGTGAGGTGAGATCTCCTGTGAAGATGTATGTCGCATAGCCCTCTTTGTTTGAAGACAAAGAGCATGCAGAGGAAAAAGCCTTTAAATTGTCCCGTGATGATTTTACCAAATGATAAATCATCTGTGGTCCTGTGAATCCCAACATAAGTCTATTAGAAAGTCTTTTTGGGCCCCATGGCATCATGTAATGGGCTGAGGAGTTGTAATTCCACCGTTTGGCCACCTCAAAAATTGGCTTTAAACTCCAGGGCACGTCCTGGGGGCCTCTACTCTGTTCACCAGCTACTGGTGAACGGAGTGAATGATCCAATGATCCACAGTATTTGTCATCTCTTATCCCATTACATAGTCACATACATTTTTAAGATAAGAGAAGATGAACCTTTATTGATCCATGTATTTAGCCATATATACATATATATATATATATATATATTTATATATATATATATATATATATATATATATATATATACATATATAATGTATCAGAAAGATGTATTATAAATATAATTATATATATTATATTATAATATATTATAAACTATAAACTTCTGTCGCCTCCCAGCGGATAATGCGTTATTACAACTAATAAGCCGGCAGCACTTCCATGTACACAGAGTAACACTCGCCACACACCGTGTACACAGAGTAGCACTTGCCAGTCGCCACACACCGTACACAGAGTAACACTTGCCTTTGTGGTAGGATCCACTTCTGAACCGTGTCTCGGCCACTTCTCCGCCATGTTGCTTTCTCTTTCTACCTGCGCTCTACCTCTTACCTCCTGCGCTCTTCCTCCCCCTCCCTTCTTGTTGTGAGGAAGCATTTCCTGTGCGCCAGCGCGGGAATGTTGCCGGTCGACACGCATACTAAAAATGATATATATTGAAAAATACCGCGAGATGTTAGAGGAGCCGATCGGTTTAATCAGCATTGTGTCATCTCCTCTAGTAGTGGCTTGGGTGAAACGGACATTTACGGACCTGTAGAAGTTACGCACTATAGCTTTAAATATGATTAACATATTAATTATATGGTATATGGTTTTTTTTTGTTTGTTTTTTAAAGATATTTTTTCATTTTGAAACAAAATGAGTTGGTCTCATTGAACACTTTTAAGAGGAAATTGGATGGCCTGGAGGCAGAAACATCTGGTTGTAGATGTTTTGCCTGAGGTTTTTATTGTTGTAGCTGACCTTGAATTGTTGCTGTTTTGGATGCTAAGTGTTTTTAATGTTTGTGTCCACCTTGTGTTTGTGTGTATGTATGATTATGCTGTTGCCTGTCTTGGCCAGGACACTCTTGTAAAAGAGATTTTTAATCTCAATGAGTCTTTTCCTTGTTGAATAAAGGTTAAGTAAATAAATAAAATAAATTGGGCATTTTTGCCTTTAATGCACAGGACAGGTAAGTATGAAAGGGAGAGAGAGAGAGGGGATGACATGCAGCAAAGGGCCACAAGCTGGATTCGAACCTGAGCCGCTGCGGCAACAGCCTTGTACATGGGGCGCCTGCTCTACCACTAAGCCACCGACACCCCTGGTATATGTTCTTTTGTATAATAGAAAATAATATATAGTACACTAATAAAGCATAGGATTGAATTAAATAAAGTGTCAAATATAACAGTTAAAGAGTATAGTATAGGTATAATATAGTAAGTAGTAGTATAATAGCAGTATAGTATATGGTCTCTCGTATATACTTTAATAATATATTTAAAGGGAATCTCTTTAAAGAGTGTTCCACTGATTTATTTTTGTACTCCTGTAACATTGTCTGACTTACAATGGACAGGACCAAAATCGAAGCAGCAGACCCAGAGCTATTGTCCTTTTTATTCCATGCATTCCTCTTCCTTGTCGAAACATTATCCACAATGCAACTTGACCTCCAACATGTCACACAGTTCAGTAGAAGATTTGGGTGTGTTATGCTAGTAGCGGCTAATGTAGCTTTGTGTTTTTAATATGTGGTGGTCTGTTTTTCAGAACAGTGTCAAAATCAGAAGGCCACACTGCCAACCCATGTCAGTGGAGGTAAAGAAAAAGAAAATGCATCAACACCTTCAGAAGGAGAAAAGATGACTGAGAAAGGTAAGTGTGTGTGCGTGTGTGTGTGTGTGTGTGTGTGTGTGGTTATGTGTGTGTAGCTGTACATTTTTAACATCTGTCTCATTCTGCAGTATTTTTGAGGTGTGTTAGGACAACATTAGTCTATGCAACAGGTCTAGACGTCCCACATCCATATATCTTAGCGTGACTGGTGAATGGTCCCAGCTAATACAGGAAAAAGTATGTCAGAGGTACTAAATCACTATTAATTCAGCAGGTTCAACATAGGGCAGACTTGCATGCAAAAGGTTGACAAGTACCAGCCTGCATAATAGAGCATTAAATCACAATTCTGTTTCAAGACAATACTCGGAAATATTTAAACTACACTAAATTGCCTGTCATTGATTAACTGAAAGATTGAAACCCTTAAACAATATGTTAACCAGAGGCTATAGCAGCTCTATTGTTCAACAAACACACTACAGTAAATCACCCCTCACCTAACAGTCTGTATACTTTCTGTACAGTTGCCTCATGTTTTTTTGTTGTTTTTTTTGTCAGAAAAAGACTGTATGTTGCTCTCTTAGCACCCTGTGCCACATAAAGAGTGTATCAACTGATCATTTAGAACCAAAAATAACAAGGCAAAACTAATCTGATGAGCTCATGTTATTATAACAAATGGTGTACCATAATCTCCAGTTGATCAAAAGAATTATTAAATCACACTTTTTCAATAGTATAGTGCAATAAAGTTGACTCCAGAAGATAACAGAAGCTGTTATGATGCTAAATCAGTGTTGAAGTTAGATTTGTCATGTTATTAAGAAGGTCAAGCACATCAGGTTATCTCTTCAATACACAATGCACAGTAAAAATATCATTTGAATATCATGTTCTCCTTGTGTTATTAAGCGTAAGCTACAGCTTCACTGTCTGTGTCTGTGATTGTATGTGTGTGTGCTTACACACAAACAAGGACAGTACACTGTATAAGTGGGTCTTTGTGTTCACAGCTTGCCTAAGCAGGCAGATTCTGCCCCCTGAGTAAATATGGTGAGCCACTGATAACATTAATTTGTGGATAACAAGGACACATTGACACACCAAAACACACACATACACACACAAAGGCAATTCAGTAGGGGTATGCCTGTAATGGAATGATAACTTGTTTTGTTACTCCAACATGCACTGCTTACGGTATCATCACAGGGACGCCCCCAGGAATTTGTAGCTGAGTGGTGCTCAGGCCCTGGGTGTGTGATTACTATAAGATTGAGTTTTTCATTTTCATACCATCATAGATGAGTTTTTGTTTTTTATAGGGCTTGTAACACCAGAAGAAAGCCTTTGATGATCACAGAGTTTAGTCCAAGGAGGTTTTACAATATTGAGTCATTGTTTTTTATCCATAGACTCAGTTACAGGCGCTAAAAGTGTGCTGACCCGGGTGATACGCCTGGCCCAGCGATACCTGTTGGACCCGATGGGTAGAAAGAGGGTTGAAGCGACAAGTTCTCAAACCCAGACCAAGCCCAGACAGCGTAGTCCTGCACCCGGACGAGTGTTCAGGAGTCGGACCTCAGCTTCACTAACACAAGCACAGGTAAAAAACAGTACAGTATTCATGGCATGAGACCCCCTCATGCATCATCTTGTTTACTATGAACATTTTCTCTGCAGCTTATCTTTTAAAAAGTAGATACCATAACACATTCTTTAAAAAAACTGACTCTCTTCTCTGTTGGAAATTTATGACTTTGTGATTCTGTTTCTGTCGTACTTGTTTGGTAACAACAACGTTTCAGTTTTAACTTTTGAAATGCATCTTTAATTGTATTCAGTTTAATTAATACAGGAAAATAATGATTGTATCAGTGTTGAATTTATGCAGTCATATAAATGATCTACATGTTTCTCCGTGATATTATAGTGGTCATTGTGTTGCAAAATAAAAATAGGCACCATTATACATGGAAATCATGACATGACAGGACTTAAATAAAATAAGCTCAACCTAAAAAGCCACACCATGAGCCTTTGCCTTGCAGATTTGTTATGCCATTTATTCATATCATGTCACTCTTAAAGCAATTGTTTGACGTTTTGGACAACACACTTAATCACTTTATAATCGAGAGTTAGACAAGAAGATTGATACTGCTCTCATATCTTTCTATTCAGTACAAGGCTACAGCCAGCAGCTAGTTAGCTTAGCTTAATTTAGCTTAATGTTAAGCCTGGGGCCGTACTTTTTCTTAGCTTGGCTCAGTGATTTCCTGTGGGGTTGACACACAGCAAATAGACACTCCAGGAAGTAACTGCTTTGGGCCAAGAAATAGTCCAGCACAAAACATTCCATATAACCTCAAGTTGTCATTTTTACACTGTGGTTTTAGCACAGATTAAATTAAGCTTTAGTAGTGCTAGTAGACAGATGTTGTTAGCTTTAAAGAAGAAGAAGAAATACTTTATAAATATATTTTTTCAAAGGCCCAAAATACACACGCATGCCCAAACAGGACCTATACATGCATTAAATGGAGGGATGTCAAAGCAACGGGGCTGGCACCTCAGCAGTGTCCAGGAGGCGAACTGGCACCTCCTCAGCTACCAGTCCACACTACTGGCAACCCTCTGGTTCCCTAACCTATGGGCTGAGCTACTGCCTTCGAGAGCTAGCTTCCTCTAGCTAGGCAAGCTGTTACCCCCTTTATCTACTCTCACTGCCAAGCTAAGCTAACTTAGCTTACTTAGCTTAGCCTAGCTGAGCTAAAGCTGTAGCCATATATTTAGCAGACATACGTGACAGTGGTATTGCTTATGTCTCCAACTTACTGTGAGAAATGTTGATGTTACTTTAACTAACCATACAACATTATTACTTCCCACGACATGTTGCCTGTTTGCTATCACCTTGTCATATGGTGGGTAAATTTGTCATGCACCACTATAACAGGCACAGCTGCATCATGATTTATCACCATACCCTTCAAAGTATATTCCACTTAACCCAACACTTGTGCCCACACACTGTGCCTGTAAGAACAGAAAGTGTGCTTGGTAACTTTCCCACTGTCCTTTTGCACTAGACATATTACTTTGTGCTGGTTGTTTTGATTGTGCAAGTCCAAAAACCTCTTAATGCTTTTTCATAGGTTTCATAGGTAAGCAATGTATATAATGCAATAATGTGTTCTTGCCATGTGGTCTGTATGGTGTGAACTTTTACCTTAGACTGCTATTTTCAGGAACGTTGATCTCTGCTGCCTCCCATTTGGAGACTCTCAAACTCTCTAAACAGTTTATGGTTTTTTTTTAGTCATTAAAGTAATCAGGATCTACTGAGAGCAATCAGTCTGAAAGTTTCAAACAAAGGACCAAGTGTCTGACAACTAGAGTTTCAACAGCTTGATTTAGATGCCAAATCCTTCAGCTAAAACCAGACTCGGCAGCAACGCTCACTAAGTTGGCATCTGATGTTTAACACTTTTGACACTACAGGGCTTAGCTCTGTTCTTACTGTGTTGAGTTTTCATAATATTTGGTAACAAGGTCTCTCTGAGTTTTTCTGTTCTTACTGCCAGCACAGCACCAGCTACCTCAGAGGGTAGAGGTCAGTCTGACAGGGTTGAAGGGAGATCTGTTAGGATAGATCCACAGGGTTTGAGTGCACCATTGCTTCAATGTCCCCCATGAAATATATAGTAAAATATCCGGTCACAACAAATTTCCTGTGTTTATTTGTCCCCCATAAATTCAAGGGCAGAATCAAAGCTGTGCACAAGCTTTTCCTTTATATTTCAATTTTAAAAGCTGTGACATTTCTTTTGTGAGTAAGCCCAATTAACTTTGGCTGTTACCTTGTCAACATGCTATGCAAAGCAGTGTGCACTCTGCCAACTGTTTTGTGTTGCCCGCACACACTAGTTCTCAACAGTAGCCAACACCAGCAAATTGACTGGAATCCCCTGGTTGTACTTATAAGAAGATCACATCAGTATCTTTATTACATGCGTCACAACTGAGCAGCAGCTTCTCCTGTCAGACTGTAAAAAAAATTCAAATGTTGTCTTATGTAACATAAGCTCAGCATCCAAAGGAAAGACTGCGAGCTTCAACAGATTAATTTAGATGATGTGAGCTACTGTAAATGGATCAGGTTTACTAGGAACAAATGCATTATCAAATTTGTAGAAGTTGACTTCAAGTAAAATGCTGATTCAAATACTTGTCACTGGCACAACAAATGGGTTCAGATACAGTTGGAACTTATGGGAGCCCTCACAAAATGCCACATCCTTTTACGCAGAGGGGTAAAACAAGCATTTTCTACCATTTTCAAGAATAGCTATCTGGCTTTTTGCACATCAAATACATTTAAAAATCCAGAGTTAAATGATGTTTTTTAACCTGGACCCAATTTCCCCATGATTTTGTGTCTAAGTGACTACTGGGAATGACATAATTTGAATTGGTTGGCTAGGCTGCACTGTAAACACTCAGGGCATGTTGGCACCATCAATTTACGTCCGCTAAAAGTGCTTATTTTTGCCACTGACAGGCTCAGATTGTTATTTGAAGTGATTAAGTGAAGATAATTTAAATGATCCTTGCATAGATTGACCTTTTGTTAAAGAGTTAGATCCTTTTTGTTTAACCAGAACTCAACCAGGCACTCCATTAAAATAAACAGTATCATTGTAAAAGACACTGTGTAAGTCAACAGAAACAAAATAAAACTCACAAAAACCATCTTGGTTTATCTTTCCAACAATCACTAACACTGGTTTGGTTGAAATGAAACCTCAGTTCACCCAGTTAGAAGTGAAAATATGCTGCTCGATACATGCTAAAATGACTGTTTGGACGTAGTGTGGTGGGTTTGGCGATAGTGATTTTGGGAGTTTCTGGTTTAACAAAATGGATGTATCACATTATTCAAACACAGGGTGTCTGTGGGGTCTTAAAAAGTATTTAAAGTTGATAAATCAAATGTCGGAAAATTAAGGCCCTTAAAAGTATTATAAAGTCTTAATCACGATTTTTATGAAGTATTAAATTTTCTTGGCATTCAAGCTTTGACAAAAAGTATCCATGAATGTATCATTTATTTTCCTCCTCGTGACTATTACAAACAACGATGTGTAGGTAGGCACATTAGGACTGCCACTCGGGGCCGTGCGCGTACCTGTGCGACATCACGCAACGGCGCACGTCCAGGCGGCAAACAGAGGAGCAAAAGACAAGAAAAAATCCTTCTCATCTTTTCTGAGTTCTGTTGTATATTTGTGCGCCATAAATTTAATTGCAAACTAAAACTGTTTAGTAAGTTAAAGATGTGTTTTTGCTAACGACAGCTTGCAGTGGCGATGAGGTCTCAAGGTTTTTTTTTTTTGGAAGGTCTTAAAAAAGTCTTAAAAAGGTATTGAAATTAACCTCAGGATTCCTGCATATACCCTGAAACAGCGTTAGATTGTTTAGAAACTGGTAAGAAAAAGTTGAGAGCCTCCAAGGACCTGTAGTTCTTGCGGTTGCAAATCCCTGTGTGATAACATTATAGCACATTGTCAAAACATAGGCAGTGCATGGAATTCACTAAAACACATGTCATAGTGTTAATGGCTGTAGGCTACTGTCATTATGCAAAGTTTAATTAATCATGTCTGTGGTAAATGTAATGGTGCCTCTGATGTGAGTTTAAAAAACGCACTTTCCCAGCTGTTAAAAGCTGGGACACAAAAAAGGTTTTCCCCCTCGCCAACCACGCCCCCTAACTATGACTATGATTTTACAGTTTTTATAAAAATCCTTTTTTAGAACTCCTGATATCCTGTAGACCCCTCTAGAAAAGTACCACTTGGTCCATTTGACCTGCACACTGTACAATCCTGGCTCACACACTGTATCCACTACTCCCATTCGGTAGATTTTAGTAGAAAACACACTCACACACACTCTCCAGGTTTGCCAGTGCCACTTTGGAAGGCTGTCTATTCTAATTTCTTTGACAGATGAAGAATGAATTCATAATTTGATTGGTACAGTTAACTGTGTGTGTGTGGTCCCGCTGAAAGGAATAGTTGGACATTTACCAGGATGACTTTGTTCAGGAACACAAATCAGTCACTTCTTTGTACACAATGGCCTCACAATCTTAATGTCACAGTAATGGAAGGTTTTATGTGACCTCTGTGTTACACACATGCAAGCTGTACCTCTGATTGATCGGGAATCACCTGCGTTGCCATTCCTTTAAAAAAAATACGCCATAAATGAATACACTTTGTTATTGTTTCTCATCTATGAGGAAGAGACATTTAAAAAAAACAACTGATGATTGAGAGACAAGAAGTTTTAAGCCAGCGGAAGATGGATAAACAAGATGAGAGAGAAGGTAAGGAAGGAAAAGAGTAGAATTCTGCTCTTTAGAAATGTTTCCCCTGTGACCCAGAATAGTTCTGTTTATATTGAAAAGAGAAAATTGTCTCTCCTGCCTTGCCAGCTGTTACGTCACATACGGCTCCAGCCACTGTCAGTTAAAAAGATTGGAAGATGTGATTGGAACTTTGCCCAGGGGATTTTTCTTGAAGCATATTGTGAATCAGTGGTCGGCTGACCTTGGGGTTGCTTCTAGGTAAAGATGGTCACATTTTAGTCCAAAAATTTCCCCCTCTATCATCTTCTTCCCCTCTGTCATACGACATGACCTTATAGATGGCAGTGTGAGTTTGTTGGCCTCTTGTCCACCAATTAACAAGTACTGTATGGATTGCCGTGAAATTTTGAACACATATTCACGACTAGTTGCCTACTGACTTTGGGGATCCCCTGACTTTTCTTCTGTATGTATGTTCTTTTCATGGGAAGTAAGTGGGATTGAAAGTAAGCCTCTTAGGTGTAGCTTCAAATGCCTTCCAACAACAGACACACACACACAGGGCTGAGTGAAAACTGATAAAAACGCATCCTTTATGCAGTACCTTATCAATGCTGATTAATCACCACAGACTACAGAGAATGGGGATTGTTGCTTTGGAGCAAGACAAGACGTACCTCTTCACTATGACAGAGCAAGTCAACGCGTACATCATCTCCATTTGCAAAGACCAAATGCCTTGTAGTTTTTAACCAGTGGGAGGTTTGCCGTGCTATACACACACTTGCCATGTTATTAGTTTGGTTAGAGGCGACAAACTGTCAGAGATCGTGCAGTGTTTCCCATACAGTGATTTAATTGCAGTAGCCCGCCACAATATCAACAGTCACACAACCATAAATTGATTTTTATTTTATTTTTTTACAATTTAAATTGGGTTATTTCACCTCAGAGCTGTGTGCGTTGTATTAATTCGCTCAGCCCCTTCTCACCCTGCTTTTGCTCATACTCTGTGTTTATCAAGGGACAAGCTAACGCAACCCGCAGTTTCCCTACCTCACAGCCACTAAGAGACTGATGCTGTAGGAGTAGGAGTGTGAGCTCCACGCTGGGGACAGTTAGCGAAAGTCCACACACACACACACACTTACCAGTTTTAAGGGCTTTACAGACAGAGTCGAGGCATTTTTGTGATGTTGTGAGTTTGATTGGCAGCTGATAGCTGCTGCTATGTTAGCTCCTGCTTACCTGGCAGGTATTGAATTGACTGTTTGCAGGAGAGCAGCACCAGAGACAGTCCATCAGCACTGCGTCTATCTAACATGTGTAACAGCAGCAACAGACAGTTCATATCCAGCCAGGAGTCAGATAAGCAGGGATGTCAGCTGAGTAGTTGGTCCTCCAATGTGGCCCAGGACACAGTATGATACACACTGCTGAAAGAATTTGGCCATATGCGGCCCAGACCACCTGTGATTATGGTCTGAACAATTGGATCTCAGGAGACATTGAGGATACATTCACATACCACATGTAAACAGGGCCTTTGTTTTCTCTTTCAGATCAGGTCCAGGAGGCGGAGCCAGCAGAGAGGTGCAGCACAGCAGCCGGTAGTGCAGGGGAGCAGTGGTGATGTCACTGTGACAGATACAGCTGGGAAAACTCACAGGTGAGGACAAAGGTTAAACATCACAAACAAAACATGACATGCCTGCACTTATTCATGTCAACTCTTTCCTCAAGTGTTTGTTCTTTACCTCTGACTGCAGGATACTACCTGCACACATGAATGACCATCTGTGGACTGTTAATGTAGCATGTTGCTGCTCGTGGTCTTTTCTTCCCTGGGATCTTTGTACATTATATAAAGAGGGTGGGCACAATAACATGAACACATGTGCAATACCTTTCTGTTTGTAGCTTTAATGTCATTTGTTAACTCTTTGTTTTGGCATCATACATATCTCAGTTTACATTGCTTGATATCAGACAGAATTGTCATTACACTCCGCCTCCATCTTCAGTCTGACATTGCATCCATTCTAACTGATTTCCGTGGGGAGGGGGATTCTACACAGAAAAAGTTCATTTGAGTGTGTGCATTGAAATTTAGTTTAATCTGTTACAGCTGAGGTTGAAGTGCTTTTTCTTTAGATTTTTAATTTAATTTCCCTTTAATTTTCCCTTGCCAAAATTTATTTCTGAGAGCCATATTTTCACAATGGCGCAACAACCATTGCTGTGACTGTTTGGTAATTTCCTGACCTCAAAATTTTCTTTGCCTGTTCCTTATGGAGCATTATTTATTGATTTCACAGTCAAAAACCCTGCCCTCTCACTCAAATAGCCTCTGCTTGCGCTTGCATCTACTCAGTTTCTGCTCAAACTGTGTGCTCGCACTGTTTCTGTGCGCTTGTGGAATTTCTGCTCTCAGATTTCTGCCCTGCGCTTGGATTTTTTTGTGTAACAACCCTGTTAAAATCCCCCAACCAATAGAATGCCAGATTTACTGTTGAACAATGAAATGATCCCTGCCTCCTTGTGGGCGCGCTTGCTTTAGTATTAGAGCATCCTGTCTGGGCGGGTACTCTTTAACCGGGTTCGTCCACTCCCACCCTCCAGGGCTTTATTAAATGTTCTTCCGTGAGTGCTGATATAGAGTATAACCTCACTGTTGTACAAAAGCAATATCACACTCGAGGTCGTGACGTTATACAGTAGGCTACAACGTCACTCCCTCTCATGAGATATTGCTTAAATATATATATATATATATATATATATATACAGTCAGGTCCATAATTATTTGGACAATGATACAGTTGTCGTCATTTTGGCTCTGTACACCACCACAATGAGTTTTAAATGAAACAATGAATACCTGCTTAATGTGCAGACTCTCAGCTTTCATTTAAGGCTTTTTTCAAAAATGTAGTATGAACCGTGTAGGAATGACAACCATTTCTTCACACAGTCCCCCGACTTTAAGGGCTCATAAGTATTTGGACAAACTAACATATTCATCAATTAAACAGTCAGTTTTAATACTTGGCTGCAAATCCTTTACAGTCAATGACTGCCTGAAGTGTTGGACACATAGGCATCATCAGATGCTGGGTTTCTTCCCTGGTGATGCTCTGCCAGCCCTTTACTGCAGCCGTCTGCACTTCCTGCTTGTGTTTTGGGTGTTTTGCCCTCAGTTTTGGCTTCAGCAAGAGAAACGCATGCTCAGTTGGATTCAGGTCAGATGATATGACTTGACCATCACAGAACATTCCTTTTCTTTGCCTTAAAAATGTCTTTGGTTGCTTTTGCAATATGCTTCAGGTCAATGTCCATCTGCACTGTGAAGCATCGTCCAATGAGTTTTGAAGCATTTAATTGAATCTGAGCAGATAATGTAGCTCCAAACACTTCAGCTTTCATCCTGCTGCTCTTGTAAGCAAGACAAGACTTCACTAGAATAAATACAGAGGGTTTATCACAAGATGCAAACCATTGGTTAGCCTTAAAAATGGAAGGCCAGATTAGAGTTTGTCAAAAACCATCTAAAAAGCCTGTACAGTTGTGGAACAGCATACTATGGACAGATAAAACAAAGATCAACTACCAGAATGATGGGAAAACAAGAGAAGGAAGAAGGGAAGGAACTGCTCATGATCCAAAGCACACCACCTCAGCAGTGAAGCATGGTGGAGGTACTGTTACGTCATGGCCATGTATGGCTGCCAGTGGAACTGGTTCTCTTGTATTTATTGATGATGTGACTGCTTACAAGAGCAGCAGGATGAAAGCTGAAGTGTTTGGGGCACCATTATCTGCTCAGATTCAACCAAATGCTTCAAAACTCATTGGACGATGCTTCACAGTGCAGTTGGACATTGACCTGAAGCATACTGCAAAAGCAACCAAAGACATTTTTAAGGCAAAGAAGTGGAATGTTCTGTGATGGTCAAGTCATATCATCTGACCTGAATCCAATTGAGCATGCGTTTCTCTTGCTGAAGCCAAAACTGAGGGCAAAACACCCAAAACACAAGCAGGAAGTGCAGACGGCTACAGTAAAGGGCTGGCAGAGCATCACCAGGGAAGAAACCCAGCATCTGATGATGCCTATGTGTCCAACACTTCAGGCAGTCATTGACTGTAAAGGATTTGCAGCCAAGTATTAAAACTGACTGTTTAATTGATGAATATGTTAGTTTGTCCAAATACTTATGAGCCCTTAAAGTCGGGGGACTGTGTGAAGAAATGGTTGTAATTCCTACATGGTTCATACTACATTTTTGAAAAAAGCCTTAAATGAAAGCTGAGAGTCTGCACTTTAAGCAGGTATTCATTGTTTCATTTAAAACCCATTGTGGTGGTGTACAGAGCCAAAATGACGACAACTGTATCATTGTCCAAATAATTATGGACCTGACTGTATGTGTGTGTGTGTGTGTGTGTGTGTGTGTGTGTGTGTCCCCGACAGGGGAAAAGGGTGGGAGTGGATGAACCCAGTTAAAGAGTAACCGCCCGGACGGGACGCTCTAATACTAAAGCAAGCACGCCCACAAGGAGGCAAGGATCATTTCATTGGTCAACAGTGAATCTGGCATTCTATTGGTTGGGGGATTTTGACAGGGTTGTTACACAAAAAAATCCAAGGGCAGGGCAGAAATCTGAGAGCAGAAATACCGCGAGCGCACATAAACAGTGCGAACAGCAGGAAATCTGTGCAAGCAACATTATATCTGAGTGCGAGCAACATGGTATCTGAGTGTGAGCACACAGTTTGAGCAGAAACTGAGTAGATGCAAGCGCAAGCAGAGGCTATTTGAGTGCGAGGGCAGGGTTTTTGAGTGTGAAATCAATAAATAATGCTCTCAAACTGGTAGACCACTCTCTTGAATAAAGATAGGGATAAAGCTCCATAGTTCCTGCAGTATTTTGGTGCACATGTGCAAAAGGAGGGTTATTCAAATGAGGCAGCATAAAGTGAGTTTTGTTGGAATAACTGGTCTTCGACTTTAGCGCATAGAATGGACATCACAGAACCACACCAAGCTGCTGCCACATTAATGATAATGTCAACAAGAGCAAGCAGTTTACTATAAAATACCTACAAATGTGCAGCAATAACAGAATAATACTCAAAGTGTAGATAAATTAATGACACAAAGCATTCCTCAGCAAGTCGCTGCATTTAAGTGGGCTGTAAAAAATAACTCTTCATGCGTACAGAGCAGGAAAGCTGATTAAGCAGTCTGCATTGATCTATAAATAAATGAATGTTCTTGACAATATCTGTTGTCCACAGCTGCTTTATACTACATGAGAAGTTTCTCCTTCAGCTCATTAAATTCCTGCAGCCATCATGAGGCAGCAGGACAGAAAGAGTATGTTGATAAATCTGCAGTCTCTGATTTGAGAGGCTGAGCACAGTTCCATTACGCACTGCCGTCCACTATGTTTACCTTCTTTAAATCATGTGAAAATGACACCAGGCTGCTACAAAATAACCACACACACCTCTACACTCAGCAGACTGCTTGGTTATGACTCTGCATTCTGCCTTTTTATGAGGCAGACATCGGTTTGCCAGAGGTCATTAATTCGGTGCGTCACAAATATTGCTTAAGATATGAACCATGTACAGCGTGGAATGCGGTGTATTAAAGGCTGAAGTAATGTTGGATTGATGCAATCCTATAAACAGCTTTACAAACCAATTTAATCTTCATTATGTATTTCTGTCATCATCGAACTAATTAACTCATGAAAACACAAAATTTATGGCGTCGCTCTGCACCATCTAGATAACAATATGATTTCCTTACAAAGCGTCTTTCCATTTGTTGAGCTGTTGTTGACATGAATCACTGCGATTGGCACAGCTGCTTTAAAGTGATGAGACCAGTGATGTGACCAGCTGAGAGTGTATTTGTTAAACACCACACACTCTGATCAGTATCCCACTTCACCCAGTCTTTTTGCATGTTGTGCTGCTGCACATACTTAAACCAACATAGTGCAAATAAAATAAAATAGCTTCCATATGCATAAAACATCGACATTTTAAAGCATGCCAGACACAGTTTTGGACATGCATATCCAAATGTGCCTGTTTAACCGAGTTTATGTTTATGTGAATGTACACAGCATAAGAAGAATTAATGTTGACCTGTCCTTCACATACTGTCACATGTACCTATGTGTGCATGTCTGTTTAAGTACAGATGGTTGCATACTGTATTCTGTGTGTGACGTGTGCAGCTTTTGTTGAACTCTATTCAGTGTTTTACCAGTTTAGAGTTGTTCTATTCCACCATGTCTTCAGGTATTGTGTCTTTGTAATAAAGCAGCTGGTCCTTCAGCAGCACTTAGAATTTCACAATAGTCTTCTAATCCTCTCATTGTAATGTTGTTTTTTCCTCTGAGTGGCACACTGCTCAAAACAAAAGGCTGTCACTCTTGTGTTAGTGGTGTGTGTGTGTGTGTGTGAGAGAGAGAGAGAGAGAGAGAGAGAGAGAGAGAGACCTTTCCTCCATGCGTATGTATGCACGTGTATGTGTGCATGTTTTAAGCATACTTGTCATTCCTCACAGACTTGGTCTTTGTGTTTTGTGGTTTAGGTTGTTTTAACCAGGCTGTGGGGCACTTGGGGTCACCAAGGGTCACCTAAAGGATTATTGTAATGAGGTGGCAAATTAGTGTTAGAGGATGGAACTAACCAATGTTGTGTGTCAAGTGTTGAAAACACATGTCATCTTAACAAGAATAAAATCAAACAGTGACAACAAGGCAAGTTAGGTGAAGGGTGGAACACCAGAGGAAGGGAGATGGAGAAATACATCAGGGTTAAAAACAGAGACAGTTTAACTTTATATTTCAGACTTAAGCCCTTGAATATTACTGGCTTTATCTATCTGTTAAGAATATGGTTTTTAGTACTCATCCGACCTCAGTGTTTTTTGTGTAAATGTGTCTTTATGCAGCTTTATGGAAAGAGCTGCAGTGACTGCACCATATTTGGCCCTGGTTCTCAAAAGGAGAGCAGCTTTGAGTTGGAAAGTAATAACAGTAAGAAGGACAGGCATTTTCTTTTCTCTCCCAGTCTGCTTCACTGTTCCATTTTAAAACTTAGTTTACTGTTAAAGCCTAATCAACTCATTGTGGGTGGGGAGGACACTTGCTTCCTCTACACTGTGACTGCCCTGTTAACATTTTCTCATCAACCCTTCATCATAAAGTGAGTCGGTTGCCAATTTTATAATTTCCAACAGTGCACAAGCGTTTAATGACAAGATGTGAAATCTGGGTCTCATTTAATTCTTGTTTTCTTATATGCTGATTGTTAAGAGTTCTACTGGATATTTGTAATGTTTTTTAATGTCTTAAAGCCTGCACCCTGAATTTAAAAAGTACTATTTTGTTCATCTGAAATGAGAAGAATCTCCTTTACAATTTAAAATGGGCTGACTCAGTGTTTTGTGGTTTATGTAATGATTTTATTTTCTTTGTGCATAAGTGAGGATAATTAAAGGATAACAGAAGTATTTTCTGACCTGGACCATTTTTCCCATGTTTTTGTGTCTAGGTGGCTATTGGAGACAACTGTTTATGAAATTGGTCCAATATTGAGAGAGACCACTGCAGTTAGCAGCAGCAAAACAGGCTGCAATGCAATCCCTGTGGTCAAGTGTGCACCATCATTTTATATTCACTAAAAGTGCTTATTTTTGCCACTGACAGGCTCAGATTGTTAAGTGTCTGACAACATGATGTCCTAACACTGTTGCCAAACACAAGAGACTCCATAGAAATGGTCAATAATTTTAGCGTGTATATTTTGATGTCGAACTATATTAATTATATTTCAACCTAACCAGAGGTGGTGACTGTTGGAACATTAAAGTGACAAACCAAGACGGCTTTTGTGAGTTTTATTCTGCTTCTGTTGACTTTAAGTGAAGTTTGTTTTACAATGATAAAATTACTCTTTTTTTAAATGGAGTCTGGTGGGTTTGGCGATAGCTATTTTGGAGCTATTTCTGGTTTAACAAAAAAGGATCTTACTGTTTAACAGGTGGTCAGCCTCCTTTCCATAATGTTGTCAGACACTTAGAATACCAATCTGTGCATGAGCAAGCAGTTTTAGTGGACCTAAATTGTTGGTGCTCAATTGTGTGCAGGGATTACATTACAGTTGGGTGCACTAACTGCCAGTTGCAGCAGTTTTGTTCAATAGTGGACCAGTTTCAAAAATTGCTGTTCTGATTAATAACTTAGACACAGAAGCATGGGAAAATAGGGTCTAGGCTGAAAAATAGCAAAGTTACCCTCTAAGTAATCCATTTATTATAGTGATTTTAGAAGGCAGAACAACAGCACAGGAGATGAGCATTGCTCTGTTCTCCCAAGGGCGAACACACAGGCACAGTGGGCATCAGTTTTGTCACTTCATTAATTTTTTACACATGATACATACAAACAAATTTGATGTATTTTACCAAAAATGCAGAATTGTAATTCATTAAAGTCAACAAAATTAGACTTAAATAAGTATTTTTAAATATTTAAATAATATTTTTTTTATTGTCATATCAACGCTATACTCTCTTTTGCTTTTTAATAGAGAAATATTTGCTCGTCTTTTTGGGCACTGTCCAGTATTCAGTTGCAGTAGGATATTAGAACTAACGACTGCCACTCCAAACATCAAGGAAACAGTTTATCTGGTGAGGACTTAGATCATCAGACTTTGCGAAGTGGCTCCTGCTTCAGAGGGGTCAGAGTTCAGGGCCTCGGTGCCCTTACTTAGCCTTAAGGGTCACACTGCTTGAATACCACGGTCACTTGACATTATATCATGACCATGTCACATATCTCTAGCTATACTGTATTGTCTAAGCATCTTGGCTTTCTACATAGTCTTTGTCTCTGTCAGAAATATTGTCAGACATGTTGAATTTGTGAAGAAGCTGGTAGACAAAACATGAAGTAAGCTACAGGAGGTGAACATTCAGACAATAGTAGGTATGCTCTGCGTTCCTTTGTGGCATTTGCCTCTCAGAATTCCCCCTGCCCTCCTGCGTGCCTTGGCAGGTTTATATGCACCCTATACACTGTGATAGTTTGACAGCTGATAGCTTCTGTCTTCAGGTCAGGACCCCAAAACTGTCTTGGGATGTTGGAATATGGCTTTAAAGTCCCAGGATTAGCATCATTTCAGTATAAAGAACTGCATTACTCTTTTATGTTTAACCCCCAGATATTAGATTACAGACTAAGACATTTTTTAATGCGATACATACATATTTGTCAAAATCTCTTGGAATCTTTGAGTCCCACTTTTCCACCCTCCCAGACATTTCTGGAATTCAGTTATTTTACTCTATTCCTAGTCAAACAACTAGTTCACTATTGCATATATTTACTAACAGTAGGCTTTTTGTTTTTTGCTCCTTTTAAACTTGTCGTGTCCATAAATATAATCTTGGACCCACACATAGAGAAGGTTTATTTTATTTATTTAGAATGTGTGCATTGAAATTTAGTTGAATGCTTTCAGATGTTTGCCTTTTACAAGCCAACTCTTGATATTTTAATTTAAACATTGTAACTTTGCCACAAGCAGCGATTCTAGGGTTCAAGCCAATATGGACCGTTAGAAGTTGAATGCGGCAAAGAATCAAGATCTTTGACAGTTTGGGATCAGATAGACGCTCATTTACAACCAATCGGTGCCAGGCCACACTCTTCTTTGGCAACGCTGCCACCCCCAATTAGTGAGTTGAAGAAACATTTTGGGGAGATGTTTCATCGGCTTAATAAAAAAGTATCCTCCCTAACAGGTGGAGTTTGATCAAAGAGTTGTTAATTTAAGTCCAAATTTTTCACCAGGCTAGTGCGATTGTTTTTAACTGGTGCTAACCCCTACTGAGCAATTTCAGAAAAAAAATTACACGTGGTTCAACAATTCTATAAAACATATCCTGCAAGTATTGTAATGATTGGACTATTTTTGGTTTGCAGCCAGATTTGTTTGATGCTATGACCATTTTTTTTGCACTTGTAACACACCCTAGTGGTTGATTTGAAGGAAACTCTCATATCCAGACATATCCTGCTAGTTTCGAGATGACTTACCCAGCACTTGTGGACTATTTCATACCTTTATATAAGCTCGGTCCAATAGTGATCTACAAAAAAAATTGGTACAAATTGGACCTTAGGCTTAGGCAGAGAAAATGTGCCTGTCAGAAAAATTAAAAATGGCAGAAAATCTAGTCAGGCTGACTTTGGAGGTTCTTTTGACATATTTATAAAGTGAGCATGGACATCTTTACTAGGTTTTACGAAAATCGGACTTACAGCGTAGGAGTTATAACATTTCAAAGTTTGAGATGTAGACCTTTAATTACAGTGCCACCATCAGGTCAATCTGGGTCATATTTCGCAGGCAGTATTTGAATCATCGGTGAAAATTTCATGTGGGGTTGTTGTAATAAGCTTCATAAAGCACCTAACAAGGTTCAGCTGACCGGGTAAAAACTTTTACCCTGTAGATACAATACAGAGCATTGCATCTTCACATATTCTAAATGCCTGGAGTTTCATTGCATGTTCTTCATTATATCCTGCCAAAAATTCTTGCAGAGTTAGCAGTACTCCCTCCGTACATTGTGTTTCACTGGATATCACTCCACCCCCACCTCTACTCTGTAATGAGGTAGCCACTATGCAGGTGTTGGTACTGTAGGGGTGCACCTGTCCTGAGGATAAAGGGCATAACACAACAATGTGGATATGCAGTAATCCCCTCTGAGAGTTGGGGGAGGTTATGATAGGGAGAAACACCTTTTGTCTGTTGTTGTTATTGCTGTTGTTTTGTGTTTTAATTATTAAGGTCTTTTAATATTTTATAAACTTTTAAGATGAACATTTACATCTAATTTATTTCTGGCATCTTATAAGTTTCAATGCAGCATGAAGAATTTAATGTTAAACATGGAGACATTTTGAAATGTTTTGTCAGAATAAATCCCATCCCAAGTGCCACCTAAATCATAACAGGAAAATGAACACTTATTACTGGATTAAAACATATGAATTTATCTATCTTTGTGAATTTATCTATCCATTGTTTATTTGGCTCTCTTTAAAATTATTGAGAATATGCTGTATCTATCTGTTGATTATATAAATGTATATATTTATACGTATTCATTTGTAAATGTGTTAAAATTTGTAAACTGCCAATTTACATATCAATTAATGGACAACCATTGATGAAGTAATTTATACCTGCTATAACTCTGACTTTGTTCCCAGATCAGAGCAAACCTTCAAGAGGACAGGTACAGGACCTGTTGGCAAGTTGGCCAGTCGACGTAGCAACCACAGCCTCGTCCAGCCCATCAGAGTCAAGTCCCTCCGTCTTCTACGAAACAGCAAGAACTCGCCGAGCCAGACCCCTCCCTCCTCCTCTGTCCTCCCCTCATCCCTCCGATCCTCTACCCTTCCTCCATCTTCCTCCATCCCATCTTCAAGTCCTCCATCATCCAGTGCTCCTCAAAGCGAGGATCAGCAGAAGCAGCAAGACACACCAAGGACGGCTCTCATCAAGTAAGAACTTCATATGAATTTAAGCTGTCAAACAGTTTTATTGTAAGAGCCTTTTCACACAGAGGATGAAAATGACATGCAGCCCTGCAGCAGTTTCACTGCTTTTAATGTGCCTGCTGTGAAATATATAAAATCCTACAGTGTGCTTTCAGAAGTCTAGAACAGCACAGGTCTGGCATCAAACCTGCAACTGCTCTACCTGTCCACATGCTCACCCCACCTCATGATATTCTCATACCTTACTGATTATGAAGAAACATCAGGTGGTAATTCCCCCCTTTATTTGACATCACAGATTCTAACTACAGTGGCTGGTGTGAAAAACGCATAGAGGACATAAACGCAGACCTATGTGTTGTATCTATATGTATGTAGATATAACACTTAGCAACATGTAGATACAGACAGTACACAAATCTTGTATGTGTTCATCCACCCCAGGTCACAACAGTTTGAGGGAAGCAGATTGGGTGTGGTACTACACTCACATGGCCAAAGGCAATAAAACTAAGACAAAACAAATTAATTCAAACACTAATTTGGTATTTTAATTTGAATTTCTTCCCACTGGGATTAGATTATTTACCCTACTTTATATTTTGAGTTAAGGTAATTTTGACTTCATGCATCACAGAACCACAAATATTTGTGCTGCATACTAATGTGTGCAGTTATTGCTTTGATTAGTATTGCTAATATCAATCAAAACGCTCAAATACTCCAAGTATTGAGTGTTGTCATCTAGATGAATGGAGAGATGTGAGCTGAACAATCTCAACACTACTTCACCAAGACAACTACACTGTCAGTTAACTTGGGGAAGGAGGATCTGTGTGTACAAGGGGATGAAAAACATATTTTGAGAATGAGTTAAAATCACTATTTGTTTAAAATATATAATTTAAAATCATTTTGTTGAGACTTTTGACAAAACAATCAGCACCTGTTGGTATCAGTCATTAACATCATACACAAAATTCAGCATTTCTGGGTGGAGTTGTAAGATGAGAGAACCTTAGTGGTAATTACCAAGATCAAACTTGCCAAATAAGCCCTTTTATTGACAGATGACGGATGTAGAAAAAAGCTGTGGTCAAGCTCAAAACAAGTGTGGTAAGCAGAGCAAACCACATCACATAGTATATCAAGTTTCACACTATCAAACCAGCAACTTGTAAGCTTATGTTAATCTGGTTTAAGGGTCGTGTGTCAGAAGTGTGCTTATTTTACAGACAGCAACGCCCCACATCAAACATCCTCCTTCTTACTGATCAATCCAAACGCTGCCAGGGAAACTTTTTTTTTTTTTTGCTCTCAGCTTTTGTGAAACAATAAAGTTCCAAGTGAACTGATTGGGATGATGTCTCTGTATCTATTTATTTATTTTAATAGTGGGTTTTTTGTCACACATTTGGTCCATCCTTTTTCCACATCCCACAAAACACTGTTGCATTATATCAAACATATAACAAGACACCTTTCAACAACACATACTGTACCTGTAGACGAAACCAAAAGGAAAACGTAAATTATAACACTACATATATTTTTCTCTTCAAGTAGTTCCAATATAAAGCTATCTGCACTTTCAAGCTGAGAGCAACTGACGTAGCCAGAAAAGTCTACGTAAGGTGGGACGGAAGGGAGTTGGATGGGTCAAGCAAAAAAAAAGACTTTCACCCAGGAGACTGCAGTTCATGCCTCATGATATACAACATACACCTCATGTTACAGTGTGTTTTAGTTGTGCATTACATTGTGACACTAAAGGGTACCCTGTGCGTCTCTATGTAACGTCAAAGGGCACGACAGCCGTTAGTATTTGATGATCGAGTTGTAAGTACTGACTGTCAAACCTTTATATAGCTGACGTATTATGACTACGTTATTTTCTAGAGTCCTCTTGTTTTAGGTTTCTCCTGACCAGTTAATTTTACAATAAAACCTGTCAACTTGTTGCCAGTGTATATTATGAAGAAACACGCAATGTGGGGAAATATCCACATACAAAAACATTCCTTTATTCATTTGCTTGGTTGAAAAACAGCCTTTTAATCTGTCACCACATTAATGTTGATGGAGCAAGACTGCTAAATCATTTACCACAGATATTTTCATCTAGTCATAATATTTTTACTCTGATTAATGTTTGAATTGCTACATGTCATATTTTAACCACAAAAACAAAACAGAAGCAAAGGGAGGTTTCCGGGTGATGATCAGACTCATTGGCTTACGTCATGCCTGGGTGTAAACACTAATAGTAAATGGATGGCACTGATGTGTTAATGGTCTTTTTAATGAGTTTATGAGATGAGTATGTGTGAGTGACTGGTAGACAGTGAGAGTTAAGCCATCCTGTTGTGTTTTCCATAGCATTTCACAGCAGGGCAGGGTGGGGTCACCACAGCACAGAAATAGACCTGTAGTTTCCTGTTTAGTAGGTTACACACCTTCTGTACAAGATGTCCCTCCCAAGAATCTCATGGGAGGTACACACATCACAACTATTGCCAGAACAACTTTTGTTATGTGTGTATATGCATTCATGTTGGGGAATTTACTTTGATAGAGTTGTTGGTGACTGAGTGAGTGGTGTGCAGTTGTTCCCTGTGTGTGTCGGAAACAAGGAAATACAGCTGACATGCACAGGAAGATGAGCTAAGCTGTCTCATCTTCACCACCTCACTGATGGACAGTATCTGCCCACCGAAGGCTTCGACACACCCAGCCTGAAATTACTTTTGCACTTTCTGTGGCTTCCCTCATGCAGGAGGACAGATCAGGGGCCAGGATTGAAAAAAGGGGAGTGAAATAGAAAATGAGAGAAATAATTGATGTACAGTCAATATAGTTTAGAAGCAGAAAAATGATAAAAGTCTTCATGCCACAGATCCACCTCTGTATTAGAGACGAGATGCATTCATACTGGTAAATACAATTTCTCAGTTACAAAGGAAAACAAATTCTATTTTGATTAAATACCAAATACCATGCTAATTATTTTGAGCCAGTACAAAGTATTATGATTCTTCACATGTCCATGTCTATGCTTAAGAGTACGATCGGGATCAGCTATATTGATCTATATATAGTCTTATCCATTCAGTTGTTTTACATTTGCTGGCGTTTTTACTCAAAGCTTTCCTACACAGCAATGCAACAAGTGCAGCCATTTTAAACGTTCCACTGTCTGTCTCTTCTTCTCTCCACTGAGTTCCTGTGTGTCTGTAAGAGCAGGGGCCTGCCCTTGGCAAAACACCACACCTGTATCCCATAAACAAGAGTAAAACTCAGTATGAGACTGTTTATTTATTCATCTAAGGCATGTGGTGTTTCACTACGAAGACAGACAGCAGTGAAGAAACGACAACAACTACACCTACCACACCACTTTAACACAACAAAAGCCCTGTGAGCAAAAGGCCAATAAGAGTAAGATATTAATGTAGCCTAATCCAAACAATTAAGTACAGACGACCATAATAAACACTCAACAGAATATAGTTCATTCACGGGACATATTGAGACATCCCTATTTTTTACCATATCCAACAACCCTTTACCATGTATGTCCAGTGTTAGGCTAATACAGAGGTTGTTTAGCAATAGAGCCTGTGTTCTGCTAAATACAAATAGATAAGGAATGTTGGGATTAACTGGTTCGCAATGGCCACGGTTACATGACATCACAGTTTCATAACCTAAGGAATTGTAGAGGCTACGATATTTATAGCATCCTTGTTCCTGCATTGTTGCTCTGTGAAAAAATTAATCTTGCAAGTCAAATTGTCTTTGTGTACAGTGAAGTTTGTTGTCACAAGTTATGTAATACTTGTGTATGCACCGATTTGTTTTGTGTATGACAGCCATGGCGCTTATCTGAAGCGTTAAGAAGAAAAGCTGTCAAAATGTCAAAGGGAACTGACATTCCTGACTTACATCTGCCAAATACCCTAAATCGGCAGCGTTCTATGAAATGACCAGGGAGTTGTTGTAGAAGGTTTTTTGTTTTTTTTTTAAATGCTGTCAAAAAGTAACTGCAAGGGCTTCCAACACTAATCAATAATCATCCATCCCTTTATGCCCAAGTCAAGTTAAACAGAAAAGCAAAAAAAACAACATGATACAACATGATAGGGCCCTTACACGCCAAGCTGACGGTCAGCTGTTGGTCGATATTGGGCTGTTGGTGAGCATCTGTCACCCTAGTTTTTACAGTGTGTAATGCACCGTTGGCACTAGTCAGCCCGTGTCCACTTTTTTTCCAGGCGATTTAGCATGTTGAATCCCATCAGTGAGAGAAGTCACTCTTGATTGGCAGTTCAACTCAGCAGATTACATGAGTAAGTGAGGAAAGGAAATATCATTTGTTCTTTCAACATCAGGTTGTGTTGCTGATGTACTAACTGGCTAACTAGCATTTTTATCCATCCTGTCGGTCTTCTGGTTTCCCTTTTTGAATGATGAACACAGACTACCGCCTCCTGCTGCTATGGAGTGCTGGTTGGCCGTTGGCTGTAGTCTATGCTGTGTGTTCAAGTGTAACTTTTTGGCTGAGACACAGGTGACCTGAGTTGACACAACAGCCGGCCTTCATCGTCACTAGTTTTTTAATGTTGGTTTAGTCTGTCCTGGACTTTATTGTTCACTTTAGGAATTTTGCAGGGAAGTCATATTACCAGCGAGGACGTCTGTGGGAGGGGCTGTCATTCTCTCTGTGTCTGTGTAACCTGTTCCCATTTAACCATTATAAATTATTTTTAGATAGCCAAAAGTTGCATGATAAAGACTCACTGGATATAGTTAATGATAACATTGTAGTTCATTGCATATATTAGAAATATTCTAAAATTAATTAAGTTTGCTAGAGGCCTCTCTCTCTCTCTCTCTCTCTCAGTTTTTGACATGGATTAAACTAATTATCTAAATTATCCTGCTGCACAGCCAACTGCTGAAGAGTCCTTTGCCAAGCCCATGAAATATGCTCCCTCATCAAAACAAAATGAACCATGCTGTTGCATATTTTCTATTTTGCTGATTAATAATCTTAAACATTAAAGTGTAATTTTTCCTCTGACACTAACCATGGTATCAAAATCTTATATTTTGTCATTTTTTCATTGGACTTCCTTTTCCTTTTCACATTAATTTAACCAATCAAAAAATAAAACACATAAAAGAATATGTAAGAAAGGACGACACATCAAGTTCAGAATCACAACCTTGCAGTTACATGCTTTAGCTGACAGAACTACCAGTTCCTCAACAGATTCATTGCCTTTTCTTGTTAGTTTTAGCAGTATTTAACTGTCCTCTGGAAGCTGCTCCAATGTGACCTAATTACAGACTTAATGCTTTTAAGTCCCCTTTTCATTTTGTCCTGTCATCTGTGTCATACACGCATGTTAACAGCATTGCAACAGACAGGTTGGCAGGCAGGAAAACATTTTTCCAAGTGCGAATCACAGTGCCAATTATGACTGACACACTGCCAGGTAACTAGCTCAACCAGTATTCTGCCGGTCACAGAGACACACAAACACAGTCTTTTACTCCAGGAACACACATTTACACTGTTACGTAATAATTATTTTTATTTTAATGCTTTGTGTCATGTATTTTCTGTCTTGCATGTTTTTACAATTTGTTTTTTAACTGTAAGTTGCATGTATTCATATTAAACTTTTTCATTATATGAGACGCACCTTTGTGGACACACAGACAAAGAGAAGCACACACACATCATCTCTCTTTGGCATCGTCTCACAGAAACAGGGTGTGTAAGGTTTCTTAATTATATCTAACTATGACATGGCTCACTTACCAAAGTATGTAAAAGGATTTCTTTTTAATCACTTTCGTATTATATTATAATAAGACAAATATACTCAGGAGACATAACAGCTTGTAATTTTGATCCCTGCCTTAGGAATTATGTGGATAAGCAGTGCTGGCTTAAAAATCTATATCTGGCTGCATTATGTCTTATGAATCTTGTATATGTACAGGGCTCATGATTAACATGTAAGAGTGGATGCCAGGTGCGTTTAGTTGCGTAACTGAAAATATGGTTTTAATTTTGAGTAATTTAGATACTGCACAGTTAAATTTAAGCTTATTAATGAAAATGATCCAGCAGAGGAGTTAAGGATGTAAAGTGTTCCTCATTTTTAAGAACATAAGTGTTGACAAGTTTTATAAGGCTCTTTGGGTTGGTGCCACTAATCTTGGGAATGGCGATGTTCATCGGCCCGGCATTGGGTGTGCCAGCTCTTGGAGCCTCAACCTCATTATGTTGTTGAGCTGCCAGCTCGTGTTGCTTCGAGTGCCAGTGCTTGTCCAGCCTTGTGGTTCTCCAGCTCAAACATACTGTGATGTTGGCGGGTTAGTCGAACTTTTTGCCCTACAACAACATAATTTGCTTCGTCTTTGTCTCTAGAACAGATGCCTGTCAACGTGCAAGTAAGCACACCAGCGCACATTCAGTGTTGTTTGGTTCAGGTTCTGACTGCAACAGCAATATTTAGATATCATTAATGCAACAAATGTTAAAAACTATTACTACTACTAACTACTAATTATGTGTGTGCATGAGAGTGTGCATGTGTGAGTGTGTATATCTATCAGGCCCCTGGAACATCGCCAAGCTTTGAAGCCAATATTACATAGTGACCAATAGTGGAACAACAGTGGATACATTTTTTTTCTTTAGCGTCTCAACTTGCATGAAAAGTTTCACTATCCCCATTTAAGTTAGCAGAGGGCTAAACTAGAAGTTAGCCATTCAGACGGCGGAATTCTTTTATGTACTTGCTCTACAGGAGCCACGATGTGGAAAAATTGTGTAAATTCATGGCGTGGAAATTGAGCTTTTTTGGTTTCATGCGCCGCTGAGCAACTTTCCTAGGAATTAACGTATCCCACCTCCACTGCTGTATCCAGTTCTCTTTATACATCCATGATATCTGTCTGTCTGCAGCTAATCTCACAAACTACTGGACCAATCAGTCTAATATTTTGTGTGTACATTCATGGCTGTATGATTTTGTTCAGTCTGCCACACAACCTCTCACCACACAAGGAAAGCGGAGCATTATGTGTTAAAGGTCTAATTATAAACGACATGGATCAGTGATTTTGGGCTGTTTAAAATACTTTCATCCTCATAATTACATTGTATACAAATTTCACATACAGTGCCAGTTGATCTGCTCTGTACAACAGACTAGGTTTGTATTTTTCTTAGCTTCTGGGGAACTTCTGGAGCATAATGCGGCACGTCTGCAGAAATTACAAGAATTGTCTTAAGTGGCTGAGATCAGCCTGGGTGACTGCCTGGCGGACATCTGCACTGTGCTGGGTGCACTGTTCTGGATTATTTTGGAGTGCACTTTCTGCTGATTGCTGTCCCTATTCTTTACGTGTTAAAAAGTGGTCACCACACAACCAAAGGCTAAAAATGAAGAGCCAGTTTCTCAAAATGGTTGCCAATGGCAACCTGGCATTACTACTGACAACCTTGCATTACTATTGAACCCTGATATATGTGTATCTGTCCATGTGGGCAACAGTAGTGAAGGTTAAATAGTGGTTTGGCACCTGTGTGTGAGGACACTGATAAAGGTTGATCACTGTGTGCAGGGAACAGGATAAAGTCACTGACACAATTAGAGCCACAGTTTTTCCCACGTTACAGCAGAACATATGTTACCCCTGCAGCCTGTCAGAAGCTGGCTGTGTGTGTGTGTGTGTATGTGTATGTGTATGTGTATGTGTATGTGTGTGAGAGAGAGAGAGAGAGAGAGAGAGAGAGAGAGAGAGACACGATCTATCAGTGTGTTTTGAACTGACTCTAAGGAAAAAGAGCAAGCAATGTGTCCAATGTGTTCCCATTTGGGTTGCATGTGTGAGAGAGTTTGGGAGGTAAAAAGAAACGAAAACATGATTCATGTCTATGCGTACTGCATGAGCTTGTGTGTGTGTGTTTTGGAGTGTGTGTTGGCTGAAGCTTGTCACCTGATCCTCTGGTGTTGTAGGCTGTATGTTCAGCAGTGTGGGAGCCACTCTCCCATCCTGTACTCACCTCTCATCTCCTGTCCCTGGGGAGATGTTTGTGGACACATGTTTTATGTACATGCACACTCTTACACAAATCCATAATATATTTACATTAGAGACATTCAATATGTGACCATGTGTTTTGTAACCTGGTCGTTCATGTGTGTGATGTTGTGCCTTTGAGTTGTGCACGCTTCACGTGATAAAAACCCGATGCAAAAATAAACCTGGTTATAGCCACATGCATGAAAAATTCTTAATCAGGCAAACTAAAGCACGTGTATGGATACACACACACACACACACACACACACACACTTACACACCACCTCTACCATTGTTAAGGGAATTGTTAAGATGCAGGTGTAGTGGTGTTATGTAACAGGGTCGTGAGGATACAAGACGGATGAGTGATCAAACACACACACACACACACAGAGCTCATCCTATTTAAAGAAATAAAGGGACAGTGGAAGGCTTACTGCAGTGTTTTGTGCTTTAACCAGCCAAGTGACACCTTCATTCCCCTGACTACCACAAACAAATCAAGCTTCTGTCACTGTTTAATGCACCGTAGTTAAACATAAAAAGTCATAAAAAAAACCAAAAACAATATGTCCTTTTGTACTGCATAATATATATGCAATGCACTGTATTTAAAACATGTAAACACAAAAATATGGAGTTCCTTCTAAAAAGGCAAAACAAAATCATTACAAAAGTGACAGAAAAAAGATCAGAGCTCAATTAATTCATGAAATGCTGCCCTTGAATATATAGAATTTTATCTCACAGGACCACTACTCCATTTTGTTTCTAAAAATATTATTGCTACCTTTTTTTCATCTATGAATTTCATCAATGATATAATCAATGGGCAAGGCCAATTACTCCACAGTCAAGTGCACAGTGGTCGACCAGCTGCCACTGACAACATGTAAGATGAGCTGAACCCTCAGTTTAAGATAGCAGCATGTGTTTGACTGTGCCCCCGGGCTCTTCCCCCTGCATTTTTATTAGCATTTAAATACCATCAAGGTAGATGTTGAAGAAATGTGAAGCAAGGTGTAATACATTAAAGGGAAACTGCAATATTTTTTTAGCATGGTCCTACTGTATTATTTCTGTATCGCTGGATATGGTAAAAAATAGGGATGTCCCAGTATATCCTGTGAATGAACTATATTCTGTTAAGTGTTTATTATGGTCGTCTGCACCTAATTGTTTGGATTAGGCTACATTATATATTACTCTTATTGGCCTTTTGCTCATGGGGCTTTCTTTGCGTTTCAGTGGTGTGGTAGGTGTAGTTGTTATCAGTTCTTCACTGCTGTCTGTCGTCGTAGTGAAACACCATATGCCTTACATGACAATGAGTACTCATATCTTCGGTAATTAACATAAACAGTCTCATACAGAGTTTTACTCTTGTTTATGGGATACGGGTGTGGTGTTTCCCAAGGGCAGGCCCCTGCTCTTACAGACACACAGGAACTCAGTGGAGAGAAGACAAGACAGACTGTGGAAAGTTTAAAATGGCTGCACTTGTTGAGATTGTAGCCAGTTGTAGGGCAACCCTCCTTGAGCGTTTTTAATTTTTGCATAAATAATATTAAATGCTTATCTCTCAGTCTAAACACTGCTTCCATTGTAAACACAGAAACTAACCCCCTGGATTAGCTCTTGTAGCTAAATTCATATCTATCTGATGCTGAGGAAACTTGCCAGTTGACAGAGTGAGCTAACTACTAACTTCTCTGTGGGTTGCGAGTCCCTGTGAGTGTGTCTCTCTGGCTAGCTTATAGCTGCCACTTTGCTGTGCGCTTATTCGTCAGTTACTGCTAATACTGTGGAGACATCATTGCAGAAGCATAGCGCCCACCCTCCAGTTTCCACCTAGTTAACACCACTAGCTCTGTCAGCACCAGTGCACATATTTGCATTGTTAATTGAGTTAGCACCCTTAAGTGCTAGCCGTCAGTTAATTTTTTTCATTTATCACATGCAAACTTCACAGTTTATTTTAAATATTTATTGACAAAAAACAAGTTTGTAAGATAAGGTCGATTTTGCCCAGAAAAAGAAGATACTACTTTATTTATAACTTGTATTTATATTTTTATTTGTGTTCTTATAAAGACAGTGTATGATCTTTTCCATCTCATATGCAATGTAGTTATATTAAGCCACTATAATCTTTGGTACACCCTGTTCTTAAAACTTGTTGCTCAGTGTGACAGGCTCAACTGATGTGAAATGTTAATGGTCTGATAGATAATGATATTATCACTGCAGTATTTTGTCCAAGTGTTCAGTTCATTTTTGTCAGATTTCAGTAAATATGCATGCATGTTCTCCACTTTGTGTTGAGCACTGTTCTCTTGACACACTACACCACTGTAATCTTAATCATTCATGACATCACTCCAGATTTCCCAGCGATGCCCGGCTGTTGTTTGGTCTGTGTGTGTGTTTAAAGTTAACTGCCACTGCGGCAGGCTTTACCCTTGTCAATGATAACATTCTTCAGGTCACACATGAGTGAAAAAAGCAAGACTCACACTGATATCCCACACTGTGGTGTTTGTTTGATCAAAGATTCAGCCTCAAGACTCACGTAAACACACACACTATACATGTTGAAGAACGTGTTAACCTTAAGCCTGAATGGTTTGAAAGAGAAATACAATAGCAGAGGTGAATTAACTGTTTAAACTCCGGCTGAACTTTATTTGCCCTTTAGGTTTTGATGTATGTTATCTATAGTCTGTGGTCTAAATATCTGTTTTTGTTTCCAAGTCTTTTCATGTTTTGATTTATCAGTCCAAACCCAAGGTAACCTCCTGTTATACTGTAGCTCTTCTAATAAGTTATCATTATAGTCATTATATAGACTACTGGGATGTCTTAAGCTCCTTATTATAGTTTAAACCAATGTATTTTTACTTCAATTCAAACATGACCACCTTGGGTAAACCCTTATTATGCTTATCACATAATTATAGTAAAACGTGTACATGTATAAGCAGAGTTTAAAGAGTTAAGTGTACACTGAGAGGGGGTCAGCCTCAAGGCAGAGGTACAGTTTAAGTGAATGGCAGCTTTGGTCCACACCTTGCTGTTTATCTAGAAAGGTGAACAAAAGCTAACAGGTATAAATGTGAAAGTGAGTGAACCATGAATGGGCCACACCTCGCTGTTTTTCTAAAAGCTGAATGGAAAGTGTTCCCCCCATGCCTGCAGTGAAGGGAAGTGATAAATGGAATAGATTGAAAATAAATTGCTCTGTGAGGTACGCTTGCTGTTTTTCTTCCAGTATAACTAAGGGAACTGTCATTCCTCATAGAAAAAAAAAGGAAAATGTATAGGTTTTTAGATTTCACTAAGAAACGTGTCATAAATTGTTGCTCATCTACAGTCTTAATGAAAGAGTTGGTTTGAATGCTAAGTCCTTGCAGTAAATGGAAAAGGTCAAAGATAATGACTGTCAGGAAAAAAAGGCCTTCAAGGTTAAAGGTATCAAAGTGAATAGAGCCAGGATTAAAGGACAATGCAGAATCGAAGTCTTTTCATGCAAAGGGAATTAGGATGTTTTTGTGTAGATATTCATTCAGGATTTAAGGATTTATTTGTCTCATACTCATATTTCTCAGTGTGTGCAGTGAATTGCAATGGTGGCATACTCTAGAGAATTTCCTGAAAGGTTGATGTTTCAGTGTCTGTTTAGCAACTGCTGTCACATGTGTCAGCTTATAAGACACCTTTTTTTTTTCCCTCACATCTTTGTCAGCAAGTCCTGAACCCCAAGCAGTAGCAGGATTGCCCAGGTCACCCCAATAAATGTTGGTGTTGTACATTTCTGCAAACCATGGATACACTACATTTGTACGTTATTATTATGGAAACACAACACTGTGGTTAACATGTGGTTTGGTTTAGGTACAAAACCACTTTGTTATGGGGCACCCAGTAGCTCAGTGATAAGCACAGGCATCCCATGTACAAAGGCATTGTCCTTGCCGCAGTGGCCGTGGCCTTGATTCCATCCTGCAGCCCTTTGCTGCATGTCATCCCCTTTTCAGGCTTAACCCTGTCCTGTCTAATAAAGTAATACGTAGCCTGTCAAAAAGTTTAGCATGGTAAACATTATACTTGCTTTGTAGCACCATGTTAAACTTTCCAGGGTGAGCTTGTTGACATGCTGATGTTACTGTAGCAATTAGCTCAAGGTATCACTGTGCCATAGTCCAGTCCCACAGAGCCACCTGTATAGCTGTAGACTCTGTCATGTTTCATATATTTTTGTGTTTGTGGCAGTATCAGTAGCAGGGTAGTTTAAATGAAATAGAACAACTATTAGTTGGCATTAACAGCAGTTGCCATATTGACTGTACTGACAAAGGAGAGAGCATCAACTACAGAAACTCAAATACTATCAATGGAGCATCTCTTATCAAAAGAATCACATCTTTGTTTACCCAGTATGATAGTACAGGAAGTTCCCTCAGACTTTAAGAGTTCATTCAGTTAAGGGGGTAGGGAAATAAGTGAATGTGCTTCGAACGCCCCCATCTCCTTGTGTTTATGTAAGAGTCTGACAAAAGACTACCCTGAAGCTTCAAGTGTGGCAGTAATGGGAAAGGTAAAAATGAATTTGCTTGTCATGTTTGTATCTTATTGCAGACTTGATCAATAAGGTTTTGTCTGAAGGCCAAGAGGTTTAACATTGGAAATGTAGTAAAAGTAGAATTGAACACCATTACAGAGATCCTGTCAAGGGAACAGTGGGAACACTAAAAGATATCAACTCACTCTGTGCTTACCCTGATCTACATTTCATTTGCTTTGAATGAACTTCATGCTACAAGTCTTTAGTAACTTCCTCAGTACTTCCTATAGCCCGTATCTAAGATTGTATCTGATATATGCTCAGTCTTACAGTGAACACCTGCTGGGGACAGGATGAGGGTGATGGGGCTGTAAAGGTTGGTGGTGAATGATTGAGTCTATAGTCTCTCTTTGTGAAAGGCAGAGCTCGTGCTGAGTTGTCAAATGAACATATCCAGGTTAAATAAAAAGAACACAGGCCTGTTAGGAAAGTTGTGACAGAACATCAAAAAGAAACAGCCTCAGTGAGTTATCTAACTAACTTATAGGACCACTTCCCTCACACAGTCATTTACCTGTTGAACTGCCTTGCCCCCCTCTCAGAGGATGTTTGAGTTCAGCTCTCACCTTGGGTCATTTCCTCATTCATTTGTTGTGGCACTTGTTTGATAGTAAGTGATGTAAAGTTAGCATCCAGTTTCATCCTTTGATGTTTTTTGTAGCTGTCCAGAGTAAAGTCTGGGTACATTCAGAGCGTATTACAGATATTACAGACAAGATCTGCAAAAGGTAATTTCATAGGTAAAACACATTTTTGTGCATTGCCATTTGTCGTCAAGTATAAAAAGTATACTATACAGAGTGGTCGGTTGCTGTTTGTAAACACTCCCCAGCTAAAGTGAAAGTTAAAGCCAACTCCAGACTCACTCTCATTTGGCGTTTTCCCTTACTATATTTGCGTTTATTCAGCACTGTGTCTCTTGGATGCCTGCTGTTTACCGTCTGGCACCTGGTCACTACCTTTATATAAAGCCCCGACCTCACCTCAGCCCTGTGTGGGTACACACCCATAAAGGTCCCTAAACACAAGCCCCTTTTACACTGCCAGAGGGGCTGTTGAAGACTTGTGGGAGGAGCTGTTGATGATGCCACACATGCGACCCACTGGCGGTGGATAAACAGGAAACAGCTCATAGCAGGAATTAGTGAGCAGCTAATAGCAAGAGGGAAACGCAAACCTGACAGATACAGTAAAGATGAGCAACTCGGGAGACAAAGAATTGCGCGCCCTCCTTGCCCTCACAAACGAAGAGGCCATTAATCGTCAGATGACGGGAACAGTGAAGAACGGGCTGACTTACGAGAGAATTGCCAGTTGACTGACAAGCCGCGGCGTCCTTCCCACATCACTGTTTACGTCACACACTGAGCTACACGTTTTGTTACTTGCCCACGCCCCCCATTGCCCCGAAAAAGGCACATTCTGTATAAACAAAAGTAGGTAGGCGGCATTTTGCTGCACTACCCGATTTTGTTTTTATACTGCCAATGCTGAAAAAACTGATTGGGCTTTCCTGCAAATTTGCACAACTCCTAACTAAAAAGGGCTACAGAAAATAAGAAGAAAACAGTTTGTTATAATATAATTTCTTTTTAGGAAAATCCCAACTGATTGAGAACATTAACCACTAACAATTTTGGTAATTGTTTAAAGGAATACTTGATCTGCAGACTGACCAATGGTAAATCAGTTACTCACTGTGTGTTACTTTGAATTTGTGAAGAAAACATATTTTTTGTAAATGCCCTCAGTGAATAGAGAATCCAAAAAAGGTGCACATTCTTCTTGAACTGAATTTAGTAGGGGCCACGTTAAACAACAACAAAACTATATCAAATCATCCTTTTACAAACTCTCACACAACTCCTACAGTGTAATCCAATTCTCATTTATTCAGTCACTTGCTCAGTATTTTCAAGCACATGCATTTTGCTGAAACTTTATGATTTAAAACACTTCTGCCTGCTGGTAGTGCCCCGAGTTTGCCTCTGAGCTCCGTTTTAGCAGAGTTCAAACACACGCGTGTGCACAGGCGTGCTGCGCGGCCTAGCAGGAGACTGTTTGTATTGATGTGTTTAAAACAGTAATGTATCTAAATTTTTCAACACCTAAATGGATTGGCATTAAGTTTATATTTTCAGATGATGCATCCAAATGACTGTTTTTCTCATGCCACCATGAGATACACATTTTTGGTTTTGCGTGCAATGTCACAACACCTGGCAGATGGGTTGTAATGACATTTAGTACAAACATTCATGTTTGCCTCAGGATTTTCTGTGATAACTTTTTTTAATACTCCTTTTATCTACCTGTCATCAAGTCAAATTTTTTATGTAGCCCATATATTAGTATATGATTAGATACCTCTTATATGATATTGCCATCAGCCTCTGTTGTAGTTTTTGTTAAGTGCTAATTAGCAAATATTAGCATGTTGGCCCGCTAATCTAAGATTGTGAACATATTAAAAATTGCCTGCTAAACAACAGCATGTAAAGATACTGACATTAGCATTTAGCCCAAAGCTCTGTTTTGCTTAAGTGCATTAATGTCATTGTGAACTCAATATCTTATTGATTGGACTGTCGTTCAGATGATGACTGTTATAGATGTCACCCTAGGCTAACTTGTTATGAGCATTTTTCACTATCTTCAGAAATTCTATAGACGAAACTTCTACTGCTCAGCAGTCTCACCAATGTGGCATGGACAGGCTTCTGGTGCCACAGTGCAGGTATACATTGTTCCTCTGAGGTACATTGGACACTGGTGTCAGGTGTCACTGATGCATCTCTGTGCTGAGAACTTAGTTAGGGCCAAAAGAGCTGAGTAACTGAGCCCAGGTGTTGTGACTTGCTGAATCGTTTCAAATGGAATGGTTTTACTGGTGTTGCACATTAATGCTGCCTGAAAGTCTCTCTCCAGTTTCCTCCTTCTCCTTACAGTGTAATTGAATTTGAATTATGCATGCTTTATGTCTGCTGGAGCAGAGAGGTAATAATCACTTTCTTTGTTCATGTGTGTGTGTGCATGTATCTATACATGTGTATGCATGTGTAGAAACAGGAGCAACCTGAGCTCAGTTCAACGACTGATGTGCCTGGCTAACACTTTCCCATTACTGTACCTGACACACAATAGACTTTACGTGTGTGTGTGTGTGTGTGTGTGTGTGTGTGTGTGTGTGTGTGTGTGTGTGTGACCTGACTATGTTACTGCGCCACCTTTGTCTAAGTTATTCCCACCCCACGGTAGCGTGGTCCCAACTTGACACCCAGTCTAAATGTTTTAGCAGTTCCATTGTGGCTTCTTATGACTGGAAACTAGATTCACTCAGCAATTTTGTATGACAGGGGAGCATTACATTATTCTCCAAAATGGGACCAGTTGTGATCTCACGACTCATTGCGCTCATTTTTAGTTCAGGACCCTCTGAGTGACTGATGAATGGTATCATTGTCATTGTTTGACGGTCTAAGGTTTGGAGGATGTTTATAACAGATGCATTGCAGGTATGAACCACAACTTTAACCTCAGTGGTGTTCCATATCTCTGGTTTATGATTGTTATCACATGTTGTCACAGCCCAGAAACTAATCAGTTAAAAATATCTTGAAGCTGAAATGTGTACGAGTGCTTTCCTGTAAACAAGAAGGTTGGATTTTTGGGAGTGCCTCTCTTTATCTCTTGCATACTGTACAGCATACACGGATGTGCAATGAAAATACTGAGCCCTACTACACTGACCTGAGGCTGAACTTTTTTGTAAATGTGCTTCTTGTTTGGTTGGTTTAGCCTCTTCAGTCAGAAGAACGAGGAAGAACATCAATAAGCAAGGGTATGTTCGTGACAAAATGGGGGTTAGTCTAGGATCTGAACTTGGGACCTCTTACACCCAAAGCAAACATCATATCCCTTTCACTTAAAACTACATGTCAGCCTGCTGGTGTTGTCACAGAAAAGCTAGGAGATCACCAAAGTTAGTGGGGTTACTCCTCTGGGGATCATGAATGTTTGTACAACATTCTGTGCTTATACATAGAGTACATGTTGAGATATTTCATAGGATAAATGAAAACTTTGACCTGCCAGTGGTGCAACAGAAAAAGTCAGGAGATCACCAAAGTCACTAGGGTTTGTCCTCTGGCCCACTTAGATATCTGTACCAAATTTCATGACAACAGTAGGATTCACTCTCTGGGGACCATGAATGTCCAGATATTTTATTGTAGCCCAAAGTGGTGGACTGACCAACCAGCAGACAGACCGCTCAACAGTCCGACAGACATGGCCATCCCTAGAGTCATAGCATGGTTAAAATCCACCATTTGGTCACATTTGGAGTTACGTGCTGTAACCACTTCCGGGTGGATAACAGCCCTGTGCAGTGACTTCCCGGGGTCTTGTCACTGTGAGGTTGCCAGGCAACCAGCAAAGACGCTCTACAGAAGTACATGGATTGGTTAAAAGGCTGTTGTTCATCAAGAAATAGTTACTGTACCTAGCTCCTTGTAAAATCACACATTGTCATTTTTACATTTCTGTTTTTATAAAGATTAAACAATTATTAGTGAGCTTGAGAGGTGCTGGTGGACACATCTTTTATTTTTAACATACAGAGCCAGGCTAGTTCCCCTGCTTACCATTCTTTTTTCTCAGATAAGCTAACCGCCTCTGTTGCATACTTGACATACAGGCATGGTGTCAATCTTCTCATGCGTGCAACACTGTCAGATTACAACCAGTATTGTTTTTCAGTTAAATGCCCTTTTCATGCATTAGTGGGGGGTAATGTGAGAGTGATGGATGTGATGGCAGGAATGAAGGGGCTGAATAGAGATCAAAGGTAGATGTTGCAACAAGGGACGGTTATTGCTTACACAATCCTAGGTTCCCCCCTCAACAGAGGGAAACTGTATCTGCAACATGCCAATATGTGCACACGTGTACACACACTATACAGATCATTCCCCGTGCAGGTCCAGTGATTGTGTGAGAGCATTTCTATGTTCTGGTGACAAAGGTTTATTTTATTTGCTCTTGTTTAGTCTTGCTTGTGTGTGGGTGGCAAGGGATTTATTATTCTCCAACTGCTCTGTGTTGTTTTGGTTTTTTAAGCCGTATGTTGTCTTACTTTGGAACCATTCTGATCACTCTGAGAATTTGTTTCTTTGGGTATAAATGTTATTATTCGAGTTCATTTAAAGGCTGTGGACCGAATAGCATGGGGCCCACCTCACTGGTTGCTCCATAGGCTTGTGCTGCTTACTGGCAATGACTGACTTGGCCATACGCTTGTGTAATGTGGGGCCGGTGTCAAGGAGCACCATTCACATAGTGTCAATTCTTCCATTGAATTACCTCCACAGACTTGTATTGTGGGAAAGCCAGACTGAGCGCTGGCCCCAGTGAATGGTTGTTTACCATCAGGTTGGGTCTGTCTGCAACCACATGCAGCTAAAGCCACCGTAGCTAACCTGCTCAGGGTAATCGCTGCAAACTCACACTGACTCAAACACACAATGAAAATCAGGCCAATCAACACTGACTCAGTCAAACACACACTCAAGAAGGAATATATACACCCGCAGACACACTCATATCTCTCTTTCAAGCACATGTGCTCCCCCCTCACACACCCTCAAAACACAGTCTACGTCAGACATTTAATCCAAGGAATGGGAAGCAGTGTTTATGTCATGTGGAGTCAAGGCATGCTGGGCTGTAAGAGGTTGATGGAGCAGAGTAAAGTGGCACTGACAATAAAGATAAGGTTGCTTTGAGTACAAAAAGGGCGGTCATGTCCTGTGTAATGACCAGATTCAGGGGTCTGCAGCATGAATGGAGCTTTTTAAATACAAGGCACAGAGACTGGTCTGCTATGAAATGTTTTTATGTGAAAACTTTAAAGTCTTTTTGGAAGAGAAACAGAAACAACGAGAGAAGAGAAGGTGGCATCTGATATATCTCAGAGCTTACAACTGTATGGCTCCGATCAGACAGAAAGCGTTTTGCAAGTTGCAACACCGCAACGCCTTTTTAGTTGAAGCCTATCCTGAGTAGATAGTGTTCTTTTGCAGCTTGTAGCCACCTGATCACCTGTCCTTAACTTAATTGCTATTTTGCTGTGAAGTAAACTCACAGTTCTGTACCTTGAAATATGCATCAGAATGGAGACAGGCGAAGGGCACTTGCTCTGGCCCTGACTGAGGGTGAGAGGTTGTTCCCAAAAAGTATGTTGGACGCAGGAAAACAGACATCCATGTGGGTACGAGACCCTTTAGACAGAAGAGAAGTCACAGGGACTAGATTACGGATGGTTCAAGGCTTATTTTAGGATGAGTAGGGAACGTTACATTTGGGTGAATGTTACAACATAGTTTTGGCTCCAATTTTTCAGATATGTGTCGCAGCTTTTCCCATTGAGTTTAAGTTTTTTCAACACAAGGTGTTTAGGCAGCTCCTACAAAAATGCAAGGTGCTCAGCAACACAAAAGCAGTGAACAAAACGCATCAGTCTAATTGAAAACAAGTTCAAAATGTCTGCTTAAACATGTACTATCTACTTGGGGACCTATGTGTGTTTTCTTTCAGGAAGTTTGTATGTGATTCTACAGTATTGTTGTCTTCCTGATGGATTTGGTATAAAAACGTTAGGGTGTGTTCATGAATGTTTGTGGTTTATTGTGACTCAAGCACATTTCACCAAGTTGTTTGGTTTTGGCAGATGAGCAAAATGTCATATGAGCTCCTGAGAATGTGAATCTTGGCCCAGTTTGAGAAGAACTGTGTTATGGTTAGGATTGAGGATATCATCTGAAACAAATACAGGAAGCTAACCAATAAGTACATGAACCCAGGGAAATTTACAGTGGTTTGGAACAGTATGACCACCAGAAAGAGGAAATTACAAAAAAATTTATTAAAATAAACAAAATTGCTGTATTTATATTGGCCACCACATAGAAAATACAGTCAAGTCAATAAAATCACACTAACTGCTACAGCTGAGTGTAGCAGATTCAAGAACATATCGACTATGTTACTATTATTATTTGTGACTTAATATTTGTTACTGCACTGACTTGTCTGGAGCCTTGGGTTGCGAGAACCAGTTCAGAATTGAAACTCACTCCAAAGTATGCTAAAGTGGGGATTCACTGAGAACCCAGCTTCTTGATTCTGCTTATAGAGTCTTGAAAGTGGAGTGTTGATATACTGTGCTCCCATCCAGTCCGTCTAAGACACATTCCTGCAGTGTTGTGTAATAATGGGTTTTTGATGTGCACAGTTGTACTCATAACGTTTCTGTTTTTTTACTCAATGTGCCAACAATCCGAAACAGAATCCATAACCAGGATAAGCTGGACTTAGTGTTGAGTAGATTTTTTTTGTCAAGTTCCTGTTTCCAAGGTCAAAAATGAATGAAGCTGAAGATCAAAATGGATTCGATCTACACTATATCTGACCATATTTTCCTGCATCTCTTCTCTGAAACTATCCATATATTTGTCTTTCTCTGTCAGGGAGTTGTCATCCAGACATCAGACCAGCGTCCCATTCAGGAACACCAGAGAGTCCAAAATGATCTGACCCTGAAGAAGACAGAGGAACATGATGGAACAAGTGAAGTGATCAAACGCACATTAATAATATAATGTTTACATTATATATGAAGCCGCAATTGTTAATCATGTAAATCGGGTGATTTTATTTTATCTTTTATTTTTGATCTGGGACCAAATGGGTGACTAACTTACATAAGGAAACTATTAAACTGCAGCAAATGTCATGAGGGGACTCTGTGCAGGGTCCATATTGACATGAATCCAAACTGCAGGTCATCTAAAGTTGCTGCTCAGGTCCTGTAGGGTGCTGTTAAACCAGATTTCCACCAGAGTATCTTTATACTGCTTATGTTTTGAATACATAGATATGTGTGCGCATGCATGCAGTTGTGCATGTGCATGTAGCCCAGATCAATTTTGATACTACTTTGAACTACACTGGTGCTGTTTATTTTTCCAGTTGACCCATAAATGCTTAAACATGACTCTGTTTTTATTGTCTTACACAGTTGGCACTAATAAAATATTAATATTCATTTTAATGGTGACTTTTTATTTATTTAGGAGGATGTCTGTTCTGGACTGCAGAGCCGCTGCCTTAAGTGGGAGTGTGGTGACGTGTGTTTGTGTGTTTCTCTGTAATGAGTCAGTTCTTCACTGGGCTTCCAAAACCTCACTCATATCATGTAATTATCTGGGTTGGAACTTTCTCATATCAAATAAGTCACAGCTAGACGGTGCTGACGGTTCTCACAGTCTGTTCTGTTTATTACATTATAATAGAGTGAAAATGTTTTATGCTGTTGATATTCAAATGTCAGTTGGTGTTATCAGTTATACTCTAAGATAAAAAGGGTCTTTGGTTCAGACACTTTCAAAGACCACAATTTTCTGATAAGTGACATCTGGTGACCACGTAAATACCGACTGTCTTAGAGACAAGGATCAAAATAGCAGTGGCAATGACAACATTCCTAACCTGACCTAAAATGATTGCAGATGTTCAACTTTTCTGAGCATCTTGACAACTTCTGCTCCACATTGTTACATAAAGTCAACAGTTTCTGACTGATTAAATATAAGAGGTTCCAACTCATACCTGACGTAATTACGTGATGTGATTGTGGTTTTGGAGACAACATAAACGAGTCCTTGAAGTGCTCAGAAAAACAAAATCTGTTAACTCCATCAGCTGGTGAAGGCCACTCAGATACAATCAAAACTTCCAGAATAGCAAATAAACATGAACAGTGTAGCAGTGTATGCTTTGACCGTTGAGTGTGTGGAGTATCTTTGTGTGTGTGGCAGCTCACACTGACATCAGAACTCCCCAGTTCTTTCTTTTATTTTCCTTCAGTCAGTCTCATTTTCCTCACATTTCTGTATGGTTATGAAGTAGACACATATTTTTGCTTAAGTTTGAACACACACTGAAACATCCTCATCTCAGTTCGCACCACCTTGAGCAAAGTCCCATCTATTTGGCTCACTCAGCTCTGTCCATTGACTTTGAAAGCAGCGTGCCGCATCTAACATTCACTTTGTGCCCTGAACACCTTCAGAAAGGCCGTATGGATCATTTTAAAACACGGTCATTCTTTCGTCAGTGAAGGAATACCTCACCCCGTAAATGATCCCTTGTATGTCAATTACTCACCTTGTGTTACCTGGAATTTGTAAAGAAAGCGTTTTTCTTCCATGCCTTTGGTGAACGAAGAATTCAAAAAAGAGAAAGTTCGTGAAGTCATCAGTGAACGCCTTTAACATCGGCAAAACTATGACAAAACATCGGTTTACAAACTCTTGCACAACTCGTGCAGTACAATCCAAGTCTCATTTAACTAGTCATATGGTCAGTACTTCCCAAACAGACGGCCCTCTCTGACAGGGATCTGAACAGAAAGTAAACTCATCTATGCTCTCCTCAATGCAAGGCTCCATTGACAAAAACAGTCATTTTACCCTGCTGAACGCAGGAGCTGCCAGTCTACTGCTGCCTAGATCAGTTAGGTTGAGTGTTTTTGGTGTTTTAAAGGGTTAGTTTGGATTCACTAAAGTCACACAATAACACAAACTGCTGATCTAGGCAGCTGTAGACTGGCAGCTCCCATGTTCAGCAAGGTAAAATTATTAAAACAGAGCCTGGAATTGGAGAGAGTATAAGTAAGTGTCACTAATCATACAGTTCCCCATTAGAAAGGGCTGTCTGTTTGGGAAATAATAAACATACGACTGGATAAATGAGGCTAAGATTATACTCCATGAGTTGTGTGAAAGTTTGTAAACAGCTGTTTTGATATAGTTTTGCTGTTGATGTCAGTTCATTACGAATTTTCTCCATTTTTGGATTCTTCGTTCACTGGAGGCGTGCAAGAAAAACATTTTCTCCACAAATTCAACACAAAACCAAATGACTAATTGATACACAAATAGTTATTTTGGTGGTGTATGAGGACTTGTTTTTTTAAATTAGGTGTTTGTGTGGTCGATTTCATCATCTTAATGATATGCTGACTTTTTCACTACTATTACATAACTACTACATTGTATTCAGACTGTTCCCTCTGTTTCCTCATCACCTGGAAATCCAAGTGTCTCCCAGGTCATTAACACTAAGTTACAGTGCCATGACAGGAAAGCTTGATTTACTGCCGGTATTAATCTGTCATGAGAGAAAACACAGGTAACTGGATTTTCAGTGGATGTATAAAGGGTGTGACCTGAAACAAACACAGTGATACTTGGCTCAGTGATACTAAAAGCTGTTATTAAAAAAACACAGAAGGAACAGATTATGTGAACTTTTTCTTCTTGCTACAACCTCCTGTAATTAATGATTTTGTTCATCCCAGGTCTCTCTTTTTTTCCGTGTGAAGTCTTGTGGTAGTGACCTATTAAAGGCAGTGGAATGCACAGAGTGGACCCTCTGACCTTGTAATGGTTTGACTCGGTAGTTCAGGATCAAAGGCAAACTGCACAACCTGGACAGACTCGTGGGGGTGGACAGAGGGGTCACATACCTCTGTTCACTTAGCCTGCACAGTTTCAATGCGTCAGATTATAAAATCAGCACTCACTGTATGAAAAACATTAAGCTTTAACCGACCTGCTTAGGGATTCGATTTGTCACACTGTCTTGTGTATATTTTGTAAGTGGCTTTACAGGAAACTAAATCTATTTTCAGGTGACTGTGAAACAAAACAGTCAAACATTAACATTTGGCTGCTTTTCCCTGAAGTCCCTAAAAATATTGGCATCTTGCTTTGAAGACGTGTGTTTATTTTAGCAGGTCTTAACACTACAAAGCACACCTTTTCACTAAGGCATGATGACTAACAAGAGTATATTATCGGTGCTTTATATGATGTGACTTTCCAACAGGATCTGTCATCATGAGAAATGTTTTGCCTTTGTGATGTCGCACAGGAAGAATCCTGAAAATTGCTGTTTGGGATGTCCTGGGAGCTGAAGGATATGAGGCATGTAGCGTGTTATTAGTTATTGTTCCCCCTTCATGTCTGTTTGTTTGCATGCTTGTCTTGAGGTCTTAACAAGCAGTTAACAGATTTTAGTGAATATATATGTGGAAGGGAAGGTAGTGGACTAAGGAAGTGTTTGGTGTGGTTATGACAACCACATGCCTGAAAGCACATTATCACCATCATGATCTCATCCCTACATGCAAATTTCAATGCTTGGCAGAATCCCCCAGTGTTTTGTATTGTGTGTTGATGTAGAGGGAGTTTACAATAAGTAATGTGAGTCGATTCACCTGTCTATGAACAACTTGGTTAGGGTTAGGAGAACATCGTTGTCGACGTGACTTGACTCACATGACCAGTGATTTGTGACAAAATAACTTCCTGACTTTCGGTTTCACATGTGACACAAACACTGGTCTCGTGGGTCAAAGTCCTTAGTTGTTGGACCCACTGCGACCCATTGCATTGGTTGATATTGCCCAAGCGGCATATTTTGATGCCCCAAAAGTGAGACCAAATACACCAAAATTGTGAGGGATGGATGCACAGTTGGAAATTAACTTTTTCATCTACCTGCAAAATCTGGATAGCAAAATCTACCAGCCACTCAATAGATTACCATTATTTTTTTTTTTTTTGGCAAGAGAAGAAAATCCAGCAGCCACATATTTTACCAGCGTTTGGCTGGTGGCTAGTGTGAATTTCCACCCCTGGGTGAATGCAAAATTCTTTTCACCCAGAATCCTTGGTCTGACATGTATTGGCCACCTTCATTAATGTCTACATAAAACTTTGATCTAAACTTTTTTCACTCCCTGCTGCAAATTTCATCCAATCTTTACCAGATTTGACACAGATAGTATTAACCTTGACTGGGGGCAAAATTATTTGTTTTCTGGTAATTATTTTTATTGAGTTTCATAACAATCCATTGCCAAACTCTTGTAGGCAAGGCCTATTTGATATGAATTGTCATAATTTCTAATCACATCATGGAATTCCATCAATATGTAAACGACATATGTACCTATCACCTTTAAGTAATTATGCAAAATTTAATACCCTTTCAATCATGAATTGCTCTTGGTTAATTCAAATAGCGTGAACCTAGTAATAGTGTTGTCAAAAATAGGAATGTGTTGATGCATATCATTTCTGAATATTTAAAACAGTTTTAATACTCATTTTTCAGAGTATGGGCACATCAGGAAAACCTGCACATTCTTATTCTGCTGCTCTCTGCTGCTAACCAAGAACAGTCTTTATCATTTGTCATGTTACAGCCGTGTTGTATTTATATTTTAATAAAAAAATGAACTTTTAGGACCTCAACATCACTTTTTCCCTGTGGTATTGAAAATGGTATCGATGATCAATATTTTTTAAGGTACTGTATCAAAGTTAGTATTGTGACATCACTACCTATTAGACATGAGTCTAGCTTTAAAATTTTGAAATATCATTTATACTGATCCAGGTGCAGACACAAATTTTAGAGGATTGGTGGATTAGTTCCATTTCTGTGGATGTGAAAAGAAAAAAAATGAATTGGAGTCTTATAAACAACAGGACACCAAACTGTTAGACTAATTCATTCAATTATTCATTTTCTGTAACCTCTTATCCTGTTATGGGTCGTGGGGGGGGCTGGAGCCTATCCCAGCTGACACTGGGTGAGAGTTGGGGCATACCCTGGACAGGTCACCAGACTATCACAGGCAGACATATAGAGACGGGTCTATGTCATTGGTCCGACAGCCCATTGGTTCAACATCCCATTAGTCCGACGGTCCGTGGTGCTGAACGGCTCCCGGCGGGCATATTTCTGCCTTGATGGTGCACCACGACTGGCTCTGGGTCAGCTGGGAAAGGCTTGAGGCGGAGCAGGCTCGCGGCTTATGTATTTGTCACTTTCTTTTTCATTTTAACCCACACCATGATCTTTTCCTAACCCTAACCAAGTGGTTTTTGTGCCTAAACCTAGCCAGACCTTAACCACAGGGCACCATGATGATTTCGGAACGGACGTCTTGCCATAGAGACAGACAACCATTCACACCTATGGACAATTTAGATATACAGTACAGGCCAAAAGTTTGGACACACCTTCTCATTCAATGCGTTTTCTTTATTTTCATGACTATTCACATTGTAGATTCTCACTGAAGGCATCAAAACTATGAATGAACACATGTGGAGTTATGTACTTAACAAAAAAAGGTGAAATAACTGAAAACATGTTTTATATTCTAGTTTCTTCAAAATAGCCACCCTTTGCTCTGATTACTGCTTTGCACACTCTTGGCATTCTCTCCATGAGCTTCAAGAGGTAGTCACCTGAAATGGTTTCCACTTCACAGGTGTGCCTTATCAGGGTTAATTAGTGGAATTTCTTGCTTTATCAATGGGGTTGGGACCATCAGTTGTGTTGTGCAGAAGTCAGGTTAATACACAGCCGACAGCCCTATTGGACAACTGTTAAAATTCATATTATGGCAAGAACCAATCAGCTAACTAAAGAAAAACGAGTGGCCATCATTACTTTAAGAAATGAAGGTCAGTCAGTCCGGAAAATTGCAAAAACTTTAAATGTGTCCCCAAGTGGAGTCGCAAAAACCATCAAGCGCTACAACGAAACTGGCACACATGAGGACCGACCCAGGAAAGGAAGACCAAGAGTCACCTCTGCTTCTGAGGATAAGTTCATCCGAGTCACCAGCCTCAGAAATCGCAAGTTAACAGCAGCTCAGATCAGAGACCAGATGAATGCCACACAGAGTTCTAGCAGCAGACCCATCTCTAGAACAACTGTTAAGAGGAGACTGTGCGAATCAGGCCTTCATGGTCAAATAGCTGCTAGGAAACCACTGCTAAGGAGAGGCAACAAGCAGAAGAGATTTGTTTGGGCCAAGAAACACAAGGAATGGACATTAGACCAGTGGAAATCTGTGCTTTGGTCTGATGAGTCCAAATTTGAGATCTTTGGTTCCAACCGCCGTGTCTTTGTGAGACGCAGAAAAGGTGAACGGATGGATTCCACATGCCTGGTTCCCGCTGTGAAGCATGGAGGAGGAGGTGTGATGGTGTGGGGGTGTTTTGCTGGTGACACTGTTGGGGATTTATTCAAAATTGAAGGCACACTGAACCAGCATGGCTACCACAGCATCCTGCAGCGACATGCCATCCCATCCGGTTTGCGTTTAGTTGGACGATCATTTATTTTTCAACAGGACAATGACCCCAAACACACCTCCAGGCTGTGTAAGGGCTATTTGACCAAGAAGGAGAGTGATGGAGTGCTGCGGCAGATGACCTGGCCTCCACAGTCACCGGACCTGAACCCAATCCAGATGGTTTGGGGTGAGCTGGACCGCAGAGTGAAGGCAAAGGGGCCAACAAGTGCTAAACACCTCTGGGAACTCCTTCAAGACTGTTGGAAAACCATTTCAGGTGACTATCTCTTGAAGCTCATCGAGAGAATGCCAAGAGTGTGCAAAGCAGTAATCAGAGCAAAGGGTGGCTATTTTGAAGAAACTAGAATATAAAACATGTTTTCAGTTATTTCACCTTTTTTTGTTAAGTACATAACTCCACATGTGTTCATTCATAGTTTTGATGCCTTCAGTGAGAATCTACAATGTAAATAGTCATGAAAATAAAGAAAACACATTGAATGAGAAGGTGTGTCCAAACTTTTGGCCTGTACTGTATAAATTGTTGGACAAATGTTGAAATTTAAGTAAATTTAGCAATGGAATATTTGACTAATGTCCATCTGAATCTATGAATTTCCCAAGTAGGTATATCAGGTTTTTGCAGTCTACAAAAAAAACTATTAAAAAAGTGTTTTTGTTTTTTTGTGGGGTTTTTTTGTTTGTTTTTTTTTGTTTTTCCAAAAACAAATCAAGTTGAAAATGAAGTAAATCCAATCAAATTGGTGACATCCAGACACCAAAAGTGTCTTAACAGGTCATGTTCTGTCACATGATCCAAAAATCATGTTTCTATGAGCGACTGTAATCCGCTGACACTTTAACCTTTCTTGGGCCCACAAATTCATATTTGTGAAAAGACAGAAAAACTTTTTGAAATTTTAAAATTTCTGGAAATTTCAAAAAGTGAAATTCAAACTACATACATTCAGATTGAATGCTCTCAAAACAAAGTATTTAAAATTCATCATTAAGTGTTCAGTAGTTTTAAAATTAAAATTAAAATTCATTCATTATATGTGTTTTCTATTTTGCACTGTGCACCAAATATACATAATGTTTAAACCACATCCGGATATAAACTTTCAGCCCATCTGCACTGTCCTCTTACATTAGTTACAGCTGTAAATACACTGCACAGTATAAGCAATGTAAGATGTTAAACATTTTGCTTTTAAGAAAGAGAAAGGCAGCAAGAAGTATCATGCAAAAAAAAAAAACAATAACCGAGAGAGAGAAGGAAGTTTGTGTGAGAGGAATTCAGAGTGAGTCTGAAATCCATAGCTGGATAGGAACCGGAGGTTAATGATTGCCTCCTGTTTCCTAACATCCTCCCTGTTGAGCTAATCTACAATCACATTCTTTCATTCTCTGCAAAAGTGGAGGAGAGTCCCTCTGAACCTGATACCGCACCACAGTGGATGAGCCCTATGGTGAGCTAACCAGGGAGTGTCTCAATTTCAGTCTTGGCAAGGACTGCAGCTCCATAACTAATGATAACGACATAAATAATCGCTTCAAATGTCTATATATGATGAAGTTCAAGTACTGGCATGTCAAGACACAGAAAGTAGGCTGCAGGAGTATTTGACAGAGGTTACAAGAGTAGTTTCCTCTGAAGTGATTTTAAAACTGGCAGTGCACAGATAATTCCTCTGTTAATGAAGTCACTGTTCTCAGTCAATGCATTTAAACAACAGAAACTAAGCTCTAAGTTTTGAGAAACACTGTTAAGATATTTGATTTACAGCTTTATTAAAAGTGAATTTATTAAAATGTTAAGTGCTTTGGCTGCACTCTAATCTGAACTGGGCTGCACCAGCTGTTTGTACATCCACTTTGTTTTTGTGGAAAGGCCTTCCTAAATTCTTAGTAATACTTGTTTCAGACGAGTCATTTTTAAATTTTGGCTGCACCCATAAGCTGTATACGAATAATAAGCGTATGTCACCTGTTGATTTGTGGACTCCTGTATAAAGCATTAAGGGGGCATTTTAACCATCGCCATGTTGGATTTTTGGAATCAGAGGGGACCATATTTGGACAAGAGGTGGAGCTAATGCTAGATGCTAGCTTGGTTGGCACCGTGGATTTACAGTCTTACTGATAATGCTAATGATTATTTTTCGCTAGCAAAAAAAACAAGAATTGAAACAAAGTGAACTTACTTGAGAATCTTGTGTATCATTAAGTTTTTAACGACATTAGTAGCCTAATCTTACCGATACTGCTTAATGATTTGGTACTTTAACGGTGCTCTTAATGTTTTGGGTTTTTTTTTTTTTTGTCTTCTTTAAGAGAAAAAAAAAGAAACTATAAGAACAGAATTAACATTACTTCATTTTCTATGTATGTAAGTACAGTATATGAATTAACATTCTGCTATAGCATTGTTTAGAATTTAATTTCAATTTGAATTTTATGTATAAAGCCCAATATCACATATCACAGTTTGCCTCAGGGGGCTTTACAGCATATGACATCCTTCTGTCCATGGACCCTCACAGCGGATAAGGAAAAACACGCCCTCCCAAAAAAACCTTAACAGGAATGAAAGGCTACAAACCTCAGCAACCTGAATGAATTACTATTATACACTATAACATACCTGATGTGGATGGGGTAACAAGAGATGAACTACGATCAAGGCGATTGAGAGCAGTATGTGATGCATTTTCACTGGATGTTTTGAAAGACTGCTTGTGTTTCTGCCTTTACATGCAAAGGAGTTGCTGAACTTGTGGCACCAAGCAGTGTCGGCATCAGCTCAAAGTATAACCATACTTCGGAGCGTGACAGAGCCTAACCAACATTGTATGCCGTCGAGCAACTTGTCACCAGACAGCACCCACTTGTCGCCCATAGCAGCTACACCCTCAAGTATGCATGACTGTAAGCCTAAATACCATTTAAATGAGGAGTTATAAATTCACCCCCGCACCGTCGTCATGAACGAGGAAATTAGCTATAGAGACCAAAACTGTATTTTTGTACCAGGCTGTAAACATTTTAACATGGGGGTACTGTAGGGATTGACTCACTCCTGGAGCCAGCCTCAAGTGGCCATTCGAAGAACTGCAGTTTTTGGAACATCCACATTGGCCTCATTTTTCAGCCCTGGATTTTACTGCCTGGTTGCCCCCATTAAAGTGGCTATAGTCATATTTTTACAACAATATATCGAATGAATAAATAAAACTAATGTGACAATGTGACAGGAGGCGCTCTAAGTAATAAACCTCCGGAGAATTACCACTTGTTTCAGGTGTCAGGATTAATATCCTGTTACCTCTTTTACTCTTCAAACTCAAATTCTTTACACAGATTCTATATTAGCAAGCTAATGTTAGCTCTGAGTTGCTTTTTTAGCTATGAAACAGTTACACAAGGCAGTTTGAAGGTGTAAATATTAATGAACTAGTCTGTGAGGTGTAACCCGTTTTATCTAGTGATGCATTAATACATTTAAACAGGCAAAGACAGTGAAAAAGAAAATCCAGCATCTCTATTATAGTTGTTCAGTTCAGTGTCTTCTTGTTGTATGCCAGTTGTACATTAAAAAACATCCTTGGGAGTTTTTCTGTAAATATCGCTCACTGTGCAATCATGCTCCAGGTCTGTTACTTAAAAAGTGATCAGCAAAACATTGAAATTCTTAGCGACCACTGAGTTAAGTGATGGAGGCACGGCACCTGGATGACCTGCTTGGGGAGTAATAGTTGACCAAGTAGTTTGGCTGAGCTCATTAGCTGCAGAGATGAAAATAGAAACTGGAAATTAGGCTCTTTCTAACCCCCTCACACACACTCACCAACATTTCCATCAATGCCGAGTGAGAGACCAGAAAGGGAAATGAAATGTAACTTTCCTTTCCATTTTAAAAATGCTTTACACACTCACACTCGTCATGTATGAACACACATGCTGCAGAGGTAATAGGAAGTGGCAGTCAGGAAAGCGAGAGGCAGCATCTGTTTCCCTCTATTCATGTGTTGGTGACGCTGATGAAGCTGGAGCCAGAGTGAACATCCTGCATGCCGCCTGCCCTTTCTCCTGGTCTTTCACTCACACACACACACATCATTCCCTTCCAGATGTGCAGCCTAGCTGTTGCTCTTTTTAGCATCATCTGTAAAATCACTCATGGTGCTGTGTGTCATTTCTCCAGAGACGTCACCATGTACAGTAATAATAGTGGACCTCTATCTGGGTCAGTGGATACAGGAATGGAACTAGAAACGTAGTGTGCACCAGATGGTTTTCTCTGGACCAAATCAGTGCACAGGTTTACAAGTTTTGAAAGTTTTAAAAATACTCATTCACATTATTGATGAGATTTATATGAAAAGTGGGGTCGTGGAAACGTGGCGCCAACACTCCAGTTCCTCAGTGGTTACCACCATTAGCTCTATCAGCACTTTTGCTGCTGTTTAGCGCTGTTTATGAGATTAGCCTCATTAGCTGCTAGCTGCCAGCTCAGCCACGTCCATGTTAAGGTCCAGACAACACATATGCTCTGAATGACACATGGAACCCTTTAAATTTCTTGCACCTTAGCATTTGATTTCTTTAGATTCACAGAGCTTATCGGTGACGCCAGGTATTAGCACACCCGGGGTCCTGCCCCTGCCAGGCACCCAACGCACCTGACCCTGATTCCTGTCCCTGCGGATGGTGTGCCCACAGGGTGGTGGCTCCATGTTACTTATTCAGGCTGAGCTCGACCGGGCCCCATGGCCCAAGGCCCAGCCACCAGACCCTCGCTGGCAAGCTCCCCCCAAGGGCTGGCTCCAGTAGGGGGGCCTGGTGTCCCCATACCGGGCAAGGTACTCAATGTCCAAATATGCCATGTCATCAAGAATTTCTCAAATCGCTCTTAGTCTGGCCCCTTCCCTGGGACCACTTTGCTTTGGGAGATCCTACCAGGGGCTATTAGCCCTTGACAACACAGTTTCCAGGATCACAGGGACACACAAACCCCTCCACCGTATTAGGTGGCAGTTCTCCCTCTGGGTTGGAAGAGAGTTACAGCCTCAAGCGAAGGAGTTCAAGTATCTTGGGGTCTTGTTCACGAGATGGATACGCGGTTTGATGCAGCGTCTGCAGTGATGCGGGTGTTGCGCTGGACCTTCATGGTGTAGAGGGAGCTCAGCTGGAAGGCAAAGCTTTCAGTTTACTGGTCCAACTGCATCCCAACCCTCAACTATGGTCATGAGTTCTGGGTAGTGACCAGAAGAATTAGATCGCGGACACAAGTGGCCGAAATGAGTTTCCTTTGTGGGGTGGCTGGGCTCAGCCTTAGAGATATATTTATATCTGTGAAAGGTGCTATATAAATAAAATAAACTTTAAAGATAAGGTCAGGAGCTCGGACATCTGGGGGAAGCTCAGAGTAGAGTCGTTGCTCCTTTACGTCAAAAGGGGTCCGTTGAGGTGGTTTGCGCACCTGATCAGGATGCCTCCTGGGCACGTCTCCCTGGTAGGAGGCCCTGGGGCAGACCCAGAACACACTGGAGGGATATTTTATCTGCGTGAACGCCTTGGGGTCCCCCAGGAGAAGGTGGAAAGCATTGCTGGGGAGAGGGACGTCTGGGGTGCTTTGATTGGCCCAGCCCTGGATAAGAAGATGAAAATGGATGGATGGAGATACACAAAGTTACTCAAGCACAATTCCTGTTCACGTCCAGGTAGCTCATTTGTTGTATTTACACTGAACAAAAATATAAACGCAACACTTTTGTTTTTGCTCCCATTTTTCATGAGCTGAACTCAAAGATCTAAAACATTTTCTATACACACAAAAGACCATTTCCCTCAAATATTGTTCACAAATCTGTCTAAATCTGTGTTAGTGAGTACTTCTCCTTTGCCAAGATAATCCATCCCACCTCACAGGTGTGGCATATCAAAATGCTGATTAGACAGCATGATTATTGCACAGGTGTGCCTTAGGCTGGCCACAATAAAAGGCCACTCTGAAATGTTTTATCACACAGCACAATGCCACAGATGTCGCAAGCTTTGAGGGAGCGTGCAATTGGCATGCTGACTGCAGGAATGTCCACCAGAGCTGTTGCCCGTGAATTGAATGTTCATTTCTCTACCATAAGCCGTCTCCAAAGGCGTTTCAGACAATTTGGCAGTACATCCAACCGGCCTCACAACCGCAGACCACGTGTAACCACACCAGCCCAGGACCTCCACATCCAGCATGTTCACCTCCAAGATCGTCTGAGACCAGCCACCCGGACAGCTGCTGCAACAATCGGTTTGCATAACCAAAGAATTTCTGCACAAACTGTCAGAAACCGTCTCAGGGAAGCTCATCTGCATGCTCATCGTCCTCATCGGGGTCTCAACCTGGCTGCAGTTCGTCGTCGTAACCGACTTGAGTGGGCAAATGCTCACATTCGATGGCGTCTGGCACGTTGGAGAGGTGTTCTCTTCATGGATGAATCCCGGTTTTCACTGTTCAGGGCAGATGGCAGACAGCGTGTGTGGCGTCGTGTGGGTGAGCGGTTTGCTGATGTCAACGTTGTGGATCGAGTGGCCCATGGTGGCGGTGGGGTTATGGTATGGGCAGGTGTATGTTATGGACAATGAACACAGGTGCATTTTATTGATGGCATTTTGAATGCACAGAGATACCGTGACGAGATCCTGAGGCCCATTGTTGTGCCATTCATCCACGACCATCACCTCATGTTGCAGCATGATAATGCATGGCCCCATGTTGCAAGGATCTGTACACAATTCCTGGAAGCTGAAAACATCCCAGTTCTTGCATGGCCAGCATACTCACCGGACATGTCACCCATTGAGCATGTTTGGGATGCTCTGGATCGGCGTATACGACAGCGTGTTCCAGTTCCTGCCAATATCCAGCAACTTTGCACAGCCATTGAAGAGGAGTGGACCAACATTCCACAGGCCACAATCAACAACCTGATCAACTCTATGCAAAGGAGATGTGTTGCACTGCGTGAGGCAAATGGTGGTCACACCAGATACTGACTGGTTTTCTGACCCCCCCAGACCCCCCCAGACCCCCCCAATAAAGCAAAACTGCACATTTTAGAGTGGCCTTTTATTGTGGCCAGCCCAGCCTAAGGCACACCTGTCCAATATTCATGCTGTCTAATCAGCGTCTTGATATGCCACATCTGTGAGGTGGGATGGATTATCTTGGCAAAGGAGAAGTGCTCACTAACACAGATTTAGACAGATTTGTGAACAATATTTGTGAGAAATGGTCTTTTGTGTATATAGAAAATGTTTTAGATCTTTGAGTTCAGCTCATGAAAAATGGGAGCAAAAACAAAAGTGTTGCGTTTATATTTTTGTTCAGTGTATGTTAAATAAGCTGTCATCAAAAAAGAGGATTGGGAGTGTTATTTCCTGTCACTCTCATTTGAATAGTGCCTATCAAATGTAATTAACTCACTTCCTCTAGCCAGGTGATTAATTGCACAGCAAAAGCAGGTACAAAGCCAAGTAGAGGTGTTACATTGTTGTCACAAGCATTGTTAGCATGCTTGCCAACAAAGTCTATGAAAAGACCAAAACCAACAATGAATTGCTCCTAACAAGAACTGTTCCTTTATTACAATGAGCACACATTGTGTTTGTTTCAATCAATCTTACATGCAACACCCTGCTGTCATAACAACTCAGTAGAGCACCAAATGTGTATTAATCCGCAGATAAAAATAGTCCCTGTTTTACCTGTTTTAGCTACATTTGGTAAAATCTGCAGTGCGAAAATGTTTTATTAAATTACTGAGTCTTACAAAAAATTAAATACATTTATGAGCCACTGTTTAAGATTTACATAGGAACCTACAGTGTAGGCTTGAGGCTGAGAGGCACATACATGGTATGGAAGCCACAGTGGATTGAGAGGGATGGAGAGACAAACAGCTTTAATTTTGGTATAAATCAACATATTTTGTGGTTTATTTATTTGTGGTAATTGAGCTCATATGATTTTTTTTTCACTTGGTAAATATGTTTTTTACACTCCTTACAAACATATATGTGCCTATCACAGCTTGTGTCACTTATGTGGTTGTAAACCTGCCACAGCAGCCCGTCCCTCACCTTTCTAAATGATCATAAATGGTGTCTTTATGTAATTAGCTGCCAAATCTGAGGCCACAGTATATGTTGTAACACCACCCAACCCTGTCCCCTTTGCGTAATGAAAAACCCACCCTGCCAGCATGATGAATAGGTGGGCTTGTTTTTGTTCACAGCTGTTTTGTAACACCTGGCTACCACCATTTCAAAATAAAGGTAGCTCTCTAAATATATCTTTGACATGGCATTTTAAAATCAGCGGAAGCAGCTGCGGTTTTTCTTCTTCCTTCAAATCTATAAATCTCAAGTCTGACAGCCATTAAACAGCTTTGCACTCTTTAAACTCTAATCTGCTTCTTTACTTTACTTCCTCATTTAGTTCACATTACACAGATCTATTCAGTAATACAGAAGTGCCCCCAAGCCTTTCATGTCTTCTATGAAGCAAATATAAAAAAGCAAATATTTGAGGGGCCTATGGCCTGTGTGTGTGCATTTCACAAAGTGTAAGGCATCATTACGTGTCTCTAATTCCTGTGGAAGATGATTGATAAGTTGTCGGCGCTCAGCTCTAATACCACCCACCTGTGGGAACTCGTTTTTGTGTTCACACACACACACACACACTCTCAAGTGTCGGCTCACTTCTTTCTTGGAATATTTTGAAATCTGCTGAAAAAGGATGTCATGCCATCTCTTCTATGGTGGTCACTGTTTCCCCCACAATGCCTCTCACACACAGATACTCACAGGTCTGGTCATCGTCACATCCTTCAGTGTTTAAAAAGCTCTGACACAGGCAGGTCTGTTTGCCTTTGACAGCAGTGAGGAACGTGAGGTCAAGGCAGCTTCAGGCAGTGTGTGTTGACTCCTGGTTGATGTTTAAGCCAGAGTTTACATTACTGCATTGGGTGGAGCGCAGCCTCCATACCTGCCAACACAACACTGACCAGTGTAGGAACTACCTCGCCCAACTGATAAACACGGCCGGAAATAGACTGGATTGCTGCTGACTGGATAACCACCTTTACAATCACAATCATAAATACTGCAATCACAGTTTGACTTACCTTCAAAGCAGATATTGGTTTGTTTGGACAGCCGGCCAGAAGAAAATGCTGCCAATGTATGTTTCATATATCATATCAACATTTCTAAAGTGACGCAGTATATGAGATGACTTTGTCATTCGGAGGTTGAGGGGATGGTAGATGGTGTGACATGCAGGCGAGACGTCTGCCAAGCTACAGGCCACTGAAGACCACTGTTGTGTTTAAGCGACCTGTGTTTCTTGTGACTTTTAACCACCAAACTTGGGTGTTTTTTAGCGACCAGTCAGTGTTCTTTCGCAGAGGATAGTGCCACGAGAAACAAGTATTTAAAGCCAAAAGACAATCTTTTCCTAACCTCAACCAATTGGTTTTCACACCTAAACTGAACCATGTTAGGTTGGTTTGGAATAAAACTGCTAAGAGAGTGATATCAAATATTATATAATAGTTAGCTCTGTCCAAGCCATTTGATTGGACAAAAGAAATTCCATGAGTGCTGATATAGAGTATAACAGCACTGGGATTTAACTATGCATGCATCTCTCCACTTTACAGGTGTTGTGAACCATTAATTATGTTAGCTGTTAATTAGCCTACATTAAGGATCAATATAACAAACTGCACATATTCCCACAAATAGAATTTGACTATAGTTATGAGTGGTCACCAGAAAAAGAGAAGGAATGAAACCTGGATAAGACACTGCAGATCTCCAGGTATGCTCATCTGACATCAGAGGATGTCACAACACACTGTGTGATCAAGTGTTAACTCATCGGCATCACATGTACGGCGCCAAACTGTCAACACACTGTTATTTCACTGGTTGAGCAATAAATGGAAACATACAGATAAACTTAGGCTACATGATACATAGTAAATGGCCTGTGGTGACGTGTAGACGTACACAAAGTAGCAAGCTAATGTGCAGGAATGTTTATGTGTCACTTGGCAACAGTTCAGTCCCAGTCCAGTTTCAGAGCTGTTTGTGTTTGTGGAGTCAAATAAATAATTAAATAAACAAAAGAATCATAATCTGTTGTTGCTTTTTCCTCTTAACTAATAAATGGCGCTTGTATACTGTTGCATAAAAGCCTGCGGCCTCGTGCCCATGACTAAATCACAGCCATGATGATATTCAGGACAACAGCACTCCCTCTTGTGTAATATTGCTTAAATATTGCTCTCTACTGAAGAAATATTCCCGATCTACGTCAGATTTCTCACATCTGAAAGTCTCTGCATTGCTGAATAGCTATAAATGAGAAAATATGTTTTATATACAGTACAGGCCAAAAGTTTGGACACACCTTCTCATTCAATGCGTTTTCTGTATTTTCATGACTATTTACATTGTAGATTCTCACTGAAGGCATCAAAACTATGAATGAACACATGTGGAGTTATGTACTTAACAAAAAAAGGTGAAATAACTGAAAACATGTTTTATATTCTAGTTTCTTCAAAATAGCCACCCTTTGCTCTGATTACTGCTTTGCACACTCTTGGCATTCTCTCCATGAGCTTCAAGAGGTAGTCACCTGAAATGGTTTCCACTTCACAGGTGTGCCTTATCAGGGTTAATTAGTGGAATTTCTTGCTTTATCAATGGGGTTGGGACCATCAGTTGTGTTGTGCAGAAGTCAGGTTAATACACAGCCGACAGCCCTATTGGACAACTGTTAAAATTCATATTATGGCAAGAACCAATCAGCTAACTAAAGAAAAACGAGTGGCCATCATTACTTTAAGAAATGAAGGTCAGTCAGTCCGGAAAATTGCAAAAACTTTAAATGTGTCCCCAAGTGGAGTCGCAAAAACCATCAAGCGCTACAACGAAACTGGCACACATGAGGACCGACCCAGGAAAGGAAGACCAAGAGTCACCTCTGCTTCTGAGGATAAGTTCATCCGAGTCACCAGCCTCAGAAATCACAAGTTAACAGCAGCTCAGATCAGAGACCAGATGAATGCCACACAGAGTTCTAGCAGCAGACCCATCTCTAGAACAACTGTTAAGAGGAGACTGCGCGAATCAGGCCTTCATGGTCAAATAGCTGCTAGGAAACCACTGCTAAGGAGAGGCAACAAGCAGAAGAGATTTGTTTGGGCCAAGAAACACAAGGAATGGACATTAGACCAGTGGAAATCTGTGCTTTGGTCTGATGAGTCCAAATTTGAGATCTTTGGTTCCAACTGCCGTGTCTTTGTGAGACGCAGAAAAGGTGAACGGATGGATTCCACATGCCTGGTTCCCACTGTGAAGCATGGAGGAGGAGGTGTGATGGTGTGGGGGTGTTTTGCTGGTGACACTGTTGGGGATTTATTCAAAATTGAAGGCACACTGAACCAGCATGGCTACCACAGCATCCTGCAGCGACATGCCATCCCATCCGGTTTGCGTTTAGTTGGACGATCATTTATTTTTCAACAGGACAATGACCTCAAACACACCTCCAGGCTGTGTAAGGGCTATTTGACCAAGAAGGAGAGTGATGGAGTGCTGCGGCAGATGACCTGGCCTCCACAGTCACCGGACCTGAACCCAATCCAGATGGTTTGGGGTGAGCTGGACCGCAGAGTGAAGGCAAAGGGGCCAACAAGTGCTAAACACCTCTGGGAACTCCTTCAAGACTGTTGGAAAACCATTTCAGGTGACTACCTCTTGAAGCTCATGGAGAGAATGCCAAGAGTGTGCAAAGCAGTAATCAGAGCAAAGGGTGGCTATTTTGAAGAAACTAGAATATAAAACATGTTTTCAGTTATTTCACCTTTTTTTGTTAAGTACATAACTCCACATGTGTTCATTCATAGTTTTGATGCCTTCAGTGAGAATCTACAATGTAAATAGTCATGAAAATAAAGAAAACGCATTGAATGAGAAGGTGTGTCCAAACTTTTGGCCTGTACTGTATGATGTAGGTGAACTGACCCTTTAAAAGATACAGCGGTAACTTATGTCATTAATTCAACAGGATTCATACTTTTTGCACCACAGATCTGTTCCTTTCTATTAGCCTGATGGTGATACCTATTGTTCCACTCTGTTTGACCCGGCCCTGCCCATCTGGAAAACCAATGACTAAAATAGATGAGTGCACTTCCTCTGTGATGGTAGTGATGTCAAGATCATGCGAGATAAACTGTTTTGATGTTTGGTGCCAGTTTTTCAATTTGCTTCTTTGTCTTTCATCTCCTGTTTTTCCAACAGATGATGCACTGATGCTACAACCAAATGTGCCTTTTCTCCCCAGCACACATGGCCAACACTTTTAAATCAGAGAGTCCTCGGATGACATTTTCTGTTATCCAAACTACACATCCATTTTTTCTCTATGTTTACTCAGACAGGAGAATAAGAATTTAACAAGTTGTTGAAAGAGTTCAGTTGTGCTGAAAAGAAGATGCAGTGCAAATAAAGGATGTCACAGTATGAGGCTATACTTTTGTTATTGTCAACAAATGTCATGAAAAGGCCAAAACCACCAATGAATCAATCCTACTAACAAATACTGTCTGTGTAGCCAAAGCCTTATAGCTCTGTCCGATACAGCTGCATTGTCATCCACACATCAATCACTAACACATCAATGCAACAACACAGGGTGACATGTACCTTTATTACCAGACCGTTTTTATTTGCAGGGCATCAAATATTGTGATGTCAATGCCACAGGCACCCTTTAGCATCTTTATGTGATGCACCACACTTTCAGCTAACTCAATTGTGAAACTATCCTTGGTAATAGTTAATGCTGAGAGCAACTAATGTGGTATAAAGAGTGAGAAAGTCTCTGTATAGTGGACTTTCACATAAGAGACCAAAGTTTTGCCTTGTTTCCACCAAACACTTTTGGTATGTTACCTTTGGAACCAAAGTAACCCTTCAAACATGGTACCTAGACCCTAGCATTTCTACCAGAGATGGGACCAAGTCACACATGTACAAGTCTCAAGTCTTAACCTTAAAGTCTCAAGTAAGTCCCAAGTCATTTTTTCTTGGGCAAGTCAAGTCAAGTCAAGTCCTGTAATAGGTCAAGTCAAGTCCAAGTCAAGTCACCTTATTATTGTAATTTTACCTGCAGCATCTGATCTTAATAAAGTGAAAATACAAGATATAAGTAACTGTCAGTAAACACTGACTTCATCGCTGCAATGTTTACATTGCAGGGACGACCCCCATGCGTGCGCGCGCACACACACACTCACACACACTCACACACACTCACACACACACACACACACTAACCAAGGCAGCGGCCAAAATCACCCATTTAGCTCATTTAACCCTGTGTTGCTCGTTCATAAAACATACAGTCGGTCTTGTGATGAACCGGTCGGAATGTTCACTCACGTTTTCTGGGGTTAATAAATTAAAAAACAAGTTCCACCAAACCGACCCCCCCCACCCCACCCCGTATCGTATCAAGCTAACGTTAGCTAACTACCGACTAACCAGATAATATTAGCTAATCGACAAGCACTTACTGGACAGAATGGCTCTTCAAATGACGAACAAAGTTTGAAGTTGTCGCCTGGCTGTCCGAGATGTTTATGCCGCATGTCTTGCACTGTGCTGTTCGTCTTTTGCCGTAATAATGGTAATTCCGAAAGCCGAAGACGATGACTCTCGGTACCCCTCCCGCTGACATGTTGATGCCTATCTGATATAAGAGGGCTTATTTCTCCAATAAACATGTAAGGTACGTAGAGAGGGCATGACTGATTGACAGGGTAGTGATCCAATCATGGCAACACCATTCTCAGCCTGCGCTCCTACCGGGTAATCGACATTATTTTTTAAATTAATTTATTAATTTTATATTCTAACCGAAAACATGATGTGAATAACACTCAAGTCATTCAAGTCATCATGTCTCAAGTCAAGTCAAGTCCCGAGTCTTTAACTTCCAAGTCCGAGTCAAGTCTCAAGTCTTTTATTTTTTGTCAAGTCAAGTCACAAGTCATCAAAACAGCGACTCGAGTCGACTTGAGTCCAAGTCACAATGACTCGAGTCCCCATCTCTGGTTTCTACCGCAAACAGTACTCTTTCAAGCGGGCGGGGTTGATGTCACTCACTGCTCCGTTTAGCACTCACTGTATTTCCTCCTTTATCAGTCTGCACCTCGTTTATGCCAACATAGAACAGCCTGGAGTGAGAGTCTCTCTAGAGGGTTTGTGCATTTAGTCCTTCTCAGGCAAGCGCAGGGATTTAGTGTTGCCGGAGCCCACAGGAACAACGCCCCATGGCGAAATTTAAGGTTTGTTGATGGATTCACTTCGTCAGCTCATACACTGAGTAACACAACAAGGAAACAATCCACCTTAAAAATTGCAGTGACTTAAGTTATTTCTTTCTCAGACTACAGCTGCTGCGAGAGCCAGCAAAACATCCTTCAGTTTTATAGGTCTAGTTTACTAATGTAAAACTTGCCAGTGGTCACAAAACCAGCTACAACTCAGCCCTGAGCAAGAGTGACCGTCTGCTATTGACCAATCAACGGGCTGCAGCATTTGTAGCTCCACCTTTTAGTACCAGATCTGTGTACTAGGTACCCAAACAGAAGGGTGACCAAAAATGGGGACAGTACGGAAAAGTTCCATTGGCACCATCCACATCTTTTCACAGTGGAAACTAAATAAGTGTACCGAGCTGAACTGAACTGTAACATACAGCTCGGTGGAAACAGGGCTTTTGTGTTGCGTGTGAAACCAAAAGTCAGTGTTGTTTTAATGTAACATTATGCAATTTATGTATGGTCATCACACAGTGAAGTTACGAAACTAACATATTTATTTTAACCCAGAGCATGATTTTTTTGTACTTTGATTACATGTATCTAAGTTGACTTTGTTACTGGAGGTGGAGGGGACAGTGGATAGCACGAAGAGAAGCTGATTGATTGAGAAGAACACTGATTGACTGTTAGTAAAATATTAGTGTTTGTGCCCCTAAAAGTGGGTATTTTACTATTATCATGCCAACCCTAAATGCTATATCAAAGGCAACTGGACTCGCTTGAGTTTCTTGAAGACGTTTCACCTCTCATTCAAGAGGCTTTTCCAGTTCTTCAGAACCCCCCCAGAACTGAAGAAGCCTCTTGAATGAGAGGTGAAACGTCTTCAAGAAACTCAAGCAAGTTCAGTTGCCTGTGATATAGCACTAGGATTACCATGACCTGGATGACTATTAACCTTCACCAACAAATTATCATGCTAACATTTGCTAATAAGCATTAAATGATGACAATCCATCCAATAGCTGCTGCTGTTCACTCAAAGCCACAAAGTCACTTAAGTCATTAAGATTTTTCATACGGATGAATATTCAATAAATGCTGTGCCATTAAATGACGTAGGTGTTGAGATATTTCATGGGATGAGTGAAACTTTCCCCTGCTGGTTGCGCTAGAAGAAAAGTCAGGGGATCACCAAAGCCGCTAGGATTTATCCTTTGGGGGTCATTAATGTCTGTGCGAAATTTCATTGCAATCCATCTGATAGTTGAGATGTTTAAGTCTTAACAAAGTCATGGACTGACCCACAGACAGACCGACTTCACCTAAAGTCATGCTGCTAGTATGGCAAAAAATGGTGAGATCATTTTACTACAGGCCACATATTAATGAGTGATTATCAGCCAAAGTTTAGGGACGTGTCAGATCATGAGGTTGGCAGTTTCATCCCTCTGTGGTTGTATAATGTAAATTCCAGATTTGATTTTCTCACTCATTAAAGATCTAAACATTAAACTTTATGAAGCGTGAGGAGCTCAGTTAAACTAAGCTGAAGTACAGATTTTTTTTTAACCACTTAAATGCAGTTCTACTCTTACTCAAGTACAATACCAGCAGTCACAACCACTGATTCAACTCCTCAGATTACAGACGACATCAAGGAACCAACAGCAAAGATCTAATAAATCCAATTTAACCACAGATCTTCAAACCCCCTGGTTATATTCTCACATACTGATAGGACTCAGATGTGGAAAGGCTGTTCTTTGTTTAGCTCTGGAGCTTTCTACTTTGTGTCTGTGTGTTTTTCCTGTCTCTGACATCACCACCGCCACTCTGTCTGTCTGGCTGAGCTGCTTTCGTAAAATATTGATCATGTCTCCACCCTTCCTGCTGGCATTTGTCTTAATTGACTGGCAGCCGAGTGCAGGAACAGAGCTGGGGAGATGATTGAAGTGACAGAATAAAACAGAGAGGAGAAAAGAACAGAACTGGCTCGTCAGGTTCGTAAACGTCAAGGCCTGACTTCTTTCCTCTTCCGCTATAAATCACGGTGTCTCATTCCTCTTGTTTATCTGTTCTCACACTCCTCTCTCACTGCGCTGTGGCCTCTCTCTTGTTTCGATCTCCTTCCATCCATCTCTGCTCTCTGAGTAATGAGAGGCTAAATATGACGGGGCATTTTCAGGGCAACACACTGGAACAATCCAATGCAAAGACAGTTGTGTTAAATTATACGCTATAGATCAGTGTGTGTATTTAAAGTTGCACTACGTAAACAATTGACAGATTTTAGCTGCCTGAATTACAATGTAGCACCACAGTGAAAGTGTCCCATCTCCACTGCTTACCCAAGTGAGGTTTCACTGTCCAATCAGGAGGTGACAAATCAAAGCTTAAAGGAATAGTTCAACATTTTAGGAAATACTCTTATTTGCTGAGATCTTATTTTTCTGAGATTGAGATGAGAAGAATAGCAAATCTTCTTATATTCTCACTCTCTCTTTTATAAATTGTTCACTATATTAATTCTTCTAATCACGCATATGCATTTACTACATTCTTGTGTACATTCAGTTTGTTTGCAGTAACTGTCAACCCAGGCATGTAAATAAAGACAGTGCAGCCAGTGCGGTTGCACTTTGGCCTGTGAGGTGGGGGAACCATCAAGAAAGTGGGCTCTCCATCAATGCGATGAGTAGAGGAAGTGCCCTTATGAGTGATTGCCATCTTGAAAATACGTTTATTCAAAGAAGAATTCTCATTAAATTAAAAACAGTGCCATTTACTATATACCCTTGTATGCCCTTGAGGATGTTGATGTTTTCCTTTTTTGTAAAATAGTCGATAGCATCTATAACAAAATGATATGCTTATTCTATAACTAGAAATCAACTATGGAAATTGTTAAACAAAATTAATAATTTGTTATTTTCTTTGGTAGTTTTTGTCTTATACAGATATACAATAATGATTGTTAAGTAATACGTATGTTGATGTTATCCGATGTCAAGTCTCTGAACATGTCACTGTTCAGAGACCATATGTGCATGATAACGTGCACCATGGCCCGTCATAATAGCGTGCGCTGGGGCCCATGGTAACTGTCTTATGCCACTGTGTCTATCACAAATTTGAATCCATATGATTTTCTTTTCTTTTTTATTGATACATACTTATTGAGCATTGTTGGAGGGAGCTTGAAGTCAAACTTTTAAATTGCCAACATGGCTTCTCTGTAAGTGTTGTGCATGTTATAATAAAGAACTTGAAACTCTCACTCTCAATAGGAGGCTCCCATTTATTACAGTCAGTCAAAATGACAAGAAAATAGTCACAATCATGTACAGCACTGTCTTTCTTATCAGGATGAGTAATACTGTGACTTTCACATCAAATTATATGGAAAGCCAGCCAAGTCGCCAGAAGAAAATGTTGGCATTGTACATTTCTGCAAACCTACATATGTATGTTTTATATGTATCGTATCAACGTTTCTAAAGTAACGTAATATATGAGTTGACTTCATCATGGTGGAGGGGGTGGTGAACAGCGTGACACCTAGGTGAGATGCCTGCCAAGCCACAGAACATTCTCCAAGACCAACAAACAATGAAAGTGGTTGTTTATAACTAAGTCATTGATGTGTTTCCAGCAGCTTTTTAGCCACTAAACGTGGGTGTTTTTAGCAACCCATCGTTCTATTTCCACCTGGAATAATGCCACAAAAAGCTGTTGTAGTTCACCAAGACATCCATGTGTTTCCAGCGGGGATTTGCCCCCAAAATTACTTAAACTACCTAACTACACATTATGCACAGGGTTGTTGAAACGTAATTTTCCACATAGTCTGAGTGGGCGGAAGTTCGCTGCAAAGATCAGCCTCTCATTGGGCAGAACGAGCCAGCCGCTGAAGTCCCGCCCTACCACCTCTGGTTGCAGTTTTCAACATGTCCTTTACTAACTTTTGTGGTGTTTGGTCTTGCAGGGATGTAGCCATTTTTCTGCCATGGTTCGTGTCCTGTAGGCGATATTTTTGTAGCCGTGTTACACCAAAACCTGTTTCCCCCCCGGCAATATTTTTGCAAGCGCACCGTTGCTGTGGCACCGCCAAGAATGACTATGATTGGTTGAAAGAAATACAAGCAGCCGGGGCATTTTTTTCTCCAATCTTAAAGTGAGAGTCGGCCCAGCCAGACCTTTCTTTTCTTGAGAAAGGTCTGGTGAGCGAGACTATTTTCCACATAACTGCTACTTAAAAATGTACACATGAAACGTATCTATGCTTTGCAGAAACGTACAATTCCAGCTTTATTTCTGATGACTGCACTGGGAAAGCACAGGTTGATAATCATTGTTTTGGTGATAGTTTGGACAGGAAGTTGAAATCCAATATAGGACTTGTTGAGAGCTGCAGAAAAAGGTTGACTGAAAACATGTTTTGTAACCAGCAAACAGCAAAAGAAAATGTCAGTCTTCAGTGTCAGGATGTACTCTGGTCTCCAGACATGTCAGGCAGCAGGGAACGAGCAAGGAACGCTTTCAGGCCAGACAAACAAATGTAAAAGAAATTCTGACATGGTAGACTTTGTGTTGAAGCATGAAGCATCCCAGACCCTTAAATATACTGACTGTCAGTCCATCACTCATTTTTGTTTCTGACACACACCATATGTTGAAACCAGTGTTACTGAGCTGACATTATGTACTTTCATCCCTTCCATGAAGGGCGGCTTACTTTCTTATGACTGGAAAAGCTTGTTCCTGTTGTGTTATTGCTCTCTCCAGCTTCATTAATCAAATGTGGTGTTGCCAATTGTTTTAATTGGAAAAGGATATTAGATTTGCCCCCAGCATTCCTTTGCCACTAGCATGTGAGAAATAAAGTCACAAGTTGGCACCACTGACAGCAAGTACACACCTGTTCTGTGGGATTGTTAAATCACATTGTGTGAAACCACCAACAAACCCTAACCAACTGACTGACTGTGACATTTGCACCGAAGTGTGTGTGCACACGTGGCAGACTCAGGACACGCTTCTCTTTGAGTGTGTTGGAATGACTGCTGAACATGTATGACCTTCCATCTCAGTGTGTAAAACAAGCCATTTTGTGAGGGAATGTGATGCTCAAAAAATGTATCCACTAATTTACAGACGTTTCTTTCACAATATAAGTCTGTGAGAAAAAGTCTTTCTATTCCCAGTGGCATCATGTGACAGACTTAGAAGTTGTAATTTCAGAGTTTGGCCACTATGTCAAAGCACGGCTTTAGGAAAGAAGGTGTGTAAGGTTTTAACTGATTATATTAAATGCCACTGATGTGTGCTTCAATGCCACTGAAAAGTCTGTTCAGGTCTAACTGAATGTATAAACTGTAATAATTTATTCACTGTTCACTTTGACTCAGTTGTATCTAAACTCTGATTGCTGCACAAAATACACAAGCTTTTTTCAAATGGAGCCCCAGGCATCAAACCAGTGAGAACAACAAATCAAAGACTCAGTAACATGGGTTTAAATCTATTACGCAGACGATTCCAGTTGCTTCTTTGTCAGCGCAGCTAAAGTTGTGCCTAGTTTATGCTCTTATGTCAATTTTGGAAGAGTTGGCGGTGCTTTTTTGTGGTTGGCTTTGGATGGTGGTGGCGTGTGGCTGCAAGTCACTCATCAGGATGAGGTAATCAACTCAACAGTCTGTAAACTCACCTTCTGCTGACTTCTGCTAGCTAGCTGCTAGCTAGCCAGGTTGAGGTTTCCAGATGCAAACATTGGTAAACATTATGTTAAAGATGGAGAAGCAATGGACACCAGCCATTGTACAGACAATGAAAAATAAACTGGATGACCTTCGTGCTGCATCGGTTTCCAACTGGATATCAGGAACTGTAATATTCTTTGACTGACTGAATTTTGGCTAAGTCCTGACAGTGCCATTCAACCAGGGGACTCTTTTTCTATATGCTGATCTGACAGAGTAGAATCTAGCAAGAGAAGGGGAGGATGTGAATAAGGACTGCTGCGATGGTGGGAAGGTGAGTTGCTGTCCTGTTCCTGCTGTGGATCACTACTATACGCTGCAAAGAGGTTGATTGATTGATTGATTGGTTTTCCTCGTCACTTTCTTCAGTCTACTTCCTTCACACTAGCAGTGATGATTGCACAGCACCAATCCTGGAGCTGCAAAGGATTCAATGTCTTTCTCAGAGTCACTTCAGCAGGAAGGAAGCTTCACTTTTATGGGGTTTAAAACACGTCTTCCATGTTGAAGTGATCCACACTGCTCAAATTACATGTGCTCTTCAAAATTCTTTAATGCTCTCCTTCTTCCAGTTTCTCTGGTGGTCTCTTACATGCCCGCTAATGCATTTTGACTTTGATGTCACCACATTGTGATATTCTAAGTAAAACGTATGATCATATTCCATCCTTGCCGGCCTCATGAGTGTCTTAATTCAGGTTGACATAGCAGAACAGCAGCTCCGGCCCTACAAGCTGTTACTGCTTCATTATTTATGTGAGGATGTGGATTTAGGCACAATCTGCCTGGTGGTAAAAAAATCTGTCTAAATAAATAATATAACTGACAAGCACTATAAATCATGAGCTAAGTTGTTACTCAGGGGTCAGTGCTCTACGTAAGCTTTGATAAAAGGTTAATGATGGAGGGGGATCCACTAGGCCATGGTCACTGCACAACCCAGCTGTAACGTGATGGGGCTCCTGCAGAAACCTTTTGTCTGGATACCGTTTTTTGAAGAAATGGCAGCCTTAGGGAGGCAATGACAATCGGTTAGTCAGGCCATTACTGTAATTCAAAGTAAGATTTCAACAACTACTCGATGTTTGGCCATGAAATTTAGTACAGACACTCATGATCTCCAGGAAATAAATCCTACTGACTTTGGTGATCTCCTGACTTTTCCTCTTGTACCACCAGCAGGTTGACATTTTTGGTTCTGAGTGAAATGTTCCATTAACTACTGGATGGATTCCAATGAAATTTGGAACAGGTATTCATGTTCCCCCGTGTGATTAATTGTTATTACTCTGGTGATCTCTATAACTTTTCTGCCATCATCAGTTAAACAGTGGAATGTGTTCCGTACTTTGGGTTATGAACAAATATTTACTAACAAATTATATTCTCATCAGCCTCAGATGTACAAATGTTTGCATGCTACAGTGCCTCCCTGAACATGATAAATATCAGCATGTGAATAATGTCATTGTGAGCACTTTAGCTTGACTGCCAAGCATGGACTGGCCATTGGGAAGCTTGCAATTTTTTTTCAGTAGGCCAACCTCATTATTATCTACTCTTTGGTAACACCTTATTTTGAAAACCAGACGTAGTCACACGTGTATCCCTGTATTTACCACAAGTGTCAGTACATGGGTGCACTACAGGTGTGGCATCGGCTGACTTGACCAAGGAGATCTGAGTGAAGACTGGCTTGATTGCAATTATTTTAAGAACGTGCCCTGCGGCAATGCATTGGCGCCCTGCGGATGACCAGGCACTTGCATACAACACGTTGGCTCTGCCTGACAAGGCATATAATGTTGGATAGCCAACCCAGCAATAAAATAATTTGTTAAATACTTACTCAGTGTAAATGGTGTACATGATGTCCGGTTGGTTAGCCATCTCCAGTTTGTAGATCTGAATCTGGAAGTCCTGCAGGATCTTAGCTTGGTCATTCTCAACCACCTTTGGAGGTGTCTTCCATTCTGACCCTGGGACTTCCAGCCCATACTCAGTGCAGATGTTCCTCTACACTATACCAGCCACTTGGTTATGGCATCCAATGTATGCTATTCCTGCCTGCATCTTACACCCTGCGATAGATAGATAGATAGATAGATAGATAGATAGATAGATAGATAGATAGATAGATAGATAGATAGATAGATAGATAGATAGATAGATAGATGGATGGATGGATGGATAGATGGATAGATAGATAGATAGATAGATAGATAGATAGATAGATAGATAGATAGATTACATTACATATTATTGCAGTTACATTCTTGTTACTTTACAAGTAGTTGACCAACAAGGTGATCTCCCAAATCCTGGCACTTCTGTAAGATGAGAGAAGCCATGTAAGGACGCCGCAGGAAGGTGAGGTGTGGGTTTCACTCTTATCACAGTGGCTGATCACTGCTGGCACAAAGCTGCTCAAACACATAACACATAATGTCAACCAGGCTACAGACAATCGACAGAGTATCTCCTCTTCTGTCTGATACGGTCATAATAAATCCTTTGAAAGGTCTCCCTGTAAGGTTTCACCATAACTGTGGATGAAATGTGTTTTAAATATCCAACAACAGAAATTAATCTGTCACCAGCTGTGTGACCGACAGCTGTCCCTGAGTGTTGGCAACACACACACACACACACAGCTTAAAAGGGCAAACTAAGGCACTGCTGTATCTGTCTTGTTTGACTTGTTTCCTTAAAATCTCAAGTTTGGTGATGATCAGCTGTCTGAAGATCAGACGTCCCTCCACCCTCCCTCCACCTATCAGATCTGTTGTGACATGAACAAAGAGTTCACTAGGTTAACGTAGATGAGCAGAGAGAGAGTGTGCTAAAAGCCACCAGAATGTCTCTGGTCTTTTTCGAGATTTTAATCCATCCCAATGATGAAATGCTGGTATTGTTTATAAATGATGCCAATGATGCCAGCTGTGTGTGTGATTTGGAGGACACACAAACCCCTAGAGAACTCATCTAACCCGGATCACAAACACTACACACACACACACACACACACACACACACACACACACACACAAATACATGTCGTCCTGTCTGCCTGTCTGCAAGCTCCCGTCAGGGATTAAATTGACTGCACATGCTCACACACATTCACACAGCACCTCTTTTATCCAAGCAGGACAGCTGTTCCTGTATCCGTCTCCTCAGCCTGGAGCACTCAGGGAAACTCATTTATTTAGCCGTTTGTTCTTTTTTGCACTTTTTCATGATGATGTTTTCAGTTCATTCTGTGTAAAAATGGTGCATCATTCTTATACCACCCTGTCTCTGTAATCATCCAGACACACATAAAGGCACACATAGATCGAGGATGCACAACAAGGGTGCCCACCTTCTCACAACCATGCCATCATCAGCCTGAGAGGGTTTGATCCATCGTTATTAGTCTAGAGCAGGTGATGTATGCTCTGTGCAGTATTTTCAATTGTATTACCCTAAATCTTACACACAGTGATACTGAGTTCCTCCAAATTCTGCCCATCTCTTGTGGGGTGAGTGATACTCAGGTCTTTCTCCCATCGTTTCTATGTTGGGAGTTTTTTAAGGCTATTATCCAGATGTTCACTGCAACCTATAGAGGCACCTTCTCAGGTTACTTTTGTGATCATAACTTTTTGCTGCAAATAAGAGAGAAAATGGGAATTATTTGGATTAGGCATCATTTCTGAAAATGAAATGATGGCAATGTCCTTCATAATTTTACCTATCTCATATGTGTTATGTCCTTGTATAGATATGTTGATCAAGTTATTGCCTGCTGAAAAGAGCAGATTTTTTCATAGTGGACATGAAGTACCTGTGGTACCTAACCTTGTATTTATAATTTTAACCACATTAGCAATTTGTATAAATGTATCATTCAGTTTTACAGTGGGTTTGGGATGATACCATAATGATGCTAAAGAAATGTATTTATTATGCTCTGTGATTATCTGTCCTTCCAGCCAGTCTCAGCTTGCTTTTGGAGTTGTACCTCCAAAACCCCAAACCATGGGGAATCTGGCATTGTGTGAAAGGTAAAAAAAATACAAGTCAGGCACATTTAACCTAACTTTACTCTTCCACAAGTCGGCATGGATAGCTTCTCATGATTTATTGTAGGTTTTTTTTTATCTTTTCACAGGAACTGAGAGAATATAGTATTTCTTTCCTAACCCAGGCGGCAAAAAAAAAAAAAAAAGAAATGTTAGTGCTGCACATTTCTGCAAACCACATGTTGCGTTTAGCAGCCTGAAATGTTCAAAGTCTGCATTTCAACAATGCTGTCCTTAAATATGGTTAGGTTTGGGCAAAAATCTACTTGGTTATGGTTAACCTGGTCAGACTCCCAACTTGTCAAATACCAATGCTTAATCAGTGGCCCTTGGTATGAGACACACGCGCTGAGGCACCCTTTAGTGGCGACACGAGACGCAACGGGCAGCTGCATTTTTTTGATGCTCCAGGCAACTATTATATTGTAAAGAGCAAGAAACTATGTGTAGAAAGGTGGAAGGGGAGGTGGATGGGTCAAACAAATGCTGGACTTTCACCCAGGAGCCTGCTGTTTGTGTCCTGTGTGAAATCAAAAGTCAATTTAGTTATTTTGATAACATAGTGTGGTAGCATGTGTAGCATACTATGCTAGTGACATACTTACTTGAGGCCAAACCATGTCTTTTTTTAACCTAACCACATATTTATGTTGTGTAATCCTAACAAAAGAAACCCAAAAATTCAGTTCCAAGTTTTTAACCCACTTTCAAAATGTATTTTGAAAAGAGACTGTATGCATTAAACAAGCAGAAACTTCACATTTCCTGCATAAACAGAAGTTTATTTTGAAAAGACACAATGCATGTAACAAGCTTTAATTAACACCCTGTCCTTTGATGTCCAAAACTGACACTGGAGGAGTACTTAGAGTATTGTATTTTGATGTGTAGGGTCACCGACCAAACATCAGTATTTCTTGAGTTGGGAGTGAGAACTGAGAAATGCATTGGTTTTGGCTTAAAATACCACTATCCACAGTGGAAACACAGCGACCGGTCACTAAAGAACACACACCTTTGGTGCCCACAAAGCAATGAAACACAGCAATGATTCAAAAAAACACAACTGGTTTTGTCGTTTGTTGTTTAGTGTTCTGCAGCTAGGCAGGCGTCTCACCTTGGTGTCACCCCCCCCCTCCACCTCTGCATGACAAAGTCAGCTCGTATACAACATCACTATAGACACAAGGAATTTGATGTTATGAAATGTACAAAAGTAAAATATTTGTGGTTTCCAGAAATGTACAATGCAAACATTTTCTTCTGGTGACTGGGCTGTTATTTGTTCAAACCAAAACTGAGGGATGTGAAGGACAATGGAGGTTATGATGTGAGCCAAAATTAGGAGAACACTCATTGTTATTCATTTCTTCCCCACAATGACAAAGATGAAGCTGTCCATCTTCTCAAATCATCTTTAATGGCTCTTAGTAAACCTGGACCACTGGATTTACTGGTGTTCTGACACTGAGGATTTAATGCCTTCAGGTCTGCAGACTAAACGGACAGAGGCTAAATGAATAGAACAAGTAAAAAAAATAGCAGGATAGCTTCACTTTTATTCCAATTTATTATTCCAACACACTAATGTGAAGTGTGCACATCACTGCACTCATATATATAGTAAATGCATGTACATAAGCTGTTGGCTAAATCAAATTACCAGTCAACCAATGCTGAAACACACAAACACCATGTGTGTTCAGGTCTGGTTATGTAAACTGTCGTGTTTTTGGTAGAAAGATTTGCGCATCTGCTGCTAACTGGCCCTTATACCACCTCACACTGTTACTGCCAAACACAACACCAGAGGGTCCAACACACACGAAAAAAATAGTCTAACAAGGTTACATAATCTAACCATATCGCTCTCTCTTCCTGTCTCTTCATCCCTGTTTGTTTATCTCAGTCTCACACACACACTCACACACACAGAGTTAAGTATCCCCTGCAGCCTGAATGTCAAGTTACATAAATTCCAGTGTTTTGAGTAAAATGAATGGTCTCACACTGCTTGATGCCAAGCATGACACCAAGAGGTCAAACAACCCACATAAGTAGTGGCCATATAAGAATACTTAAGCCTATTATATAATAGCATGATTGTTTGCTTGCTTGTACAACACTTTGTTTTGTCTAAGATTTGCAGTGTTTCTTACAGGGAAAATATAATGTGGTTGGAACATACTGAGCATACCTCTTCTCAGCAGAGATATGGGTCTTGCTGTAATACTGTTCTAAATGGTCTCTATGGACGTTTTTTCAAGTTCTTCCTTCGTGAAAACAGATGGTATCCATTGTCACTGACATGACTCTAAGCTGTGTTTGATGGCTTAAAGGACAACTTCGGTATTTTTCAACCTGGGCTCTATTTCCCCATGTGTATGTGTGCGTATGATTCATGGGTACCACTCGTTCTAAAATTGGTTCAGTATTGAGCCGCGAAACGAGCTAAAACGGTAATGGGGGCAAATGCGTCCCGTATAAAAGTGCTTTTTTTGCCACTGACCGGTTCAGATCACCAGTGCTATCTCTGTAAATAGCATATGGTAGCGGCCCTGGGGCAGTGGTGAGTGTGAATGAGTGGAGTCAGCTGTCAGTCAGTGTTGGAGCAGAAAAGCGGAGGGCGTCCCCGCTCGGTATTGTAAATGAGTATGTGTGTGAAGTGTGTGTTTTTTTCGCCACTGACCGGTTCAGATCACCAGTGCTATCTCCGTAAATAGCATGCTAACTTAGCCTTCCCTTACCTCTGGGCTGTGTGATGTCACGAGCTTTGCTCCACTGTGTCTGTAGCTCTCTCTACCCGTGGGACAGCCGTTTTCTTGAGGAAGAGGTGTTTCGGGATTGGATGTCTTCTCTTCTTTGGCTGGCAGTAGTCATCTTAGGAGAAGTGAGCACTGCAGACCCAATGGTCTGCAAGGCGCAGTGTCTGGAGAGGAGTGTTAGCATCCATTTGTAGCACAACTAGCCACAACTTCAGCATCTCGCCGTCTGACAAAGGCAGCCTATGAAAGCTGTACAGGGTGTTGCGCGACATCCTGTTCTTGTGTTTGGGAAAAAGGCCCGTTTATTTGAGCACTCCAAAAACTCCGGTAACACTCCAGGGGGTAGCTCGTAAAAGACTCTGTCCTCTGACTCTTCTAGCGTAACACACACTTCACACACACATACTCATTTACATTACCAAGCGGGGACAACTTCCGCCTTTCTGCTCCAACACTGACTGACAGCTGACTCCACTCATTCACAGTCACCACTGCCCCAGGGCCGCTACAATATGCTATCTACAGAGATAGCACTGGCGATCTGAACCGGTCAGTGGCGAAAAAAAGCACTTTTATACGGGACGCATTTGCCCCCATTACCGTTTTAGCTCGTTTCGCGGCTCAATACTGAACCAATTTTAGAACGAGTGGTACCCATGAATCATATGCACACATATACATGGGGAAATAGAGCCCAGGTTGAAAAATACCGAAGTTGTCCTTTAAGACACTTTATAACTGGAATATTTCATTTAGGACTTTAGTTTTCACCTGAACTGTTTCCCCTTTGCCCTTTACAGCTCACTGTGCAAACATTTGACCTTTACAGTAGCAATTCAAGTGTGGTACAATCTGCATTACAGTGGGAGTGAGACTTGAGACTTGAAAAGAAAACAATGTACGTACAAGCTGCTTATTCCCTCCACCCCTTCTTCTCCCTGTCGAGAGAACACATTCTTAAAGACCACTTACTTTTTTATACTGATATATGCTGATTCTGTTTTCCCCCATCATTTGATTTTCATATAACATATCCAGACATATACATTTACATATGTATATATTGTAATAATAACAGTAACAGATGTTATCCTGTCTTTTGAATGTAATGTTCTTCTCTGCTGTTTTTTTGCTCTTCCGACCAATTACCTTTGCAGGCGGGCACAGCTGAGTTCTGGGAACCCCAAGGCCAGCATCCAGCAACTTTGAAAGAAAGAAACTCTGAATCATCAAGATCTGGCAAACACTGCCACCATCACTCCGGCCAAGTGGGGTTGAGGTAAGATCCTGCTGCCTGCTGCAAGAGAAATATTGACGGATCAGCTCAGACCAAGCAAACCTGAGGATGCCCGAGGACGGCCGGGGATGCCCAAAGAGCTCCAGAGAGCTCCAAACAAAAGAATCGGCTGCCAAGTTCCTCCAGCACAATTTCTTGCTATAGTGGGGTTGATGTTATAGATTATTAAGCGTCACATCAAAAGTAGGATCTCCCAATAATACGGAATTTGAATTGATTCAAAAATCTTAACTTGCAACATGTTCTGACTTCCAACTCATCAAATGCATCAGCTTATTCAGTGGCTCTGCACTTCAAACTGTGGGTTTCGGCACCAAAATAATGGTTTGGCAACAAAATTATCCAGATATCTTAGAGAAAAGACCATGTCTTGGCTTAAAATAACTATGGTTGTTACTAAACTTAAGAAAGTAAGTAAATGAGTATGTCAAGTGATGAGTATGTCACGTAATGTGTATGTCAACGGCCACCCTCCAGTTTAGTCCCAGCTCGCCCCAGAGACTGTGAGCTTAGCCCCATTAACATTAGCTAACACCTTCCCGGAGTGTAGTAAAACTGGCCCTTAGCAATTGAGAGTGAGATTTTGCAACAGATATACCAATATAACTCAATTGGTTGACAGTGGTGGGAATGGGTAAGAGCTCACTTTTTATCAAGGTTAAGTTTATAGCCCGAGAATCTACCAAATTCTTTCAGAGTGTTGAAGATATAGCCTACGAATCAGATAAGAGAGGATACAGAAGAGATCAGATACAAAGAGAAGGACATTGTCTGCATACAGTGAGATTTCGCATTCCTGTTTCCCTCTAAAAGTCCCTAAGTCGGCACTTGCCTGGGGCTCCTAACAATGCAAAAAACAATGGAGAGAGTGGGCACCCCTGTCTTGTCCCACACTGAAAAGGAAAAGTGTGTGTCATTTATTCTAATTGAGGCCAAAGGGGAGGTATTTAACGGTCTGAACCTGGAAATAAAAGCTCCACTAAAACCAAACTGCAAGAGAACATACGGCTCTCTCAGCCTCCAAGGACAACTAAAGGTCATTTTGACATTACAGGCCTCTAGAGGGTCAAAATATGAGAACCTGCCGCTTGTGGAGGCTGATAAGAAAAAAAAGTCGGTGAGGAAAGCAGACAGAAAGAAAGCAGAGAGGAGAATGAGGAGCCTATCAAATGAACCTAACAGTGTAACTGAAACGTAATCAGCCACTGAAGACACAGGAGAAAGTGAGTGTCCACTGCCAGGTTGAGTCACTCAGTCATTCATACATTTACATCAATCCTACCTGGACGAACCCACTAACAAGCATGGGTGATGTCGCCATTGATAAATTCAGTGTTTGGTGACCTAGACTCTAGTCTGATTTAAAAACCAGTTAGTGTAGGAATGAAATAGATGGTATCAGATGACAGCAGGCATATTGAGTGACACATTTACATGAGACAGAGACCAGCAGACTGGCAGTCGACTGAGCTGTCAGACATTCCCTCAGGGAAAATGTCTCACCTAAAGATGATAATATAAAAGTTTGAATCAGTTTTTGCTGGAGGTAGACTCTCAGGTATTTACTGTGGTGGTGCTGCTGCAGCAATGTAAAACATACTGAATGCTAATACTACATTTATTAAATCCAGATATGTAGAGAAAAGTGAAACAATGTTTTTTTTCCCTATCAGGGTTACCTGACCTTGGAAATTTCAGGGATACACTTATCCTTTGTATCAATCTACTTAAACATTAAACGTATTCCCTCACTGATGCTTGTGATGGTCAAGTCCTGTTGGATAAATGTTTCAATTGCTTTCAGTGGTTACACCTCAACAGAGAGTTCCACTGAAACCCAGTATTAAATGAGCCCCAGAGCTAAATTTGCAAAGACTGCAGTATTGATAAGCTCCCACGTTATCAGTACTTTTATCTGTACTTTTTAGGGCTGACCCCCTCCACATACAAACACAACCACACACACTGGGAATCATTGGGAACACCCTGTTAATTAATTTAGGAGTTACAATCTGGATAGTACGACTAAGGTGGCATCAGTTCTTTCACAATAGCAAGGTAGACAAGTCTACAAGGAGACAGGCATTAAAATTATTAGAGCAGCTGATGATGTTGCCAAGCAATGGTAAGCATTCTGGCTCTTGAAGCTAACAGCCCTGAAATCTTTACCACCAAACCCACCAGACTGTTTAAAATAAACAGTAATTTTACCATAGTAAAAAACACTTCATTCAAAGTCGACACAAACAAAATAAAACTAAATAAAAAACTCCATCTTGGTTCATCTTTCCACTGTTCCAATGATCATCAGCTCTGTTTTGGTTGAAATGAACCCTTAATTCACCCAGTTAGATTTAAAAAATATGCTGCTCTATACACGCTAACATTACTGTTTATTTAAATGGAGTCTGGTGGGTTTGGCGATAGCAATTTTGGAGCTGTCCTTGGTTAAACAAAAGTGATCTTACTCTTTAACAAAAAAGGTCTATATCCGTAGAGCTCCTTTCCATAACTCGTCAGTCACTTTTAATAACAATCTGAGCAAGTCAGTGGCAAACACAAGCACTTAAAGTGAATATAAATTGACGGAGCAGCCTTCCCCCAAGTGCTTACATTTCAACCTGTCTGGCAGCTGACAGCTCTTGCTCAATCTTGGACCAATTTCAAAAATTGTTGTTCCCCTTAGTCACTTCAACAAAAAAACATGGGAAAACGGGCCAGGTTGAAAAGTACAGATCTGATCCTTTGGTTTAACTTGATTCAGTGCTTAAACTTAAATACAAAAATTTAAATTCTTTTAACACTTTGATTGTCTGCCATTGTAACTTGTTTCAATAACTGTACTTCAACTGCTTGTTCAACTTTCTCCGTTTTTGAGCTATTTCAGATGTTTCAAACAAAAACCTTTATTATTTTTTGTTAGAAGTTCTCACAGGACTTCCAATTTAACTGACACCTACAGTACAATTTATTATACTTTGACAACTTTAACTCCTTTTAGTGCTCAAACTTTAACTGAATGACTGAACCTTAGCACCTATATTTTAACTAATTTAAGTTATTGTTTTTTGGCTGTCAGGTCAACTTTAACCCAAATTTTTTCTGTATTTTTGGATATTTCAAATGTTTCAGCTGCACAGTATTAGCAGTGAGCACACATACATTTAGACTTCTCTTGTTCTTACTACATCTTTCAGGAGAATACTTACCTTGCTGTCTGTTTCTCCTTATACACTTGCACTTTTTAGGGATTCCCCCACTAATGCTCATACTGTTCACAGACAGTTGGGTAACTACTTGCTGCATTGGAGCCTTTTTCTCCATCCTCATAAGAGCATTTCCCCTATGGATGTAGATATAAGGCTTATTCTGTAGACACGGGCTCTATAATGCTACACATTCCAAACATGCCTCAGAACAGTAGGGTGTGGTACAATCATCAGAGAGGTGCATCGCAGAACAAGGAAAACTGGCACAAAATTATTACCTTTGTTAGGAGACATGTCTGGAATTCTCAAGGTCTAGTAGGTTTGACTTGTCAGTGGGAGTTTTCAGAGTGAAGGAAATCTTCATAGTTCTAAGAACCTATATGAGAACCCCTTTTTGTTGTGTCCGCACCACAGGTACTAGAAACGATCATAGCTCTTAGAATGATGTTTTAGGGATTTTTTAGCACCCGTTATGGAGAAGGAACTCTCCCAAGCACAAAAGGAACCATGAGTGATGACAGTGTATGGTAACTGGTCCAGATGTCCTACGTTTATGTTGAATGGACGGACATAGTCATTGCAGCACCAGTAACCACCATTTTTAAAAACCCATTAGGCATGTAAACGGCAGACAACGCAAACAAAACCACGTAAAGGAAAGAAGGACCGATGGTGAAGTCCAGGCTTCACTAAGCATATATGTCATGATGGAAATACAACGCGATTTTGACTCGTCAAAGCGCAAGTAAGGATGCTATCTCCGCCGCTGGACAGCTTACAGTATGTCACTTCAGTCTGCCTATTGGTTGTGCGGATGCAAATGGAAAAAAGTCTTCGAAGGCAATTCATGGGGGAGCTACCCAGTGGGCAGTTCCTCATATACCCCTTTTCCACCGACATGGAACGGGTTCTGTTCTGGTTCCTGCATTTGGAGCCGTTCAGAGCATATCGACCAAAAATAAATTGGTTTGGACCCTGAAAAGTTGGTTCCCAGCTGGAACCAAAAAATAGCAGGTTTTTTCTTTACGACATCAGTGGGTATGTCATATTCTACAGGTTGGAAAGAAAAAGTGGAGAAGACAACAATAGAGATGTTTAATAAGAAATTATCTGGAAAAAAAAAGCATGTGTTGCGGACTCATTATTAGCTCGTCCATGCTTGTTTTTGGATAAAACAAACATCTGTGATAACAGAAAAAAGGTTTGCTTGTAATCAATGTGATCTGCTATCTTGCTACTACTGTTTACTTCAGCTGTGCATAGTGCAACACCCTTCGTTGATGACACATCCTTGATTACAATGGTACTGTTCAAAACTGGTGGAAAAAGAGGCTGGTTTGCATGATAGTACCAAGAGTCCTGACATAACCATTTAAAGAACCAGAAGTAATTTGGTGCAAAAGGGGTATCAGGGAGTCCCCAGAACTGTTCACAAAAAGTGACATAGATAATTTAAGAAATTAGGTATCACCTGGGTGGTGTACAAGCAGTCAGGTTTAAGTATAAGCATTGGATTGGCTTGCAGAACAATTAACATATGTACATTTATAGAAGTAGTGGAGTAGTGGAGGTAAATGGAGCAAGATCATAACTCTGGATAATCCACAGACCTCGCTGTAAAACCCCTGACAACTGTCCACAGCGAGTTCCTAGGATTATCCAGAGACACCTGGACAGTGTTTCTGAAAAGGGATGCTGCTGTTAAATATTTAAAATGTAATTTATCATTGCTGCGAGCACCACAAGTTGGGTTCCATTCACCTCCATTAATTTGGCTGCATGCACAAACCTCAGAGACAGATGTCACAAAGCTTTGTCAAATAAAACCCAAAGAAGTCTGCATAGTTAGACACCAGTTTTTTTGTGATTTGGTTGAACTGACCCTTTAAGAAACCACCTGAGGAACGTGTGGAGGTATGTGTTACTAAATGGTAACTTGAGCTGCACAGCTTTGCTCTCTACATCCAGGTCTCTGTTTCATCCTGTCATAATTAATGCAGGAGTTCATGCAAGAGCGATCAGGAAGCAGCAATTAAGCATAACTATGCATGACGTGTGTGACAGGTTAACAGGAGCAGAGTAATGCGCACTTTACAAAAACCACACAAATTCACACACACCTTTCACTGTCGAGCGCTGCGGCCTAGAGGTATGCATACTATCTTTCCGTCCAAAAACCACACACGAAACGCAAAACTATGTGTGGAAAAAAGGTTTAGCCGAAGGGGGGAGTCGTCTCTTAACTGTGGTGTAAAAACACTGAGCTGCTCGCACATAAAATGCTCTCAGACATGTCAGCCACGCCAAATAAAGCCACACTACAAGTCAGATAGGTTTTGCTCTTTATTTCAACACAAACAGTCATGTGTAATAATGTGCTGACTGGCATTATGATGCAGCCACAGTGCATCTGAGAACTCTTGCTGTAGCCTCAGAGTCGCTGATCTAGAGTCATCTATCTTGACATAACAGGCTGAATGTCATGGACTAAGCGGCCCAAACTGTCCCTGATCAACAACATAAATTAGCTACACATAGGTCATTTTGGTATTTGGATACAGCTAACAGCTAACTCCACAGAAACAGCATCATTGGTCACTTCTAGGTGTTACAAGGTTATTCATTCTCACCATTTTACAGTTAGACAAAGTCAACCATGTAAGATCTGACATCACAACAGCCTGACAAAAATACAGAGAGATTTAGGATGAAAGATGATCTTAAAATAATGTACTCTGATATCTTCTGTTTAATTTTCTGTTGCTTATTGTCCATGCAGTTCCTGGAAGAGTGTAGCAGGAAGAAGAGCTAATACTGCTTTGCAGCAACTTTTTCCAGGATGTAAAAAATGAACTGAGGCTTAAAATAGTTCCCTTAATGTCACAGTAGTCAGAGATACGGGGGCTGTGGGATTACTAAATGGGGTCATTTCTCACAAAAGCATCTTAAAATCCAATCTTACAGGTGTTTGTACTCACAGTTGGACTCAAATCACCTGATTCAGATGTTATCACTCTGATACATAGGCACTGCTAGTGGTTATCAGTGTTACAGATAATGTTTAGTCAGCTCCTGCTACACCAGGTAGTATGTTTAGAATGTTGTTAGCAGCTGTTAAACAACTGTTTCTTGTTATACAACATGTATATGAGCTGACGTTGTCACTGGGAGATGGAGGGGATGATGGATGGTGTGACATCCAGGCAAGATGGCTGCCAAGCTGCAGACCTGTTCAAGACCAACATACAACAACACCAGCTGTTCCTTAGCGAGACATCAAGGCGTTTCCAGCAGCATTTCTGTCCCCAAGGATGTCATTGTTTTGAAGGTCACAAGCAAGTCTCAAGTCTTTGCATTTAAGTCTCAAACCAAGTCCAAAGTTAGGACAGGCACGTCTCAAGTCTTAAACTTTGCATTTCCACTCCTAAGCAAGTCATACTGCGCTCTTTAGCAAATATAATGCTAGTATTGATACATCACAGTTACAGGTATCAAGGTCTCAGGTATATTCAAGTCAAAAGACTCAAGTCCAAGTCAAGTCACAAGTCATTGGTGTTAAAGTCCGAGTCGAGTTGCAAGTCTTGTTTGATTTTGTTAAGTCAAGTCCAAAGTCATCAAATTTGACTCGAGTCTGAGTCATTCACTTCTGCTGATAACCACTACTAACATTTTTTTAATAGAGTGATAACATTTGAAATCAGTGTTTAACTGGACAGGCCTGGCAACATTCTAAGATGTACATAAAAGGACGTGTTTCTAAATTAATATAGCATTTTTGTGAAACTTGGCATGAGAATAAGTGCATCATCAAGTGATCAAGTGAGTTGAAGATGAAAATCCAAGGAGGCCAAAAACTTGGCTCCAAATGAAACATGATTTTGGACTTCTCGGTTTTCCATAGATCGTTGAATGAATTTGTTAATCGGACAAGAAACATAATCTGACATTGTAGATAATGTGTAATCTGTAAATGTAGATCTACTGTGCGGGCTCACACTTGTATTCCAGGTGTGTTTGTCTTTCTTACACCATAACGATAAAGCCGTCCGTCTGATAGAGGGAATAATTCCTTGACTTGCACCTTGATGTAAGCGTGAAGCTTTTCTCATCTGCTTTTTGATTGTGGTTGAGTGAGATGCTTTTGCGGAGAAACAAGCCACCCAAAGAACAGTCTAACCAATGTTTAGTTTACTTGTCATGAGGCGTAACAGTCAGCCTGTGAAAACAGTTGTATAGTAGATCCTGTTACTCTGGATGGAGCACTGCAAAGTTTAATTAAAGATCCAGTTGCATTGTGGGAAATGCAGCATTTGGTGGTTTTGGAGCTTCACTCATACTAGGAGCTAAAAATCAGAATACCTCAGTCTGTGCTGCTTAAATTTCAACCATTCTTTTCTCTCTCTTTTTTTTTTTACCTGTATATGGTCTTTTTTTGTTCTCTTCAGGTGTCTGTAATTATACAAAGAATCTGTGCAGTAAATCACTCTTTGCTTGCTGAAATGCTCACAGCTCATAGAAATATGTTACTTTTGATGAGAGGTTGAGAGTTGACTTTGTCTTGTTTGAACTGTCACAAGCCAGAAAGGTTGAGAACCAATGAAACGGTGACAAAAGAGCTGCAATGACAACAATTAGGCATCAGATATTTAATGTTTAAATCCAACCTTTGAAAGATGACCAGTGCAGGACCCAGCTCTGACGTACTGTTAAATAAATAGGACTTTTTGTGCTTTAATGATATTCACTCTTTAGCCTACACTGAGGACAATATCAAGTGATCTGCACTGCTTAGCCAGCAGGAAGTGAGTGTTTCAACTCTAATCCACAAAGTCTGCAGTTTTCATTTTTCCAAAAACTGATAAGAGTAGCAGTATTTTGACTGGCTATGATTTCTGTAAATGTTCATCTTATTTTGAAGAGGCTGAGGTGAATCTGAAGCTGATCTCACCTTCATCGTGCATTTGTTTGACTGAAAGAGCTTTCACAGCACCTTGACCTGACTGTATGTTTAATGTTTACTGTGCATTAAGGTACACTGGATGATGACCTTTTAAAGGAAACCTGTCTGTTCATGGCCATTAGGCCTACTTACAGAGTCCAACACTCAGCCTCACCTTTCAGTTGCTTCAGCAGAAAAGTCAGACTGTATCCTGACAAAAGCAAGCTGTGATTAACTCTTTATAAACCTGTGATCAAGTTTACCTTAACGTTAGTTTCACGCTGAAAACTACAGATTACAAGTGGCTTATTATAATACTCTTCTAGGCTATTTCTCTTAATAAGTGGTACTTTTTTGACTCTTTCATGGAAGTCAAAGGTCAGCTATGGAGCAGCATGGCCTATCAAACCTCTCTACGCATGCTGTCCCTCCTAGCTTATTGTGCAACTACATATAGGAATTATTGCTATAGAATTACAGTGTCCGGACTGAGGTGCATTTTGGGTAGGGAAGATCATACCCCAGTATTGCCAACACTGATTCTCTGCCCCTGAGTTTGTGGCTTTGAAATGCATAAAAGTCCAACATGCTTCCAAACAAAGTGAGTCTATACCAGTGACTCGCACACGGGTGGGTTGTCCGAGTCTTGGCTGTGCATGGAGCTCAGACCTGTGTCCGAGTCCTCATCGTTTGTGTTGCAGGCCTTGGACAGACCTCTGGCCTGCTCCACCCAGACGCTGCTTTTCTCTGCTGACTCCGGCTCAGCCTCAGCGCTCACTGCACCCAGCTCTGCCTTACCATCATCAGTCAGTGTGTTGTTCGCCTGCTCTATCTCCATGGTCTCAACTTTTGCAAGTAGGTCCAGAAGTTCACTCTCCCTGGTCTCCCAGAGTGCCAGACTCAGGTCCAAGTCCCCCCTGATGGCGTCCAGGTCCGTCTTCAACCGCAGTCCGATGTACAGACTAGTGTCCAGCTGCGTTTTGATCCTCTCCTCCTCCAACGCGAACTCGTTCTCAGACAAACTTTCCACATCTGTCTCCACAGCAGGAGCGCCAGACGCTGCCAGGCACATCTCCTCACAGACGCTGTCTGTGTCCTTCGCCGCCTCCGCTCCTTTCTCCTCCCGCCGCCGCTTCATCCACCGCCGATTCAGCTCCTCCTGGATCTCCCCGGTAATGCTTTCCACGAGCGCCTCGCGCTCTGTCAGCTCCTCCTGCAGCCGCACCACCTCCTCACACCGGCGCGCGTACTCCTCGAACTGCGCCACCGACTCCGCTGTGCACCGCGCGTCCTGCCGCTCCGCTTTGCGCTTACAGTCCGAAGGAACGGAGCCCTCCGCGGAGGCGTCCACCATGTATGTGTCCTGCACATAGTTCACCCCGTGTCTCTTGATGCGGTCGAAGTGCACTTTGGCCTCGTACCGCTCGATCTCCCGGTCCAGCTCCTTGATCCTCTGGATCTGCTGGCGGATTGTGTGGTCCTGGGAGATCACCAGGTGAACCAGCGTCTCCATCTTCTCCGCGGAGCCCTTATCTTTAGAAACAGCCTGCTCTTTCTTTTTGTTCATCTTATCCAACTTCCTGAAAGCCTTCCTGACTATGCGCCTCTGCTTCTCCTGGGATAGATTAGCGGCAGCGGCCGCGGCGGTCCAGCAAGTCCTGGCGGTGCCCTTCAGCACCCCGCCCGGACCGCCGCTCTCCCGGCTCTGGACCACCCGGGCCTCGGCGCTGCGGGGCCCGTTGTTGGGCAACGAAGCCTCGTTCTTCACCAGGACGAAGCGGACATTCTCCTGCTCGTCCCCCCAGGCGCTCCACAGACGGAGGATTTTGGTCTTGTTGGGTAAAATCCTCTCGAAACCTCTCCATTTCTCCACCACGCAGTAGGACTGCGGGGAGCCGGACAGCATCGCTGCCGAGGCGCCCTGCTGCAGGTTCTGGTCCTCCAGCAGGACTTTGACCACGTCGGCGCAGGTGGTTCGCTTCGTCAGCCCGGAGACCAGCTTCTCCTCCCGGCAGACCCACACAGAGATCTTCCCCTCCTCCGGCTCCATCTCAACCAGAGAAAAAAGTTTCTACAACGTCAGTCTGTGTGTGGAAACTCAAAAAGTAACGGAGATGAAAGTAGTCTTTAGATTTCTGACAACATTTGAAGTTGACTTAAAACTTAATTAGTCCTCTGTGGGAGAAACTGAATCAAAACATTCATCCAGAAACAAATCCTCTGCGCTCCCGTCGCTGCTTATCAGCTCCCGCTTTCAACACGCTCAGTCCGACACTATAACCTTGTTACGCCTTTTGAAGGATTGTCAAAGTTGTCCACAAAAATATTATTTCCATTCATATTTTCCCAGTGGTCTGTTCCCGGGCTGCCTGCCGGGACTTCATCCCTCTCTCCCGGGCAGATCGATCTCAGCCCTGCGCACTGCTCCGGACAGGAGAGGAGCGTCCTTGTGTCAGGACAGGCTGCTCTCTGCTGTGTGCGGGACAAAACAGGAGGGTGCTGTAAGGCTGGGACACGCCTCCCCCCACTCCCCCTGTCTGTGTTTCTCTCTTTCTCACACACACACACACACACACACACACACACACACACACTCCTCCTACATAGGCAAACCTGGACTGAGATAGTGAGGCAAACATGCAGTAGTTATTGTTGAGTTTGACGTCACAGTGAAGGAAAGGTTTCACTGCTGCTAAATGCCTCATTTTACAATGAGTGTTTTTTTTTTATTGTTTGGGTTTTTGTTTTGTTTGCAAAGTTACTGTATCCATGATCAGTAATCCCAGATTCTGCTTTTAATCTCTGCCATTTACACACTTGTCACATGACTTTTATAATTAGACGTAGCTATCATACTGTCCCTGGTGCGTCTTCAAGGTAAAAGATTAGTGTTTGCATTTCTTAAAGAATGTTATGTAACATTGTGGATCTCGTACATCCGTTGCATACAAGCCTTTTAAACTAGTAGCTACTGTTTTAAAAGTGTACAGTCCGTGGTTTTCCAGGCCCTTATCAAAGTCTTTTAACAGCAAGTCCAGGTATTCCTTCAACTAAAGTCCAAAGCTCCTTCCAGTTTAGAAGAATTAGTCCTGTAGCAGATAAGCAACCCAACATTCATAGGCGGACAACAGTGACTCCAACATTATTATCCTATGTCAAGCCCAGCAAGCATGCTTTGGGACACACTGGGAAATTAACATAAAAAAAACCCTCTGACATAAAAGATATGGCTTCTAACCAGAGAGTTGAACAGCTGGACAGTCCCAGAGCAAGTGGAATAATGAACCTCGGTTGCCACAATTGTGCCAGCATTAATCAGGACTTATGTCATCCATCTTGAATAATCTAACAAGAGTAATATATGCTCTGCACAGAATCTTACTTGGTACTTGTGCTTTGAGTATTTACACTCTATTCTCCCTTATACTTCTACTCCACCACATTTCGTGGGCATATATATTGTAGCCTACTTTTTACTCCACTTTGTTTGACATGTCAGCACAATCTTATAAAAAAACATGAAATGGATAACATGAAAACAATGCCAATGCAAACACCATGAGAATCTTTTGTCATCACAAATCACAAATTAAGTATAAAGAGAAAGATAGTGCATGGAAGGGGTGGATGGGTCAAACAACCATGGACTTTCAACCAGGAGACCGCCATTCATGTCCTGTGTTAAACCACAAGTCAACATAATTACATGACCTTGCAAACTTAATGTCACTATAATGTACTTTACGCAGGTATTTTACATAACTACACAAAGTATGCATGTTTACCTCACTTATGTCCTGAACATAGTAATTTTAACCCAAAACATTATCTATTCCTGAACCCAACCAAACACTGTTCACTGTTCATAATAGACTTTGCATTGGTATTGTTTGTGTGTTGCCAGCATGTCATTTTAACACATTTTGTGCCCACAACCCCATAATGCGTTGTTAAGAGGTCATGTCCATCTCACGTATTTCTGTGAGGCTGTGTTTAACGTGTAGTTGCAAATAAGTCTGGATATAATGTGTTTTCATGCAGAATTCAGGATCAAGTTACACAATATGATGCATGTATCTATAAACATGCATGAAAGAGACACAGAGGAGGAACCTCCTACTGCATATATATGTAATTGAGTTGTATAAACTGTGCCTACAATAATGTGTAAGGCAGCCTAAAGTGCCATGTATAAAAATACTTTTACATAGTACACATAAAACAGAGCTATTAGAATAATGATTATTTATTGAACTATGTTTTTATAAATCATACATTCATTTGAGGATTCATGTAGTAACAGTTGTTTTTTTTTTTATGAATATGTTGGTTTATCCACAGACCTTGTTGTGTGCAGTTTCATGTAGGCCTAGGAACTGCTTTCTTTCTACCAAACTACACCTGCTAACTGTATCACCTCGCAGAAGGAAGTGTGCATCTACTGTTAGCTCACCTAGATGCTAGGTTGTAGCATTAGCTAGCTCAGTGATTCACTGAGCTAGCTAATGTTACAGCTCAGCAGAAGAGGACGCCATTTATGTTTACTTCTTGCACTCTCATGAGCATGAGCCTCAAATACATGAGTAGATGCACACTTCCTTTTGCGCTGTGGTACAGTTGGCGGGTGTAGTTGAGGAGAACGAAAATAGTTCCTACATAAAACTGCTTACAACAAGGTCTGAGGATTATTTTGATCAACCAGGTCATGATTTCTGGAAAGAGACATTGCTGCTGAGTTTTTCAATTTTTTTTTTTTTTTGAGCAGAGTGCCATCTAGTTTCATTATATTGGAGAGAAGGCAGACCCCTCTACGGCCAATATCTCCAACACTTAGTAACTCACACCAAAATAATCTAGACTGATAAATAGCACTACAGGTTAGAGGAAAAATATGTGTTTTTGAATTTGAGTGAATTGTCCCTTTCAGTGACAGATTTCAGTAAGTCCTGCACCTTTGTGTAGAAACCCTTATTTAATCAGCACAAAATGTAAAGGATACTGAGCCTTGCCAAAGATGAGTTAAAATCACAAACCCTGTATAATATAGCTGGTGCCTTGTGGTGTATTTTTGATTTTCCCCCTGAATTTCTTAACTAATTTTAGGTTTGGTTATTTACATATCTTATATTCTCAGTGGTATTTTTTCATTTATTTATTTATTTTGCTGCAGTTATGTGGACGTATTTAGAGGCATTTTATGACGTCCCACACAAAGTAGAACTAATGAGTCCAGGTTACGAGCCAAGCTAAAACACAGATGAAGCTCTTACTCAGCAGTGTTGCACTGCAGTATGCATTGTTATACAGTTTCATCTTCATAATCCCCACACAGCCAAATAGAGCTCAGCTGGATTGATCATAAAGCAGAGAGAAATCCGTCTATTACACTGCAGGGTTCGGATATAGTGTCTGACCTCATAATCTGCTCTTTCAACTATTTCAGGCCACAATATGGTCGCTGAGATTCATAAAAGGATTTATCTGCAGTGAGTGTTTTTTTTGTGTGTGTGAGTATCACATTAATGGCAAGTGTTCATCCCCACCAGCCGCCATTAGTCCATTAGTTTGTGTACTCTAACCTTAGCTCAGAGTGATGCATCAGGCCACGTTTGTTGGTAAAATAACTGCTTGGAAAACCATCTGGGAATGTGAACACACACTAATGCATGTATGTGTGTATGTTTGCACATATCAGACACAAACACACCATCTTACTCACAGCAGCATTTGCACCCACGTTCAGAGCATGCATCACAAACACACTCGATTTGGATAAAGAGGATTGTCAGTGCTGCGTCTGGGATGTGAGATAACAGAGGGTTTTTCTTATCTTTGATCCCATTTCCTGTGAGGTCATCACATCTGTCTGGACTGCAGACTTATTATTGGTTGTCAAGGGTTTGGTACTTTCTGTGTTACCACAATGCGCATGATCACAAGGTAAGGCTGAGTAACCCAAACATGCACTGTCATAAAAAAGCTCTGTTATAGTAAATGTAAGTGTTAGCTGAGCCTGTTTTTTGCCCCTTTGTGATTGTAAACACGATGTGGTGTTATGCATAGGTGTAATCCATCGAATACAATGAGATGTGGTAATAACTCCATTATCTAAATAGCAAATGAATATGAATGTTTGGGGCTGTTTATGCAAATGTGTGCATGAAAGTGATGCTTCAAGTTCATCATGCCATAAATAGAAATACAGAGCTTCTGTAGGGCCATGGGTTTAATTCCTGGAGTATGGCTACCTCTGGTGTTCACAAAGGAAACTACATCATCAAAGTCTAGGCTCATTTACACTTTAAATTATCAGAAAAATATCTTACATTTTTTCTCAATTGCTTTGGGATATTTCATAGTCATTTCCACACATAATGCAAAAGAATACATGCAATTACCTTCAGTTGACCAAGCTATGCATTTAAGGTAGTCTCAGTGGTTATAATGGGTTATATTGCTTTTCTAACTGACTGTAAGTCATATTTAGCATTGTGGTGGCTGTGTTACTCCTCACATGCAAAATATCTGAGCCAACTGATGCAACCATTCAAACAGAATTGTCTCATATTTTCAGTAATCTGGTGTCATAATGCCACAGATTATCAACATGTTGGTCCTCAACTCATAGTGAAACTTGAAACAAAATATGTCACTCACATGTCAAAGTCAATTTACTGTACCATGTAAACCATAGTTTACATGGTACAGTAATTAGCAAAGGTGTGGACTCGAGTCACATGACCTGGACTTGGGGTCAAAAATTTGATGACTTTAGACTCGACTTGACAAAATCAAAAAGACTTGCAACTCGATTTGGCCTTTAACACCAATGACTTCACTTGGACTTGAGTCTTGTGACTTGAAAACACTTGGTATTTCCCAAAGTACAGAGATTAAAATGTATGTTTTAATGTATGTATTAAAAAGTGTGCCACAAATCAAATCATTTTTCCTCATTTCTTGAATCAACTAATGATAACACTTTTCATTTCCAGCAAGTCGACACTTAATTTGCTAGATGCACTGTGACTGAACAAATTTGACACCATCCAATCAAGATGAAGGCGGGAACCATGCAGAACATTACATTACTGAGTGGGAGTTGGAAAAATGATAAATTAATATAATTAAATTAATGATAAAGATAATTTTGTTTGCGTACAAAAATTACGTGGTGGTCAACAAAAAAAAAAAACAATTACAGTATGCAAAACGTGCAGGTTGAATATTACAAACAGAGATGTGACAACTTCCAACAAACTTATTTTAATGAATACATACAACATGTTAAAAGCATTAATGGTTTTGGAAAATTTAATAGTTATTATTCTGTTGGTAAAATAGCATTAGACTTGACAAGGAGCACATTATAACTTGTTTAAGACTTGGGACTTGACTCAAGACTTGTCATTCTTGACTTGGGACTTGAGTGCAAAGAATAGAGACTTACTACCGTCTTAAAAGAAACAATGACAAGGTCCCACCTCTGGTAGTAACCGTTACCAAAGTTACCGAAAATGAACAAGGCAGACCTCATAAAGGGACGATGGACAGCTCATAAAAAAGAGAGGGTGTCTACATATGTCAGTTTGGTCAGAGGAACCCGTGGACATGGAGGGACAGACAAAAGGAGGACCAAACTGACATTCTGCCTGTAAGGACATCACAGCAGAGACATGTAGAGGACAGCTGCACCATACCAAAAACATTTTCTGTGTGTGCTTTGTAAGGACAAATGTTTTACTGTGACCAGAAAAGCAAGCAGAGGCTGCTCTTGAAAAATGTATTACTTCCACCCTATTGTTAGTTCAGCTAAAGTTTTAAATTTTACAAAGAATTTGCTGTGTGCTGCCCCTGGCCCCGAGGAGGGCTCTGGCCAGTTGCAGGTCTCGTGTCTTGTCTTGCCTTGGAGGGAGTTTGTCCGCTGAGGAGTGACATTCTTTGTTTTCTTAGTTTTTTTGTTTGTGTCACTCAGAGGTAGAGGGTGGTACCTTCACTGCTGACCTTGTGTGACCAAGTAGCTGGTGCTGAAGCCACAACTCAACAGTTCTGTTTGGTGCAGAGGGACAACATGACACAGATTTAAAGACTGTAACTACAGCTGCTGTGCTGCAGACACCAGCCATTTACTGGAGCTCCTCAATCTTCATGTGTATCCTTCATGTCCTCAGACTTGCAGCTCTGTTCATCACTCGTTGAATCTGGTCTTACTGTGTTCTGATACACCGCAGTCACGCTTTGGGTTTTTATAACGGCATTGAATTTGTTTTACTGTACTTTCATTTATTCATTTTCTGAGACTGTTATGTATAAAGTACACACACCATAAATGGGAAGGTGAACTTCTCAGGGAGAAACCTGACTGTAAAGGATATTCTACTTTAGTTGGGGACAATAAAGTTCTGTGCTGTACAGTTTAACTGATGTGAGATTTTTAAAAATGCAAGCATGTCAGAAAATGTGCTTAACCAACTGAGTAAATCTGCAACTGAAGGTCCACTTACTTATCCATCTCACATTATTAATCAGTGTACAGTATGTGACATTGCTCAGTTGTGATCATGACCTGTAACTTTGCTCATATGGTTACAGCTTATATACATTATGATTTTAATCAAATATAACAAAAATAAAATGCTCTTGATGGATTCAGAGATCATGGATGTAATTGTAAATGAGGACTTATGAGTAAAGACAAAAATCCCAGATCACAGTTTGGAACTGACCATTTATTTAAACTGAATAGCATATGCGTACAAAGTCTCTACAAAGCTAGAAAATATCTAACATACTTTTAGCCATGAGGGGGAAAAAAGTTACAAAGCAAAGATCAGACCCTGTGCAGTACCAATAGACACACATGACTAGCTTTTGGATTTTTCCTAAATGTACTCTCTTCTTCGCAAAATAGGATAAACATTAGAATATCAAAGATATGCACAACATCTGTAATAAACGTTATTGTCACCTTTATATAAAGCACCTTATCAAAAACCCCTCAGTGCACATACAGATGTGCTGCACGTGCGCCGGAGTGAAAAGATTCAAGGCCATTTTGGAACTGATTACAGACAGGATTTCTGAGCCACGTGTGGTTCGGAACAGAAGATAACATAAATTTAAACTTGCACGTACGGGACGACATTAACAACACAGACGACAATGACCCAGAAACTCAGCAGTTTACTGACCTTTGAAACCTTCTGAATAACCTTTAGGCAGCATAGATACACTGCTTTTTGTGTGGCTTTATTAGTGTGAGCACATTCTCCAGCTGGTTATAACAGGCAGGCGTTCACCGGTAAAGCCCTACAGTTGTGAATTTTAACACATTTGGGGCATTTTAATAAATCAGTTTCCTGTGGCCTTGTCATACAGTCTGCCAACCAAGATGATAGAGGTGTCCATATTTAATAAGGTCAAATTTTAAAGACGAAAACATGTTAAATGCACACTTTTCTAAACCTGGTTCAAACAGTTCTATTTCCAGTCCTTTTCATTTCATTTTATTTTTTACTTACATCTGTACAGTGTTACAGTGTAGCCCATGAGCTACTGATGTGTGGAGGCTGATAGTCATTTTCCCTCAGACTACGTTTTTGGCAGAAGCTTGTCAGTTACTCTAGCTTGTAAGAAATCCATTTCCCTCTGTGTCACGTGATGACTGTCTTTGGTAAGCAGGTGGTAGATAATGTCCAGACAAAGGGTCGTTATTGCAAAATCAGCTCGTCTGAAGCTGTGTGTTAGGTTACCATGTACATGTTTCATGTTAGTACTCTGCTGTGAAGGTCTAGTAGTCTGCCCGCAAACAACAAACCACTGTAGTGTGAGATAGAGCTCTGGGAAAGTTAAAGGCAGGGGAATTCTGAAAGGGGGTTTCCTGACAGAATGATTCACCACCAGTGTGTTGAAAGGACTGCGTTTTGTTGTGGACAGGTGGCTGTAACCCTGAGAGACACCCACAGGAGTCCTTACACAAATAGAGTCAAAATATAGTGCTTGTGGACAATGGCAAATGTTAAACCTTTCAGCACAGAGAAGGAAGACTGATGGTCGTTCCAAACCAGTCAGATCTGAGTCATCTTCAAGACCAAATATTTAGCTGTGACTAAAGATGGCTCATTTCAGTTCTGGTAAAATCGTAAAAGTTGCCCTAGACACAAACTAAATTTGTAAGGTTTTCTCCGCAGATTACTGGGTATTCTGGACACCACATAGCATCCCAGCTGGTCACACAGGAAAGTTCATTGTTGAATACAGCATGCTGATCACTGTTCTTTAATATGTTCTTCTGGGACCTCATAACAGAAAAATATGCAAACTGCGTTTAGTTTCAAAGATAGGAAAAATACTATTTCCCTATTACAGAAGCAATTCTTATACTCATAGCTGTGTCCTATCTTATCTCAGACCTCCTGTTTTATCTTTACTTAAGAAATCCTAACTATAACTGTAAATTCAATTATTCAGTGAACATTTGTCCAGTCATGCCTGTATCTTTGATTAGTAAGGCTACTTGAGATGGACAAGCCTTAACATCAATGGCTCTCATTTGCCACTGGCTAGCTGGCTTGTAATCGCGGACAAATAAATATAGGCATTCAATTTTAGCTATAAGGAACTTTTGGGAAGTTTTCTTCTCATTTATTTAAAATAGTTATTAATTAAAACGGAATTTAACATTTAAGGTTTCAGTAGCCTTTCAGTCGTTACATTTCGGTCTTCATGTTCCTTTCCATCGTCACTGTCATTAGCATACAGACCTACCAAAAGTACTGCTGCCATTCTTGGCAGTTATCTTGATTTTAAGAAAGGGTATAAAGGGCCATACACATGTTGCGTTTTTATTCATTATTTTTAATGTTAATATGGAGAAGAAGTTGATCATTTTAGTGCAGGGCTGCCAGAGCTTTACATCTCTCCCATAGCAGCAGGCCTACACACAAACAACACCTGGAAGAAGCTCAGCTCTGCTCTCAGGGCATCAGGTAAATGATATGGTGCTTGTTAAGGTTGCCTAGCAACCTCAGATGCAATCTGCTGCCACACTCCTGAAAGCTGGCACAGAGTAGGCACAAGAGTAGCGCCCAGCGCCAATCCTCGCCATTTCCAGGCAGTTAAAGACACGGCATGTGTTCCAAAAATCCTAAATGTCAATCTAAACTGAGATAAGATAGGATTTCAGACTACAGAAGTTTCTGTCATGAGGTTCCTGATCTGTTTCAATTGATTTACAGTGGGGATGTGAAGATTTGCAAACTGGTCTTCCGTAGTAGTAACAAGTCTGAGTTGTATTTTATAAATGAGTTACCAAACAATACCTAGTGTGCATGTAATTCACAAATACATGTAAACGCTGCCATAAAATGAAGTGAACAAGAATGTGTTTCATTAACATCCTGTGGGAAATAAGAACAGCTAAGGATGGTTCACGGCCAACTGTTTACAAATTACAACAAGAAACAGCCATTAAATATGGAATTTGGATAATTAGCCCTCAGACACTTAAACTGGAGCACATGATGCCTAATTATGCATTTATATTCACTAAAATACCTTTCTATACACCATTTACAACACCAAATTATCAGGACTTTCGTCAAACAGATTAGAAATGTCTACTGCTGATCACAACCAAAGGCACTTCATGCTGCCGAGCATGACACAGACGAACCAGCAACCATCACCTGCTACAGTACACTTCATCAACAGTTTTTTGGTTTTTAATTAATAAATGACTTTAATTCTGACATAATATCATCTAACTGGAAGAAACAAGTCCTGGACTGATTAAAAGAAACTGAGTCTTCAAACACTTTTCTCAAAATAATAACACAGGTGCCATGGCTTCTGGTCAGGGCAATCTTCAGTTAAAATATGGACATAATAACATTTCAGGCTTCAACACATTGGTCAATATGGAAATGTTAAAGCTCAAGTTAGCTGGTGCAGGAATATCGAACTAAGCTAAGTTTAATTTGCAAAGTGAAACCTGATCAGAAAAACATAGGTTTGTTTTAATTCTTTGAAATGTTTCCTTCCTTGTATGCACACCATGAATGACACTGTATAGTTTTTAGGATTCACAGTGCTTCCTAAAGGACTGACCTAAATATGTTTGATATTTAAAGCTATAATCCTTAAGATTTTCCAAAAAATCAAACCCTGTTTTTTCAGCAATAGCCACTCCATATATTCTTTAATTACCTCTCAATGTGGAAGGCTTTTGTTGTTGGTGGCGGGGTCCGCCATACCCATACTGGATTCAAATTGCCTTACAGGACAGGTGTAATTCAGCTTTACTGTTTGTAATTTTCTCTCATTGACATCAGCCTCACTACCCTGTATTATCTCCTCTAATGTCGTATCAGAGCTGTATTAAAGGGGAATTATGGCCAATCTCAGAATTCATAATTGTTATTTCCCATGATTTAAGACTGTCAAAAAATATTAGTTCACATAAAAAAAAATCTCTCCCAAATCCAGAAACTAGGACTAGCACCCTAGAACGACTAGGGTGCTAAAACTCAAACTTGTGATGTCATCAAGTATAGCGTCTGGAGCTGCTCCATAGACCAGAGCCAAAACAGCCAGGACTGAAATCTTAAGGATCATAGCTTCAACATGCTTATTCATTTATTTATTCAATCTTAATGAAGAGTCACTTGTTGCACAAAAAGGTACCTGAATTGCTCAATTTCACTTATACTCTCTTATTAACATACATTTTTAGATAGTGTTCCTGGAATTAAAATATAGTCTATATGCTACTATCAATAAACAATTTCCCAAAGTTTAGAAGCTATTAATTTTTTTTTTTAAAGAAAACATACAAAAAGGTAAAAATTTGATTTCTTTTCTTTGGGAACAAACCTCTTTTTTTGTGCAAGAATGCAGCTCACACAATTTGCAGTGGCTATCTGTACAAAACCACCTGTATACTGTACTATACGATAACGCAGTAGTGTTATTTCCTTCTCTGGTTATTGATGATACACAGGGTCTGACCTTCAGTGTCCGTCAGTATCTTGGCAGATAACACACACACTTTTGTCACCGGGGGGCGAAAATTGTGATTTTCTTTTTTCGACCCTGGGTTGACTTTCCCAAAAGCACATGACAGAAGTATCACTTTCATTTCCATCAACAGAACTGCAAAATACAAATTTACTGTAAGAAAGGGGGGGAGAAACCAGTTAGCAGGAGACATGACATCTCCAGGTGATATCAGAGTCACCATGTTCTCGGGAAAAACCACCCAGGTCGATTCTGATGCGTTTCTATGGCTGCACTGCCACTTTGCTTTTTACAGCTAATGAACATCTGATATTCAGGTTGGATTTAATATTTGGAAATGCTCCTGTTGAGGAGGGTTCTGCATCATATCTGACGTTAAATAAAAATCACCCAATCATTGTCGTGGTGTTTTGTGAGCAGCAGTGAAAATGCAGCCATTTTCTTCCGCAGTGAGTCGAGTTGTTTGGCTGAAAGACACTTTTGTAGAATTCAGTTTTTAGACATTTTACCTCCAATGTCACCATTAATCACCAAGCAAAAGGCCATATGTGTGCATGTGTGTGTGTGTTTGTAGAAGTGTGTGTGCTATTCCTTGACAAGTCGGTAGATGTGGTGCTGAGCTCCGTGCTCACTGTTGGACACCTCAAACACACACGCCATACACAGCAAGGTCTCCTGAGTGTCTCTGTTGCTCACAACCTGGACGCACACACAGAGAGGAAAAAAAAGGATAAAAAAGTTAGGGGTTAAATATGTATCTAAAAACACACACAAAGAAAAAAGCAAATTAATTAACTCATACTATAACACACACAGACGGACACACTGACTGATGTACTCACCAGCAGAATAGTGAAGTTCTCCAGCACACTGTTCATCATGTATTTCTCCGGCAGGTGTTTGAGCTTGTGGATGAAGTTGATCATGTATTCACACATCGGAGAGCGACTGATTCTGTAGACGAAGCGCCCATTTTCAAACCTTGCGTACTCCGTCTGAGAGAGAGAGAGAGGGAGTCAGTCAGCATAACTAAATAAAAGTGATAACTAACCACTGAAGGGGAACTCAGACAATTTTTAGCACACATCAAGATTAGTTAAGTAGTCAAAAGCTGACCCTGTGAAAACTGCCTTCTGTGGCTCTGGAAAGCTGTGTTGGGCCTCACAAAGTGAGCCTAATGATGTCATTAGGTATTACCTGCTTTCAGATTTGGACAGAAAGCCTGTGGTACAAAATAGGACGATGGAGTTGGAAAGAAAGACGTGTGAATTTGGTCTAACAAGGAGAAGTTGCATTACAAGATGTATAAGTGTTTTTGAGCTTGTCCCACATATCAATACTTAATTACTTGAGTACTCTTTTAATATGTTTTTAAAAAATTTGTGTGCATCTGTTTCCTGAAAGATCTGAATTCAGGAAACGGTGTCTGAAGGACTGTTTGGTCTTCTTTTGTTGTTGAAGTGACAGTCCACCTCAAAATCACAAGTTTTTCCTCTTATCTGTAGTTCTGTTTATCAATCTAGATTTTGGCGTGCGCTGCCGAGTCTTGGAACTAGATGGCACTCGGCTTCTGGTGTTTGAAAAGATCAACATCGATCTCTCCAGAAATCATGAACTGATTACTCAAGATAATCCACAGATCTTGTTGTGAGCAGTTTTAAATAGGAACTATGTTTTTTTTCTACCAAACCACACCCGTCAATCATATCGCAGCGCAGAAGGAGGCGTGCATCTACTCATGGATGAAAGACTCGTGGTCATGACAGTGCGAGATGTAAAGAGATTAATGGTGTCCGCCTTGGTTGAGCTGCATCATTAGCTAGCTCAGTGGTACTAGTTGAGCTAGCAGTAGATGCACACTTCCTTCTGCGAGGTGATAAAGTTGCCGTTTTTAGTTTGGTAGAAAGAAAATAGCTCCTACATGAAACTGCTTACAACAAGGTCTGTGGATTATTCTGAGTAATCAGGTCACAATTGTCATCTTGTCATTATACGGGAGAGAAGACAGACATCTCTATGGCCGATATCTCAGACACTCTGCAATTCACAACAAACAATTTAGACTCATAAGCAGCACTACAGGTAAGCAGAAACCTGTGTATTTTGGATCTTGGGGTGAACTGTCCCTTTACGGTTTGACTTTGAGTGTCTGATTTATTTGTTCAACCACAATTTCTACCAAACTTGAATTTACTTTATTAACTGTATTAAACCCATGCGTTTCTATGGGCCAGTTACTTTCATGAATTAGCTCCAGGTTTTTTCCCTTAAGGTTTGATTGCAGAGATTACATTAAGTACAGCACAACAGACATTAATGCCCATGAAAGGCTCCTGGTTTATCATTGTAAAATATAACACACAACAACGACTTGAATCCACCCTTACCTCCACCTTCTCGACCACCTGCTTGCCAAAGGAGCAGACCTTAGTGGAGCAGGTGATGGTCATGTTCTCTGAGCTCTCATATTGGCTGGTGACACCGTAGAAAGCCGCTGGGTCGTCCTGCACATTATAACTCAGGTCCGCCTGGCAACCACAGAGCAAAAATATTACCATCTTCACCACTAATGACAGTATGAATGTCAATGATCAAAATCAGACAATCAAATCCATCTACACTCCCAGTCACATGAGGACAAACATGAAGAGGAGCACTGCATGTTTTCTAAATTAGCCAACAGTGCCCTCTGCTGGTTGCTTAGACACTGAGCCATATACAGCAGCGTCTGTAGCATCAGAATGAGACAGACTGAGGAGCAGAATGATGTGCTGGTCTAGAGTTCCCATCACAAAGACAGTGACAAAGACATTCACATAGTCCTGATTTGATTTGTCTCGGTTTTGAGGCATCAGCTTTTGGGTTTTTTGCTTCAACTGCACTACAACAAATGGGAATGGACAGTTAACTGGAACTACTTTCCACTGGACAAATAGTCCCTTATCAAAAAGAGGTCTGTTGATTTCTGATTCTGTCAAATATTGCCACTCTTTTTCTCCATATTCTAATTTTACTGTTGTCATTTTTCTGTCTGCTTTAGAGACACAACATCTGTTGAATCTTCGTCTGTCCTGGAGGAGGGTCTCTACTCTGTTGCTCTTCTTTTTTTCCCCACGTACAGGATTCTTCAGGGAAAGTTTTTCAAATTTACAATAAACAATATTTGGCTGCATGGCATGAGTTGTTACTGACTGACCTCCTGATGGGCAGCTGCTTGTAAAAGGGTCATTTTCAGTGCTGTAAGCATGGCTGTCATTTATACCGGAGACACTGGGGACATGCCCCCACTACTTTTTGAAGTGTTAAAGTTTGAACCAAGAAATTTTAACTTACAAATGAAAACACTTTTAGAAAGATCTATTTGCACAATAAGAAAACATACCATGCACTGTAAATATAGTAGCAACAAGTCTGCATTGTCCACAAATGTAATGTAAACTAAAACAAAATAAAATAAAAATTAAATAATGTAAATTAATAATGTAAACTAAAACAAAATAAAATAAAAATAAATAATGTAAATTAATAATGTAAACTAAAACAAAATAAAATAAAAATCAAATAACGTAAATTAATAATGTAAACTAAAACAATATAAAATAAAAATCAAATAATGTAAATTAATAATGTAAAGTAAAACAAAATAAAATAAAAAATAGCGTAAATTAATAATGTAATCTAAAACAAAATAAAATAAAAATCAAATAATGTAAATTAATAATGTAAACTAACACAAAATAAAATAAAAAATAAATAACATAAATTAATAATGTAAACTCAAACAATATAAAATAAAAATCAAATAATGTAAATTAATAATGTAAACTAAAACAAAATAAAATAAAAAATAGTGTAAATTAATAATGTAATCTAAAATAAAATAAAATAAAAATCAAATAATGTAAATTAATAATGTAAACTAACACAAAATAAAATAAAAAATAAATAACGTAAATTAATAATGTAAACTAAAACAAAATAAAACAAAAATTAAATAATGTAAAGTAAAACAAAATAAAATAAAAATTAAATAATGTAAATTAATAATGTAAAATAAAACCAAATAAAATAAAATAAAATATAATGTAAATTAATAATGTAAACTAAAACAAAATAAAATAATGTAAATTAATAATGTAAACTAAAACAAAATAAAATAATGTAAATTAATATTGTAAACTACAACAAAATAAAATAAAATAAAATATAATGAAAATTAATAACGTAAAGTAAAACAAAATAAAATAAAAATTAAATAATGTAAATTAATATTGTAAAGTAAAACAAAATAAAACAAAAATTAAATAATGTAATGTAAAGTAAAACAAAATAAAATAAAAATTAAATAATGTAAATTAATAATGTAATCTAAAACAAAATAAAATAAAAATTTTCCCATTGAGTACTGAACCTAAAATGACCCCGACATGTGCAGCAGCAATCGGTAACTTTAAAAAATTCTTGATACAGTTTCTTCTTGTCCATGTTTTCCATTCTCTCTCTGTGAACATGACAATATATATGAGCTAGTGAAGTTCAGGATTAGAATTGAATAATGTGTCATAATGTTGACATGAATAGGTGCCACATTCAAATTTAAAGGGGTTATTTCCTCAAACAAAAGAAGAGTGAAGAGTAAATCATACCCACTTGTGCTGACTCAGCAGGGTTAGCATTAAATAAGAAAAGTTGATCTACAGAGCAATAAATATTTGAAAGCAATACAGACTGCCTTCCAGCCTTACTGCATTATATACCATTCTATTTCTATATTTTGAATTGCCACCTGAAGTTTGTGTTTTTCCCTTACATAAATAAAGATATTTCCTCCATAAATTGATGCATAAAAATTCACCAAGATGCAGGAGATGAAGTGTTTGACACCCAAACTTTCCTGGAGACGGACCTGAGGAGTCCCGGGTCCATATGTGTCCACTCCAATGTTGTAACAAAGCGCCACTTTTTTTTGTTTTTTCATCTGAACCCTTATGTCCCCACCACTTTTCAACACAAAGCGACACCATTGGCTGTAAACACCACCAACAAAATTCACTTCAGCTTCACTGTGTTGGGAAGGAGGCAGAGATCTCAGAGACTGAGCAAATATGTTTAGTTGTAATTTGGGTGAGCTGACCCTAAAATAGCTGTATTTTTTTTCTATCAAAACCTTTGATAGCTTTGTTTCTGCTTGATGTAACTTTTACAAACATAAATTAAACAAATAGCGAGATTCTAACCTACTTTCTAAAACACTAGAAGATACAACAGGGCAAAGAACGATATTCTTGTGTAACTTTGTGTCACAAAAGTTGTTTAATCAGAGCAGGGAGAACATGCTGCACCTGGATTACAGGCTGAGAGAAGCGAAGAAGGGTTTGTACTATTTGTAATGAGTTCTCTAAGGAGCACTATGTGTCTCAGGGCGGAGAACAAACACACACGCTCACACACCATATGCTAAGTCATCCTCTTGTACATTCACAAACACACACACACACACACACACACACACACACACATCAAACTGTGCTCTATTAAAGCAGCAGATTATCAGAAACATGTTCCATTGTGGTAGATCAGAGAGCTTTTTAATTAAATTCAGAGGGAAGGCTCTCCGCATGACACACACACACACACACACACACACACACACACTTTCCATCTCATCATTGTACACTGAACCCACTTCAGCGGCCTGCAGGCCTCTGTCCTCCCCTGCAAGGTTCAACTGTCGACAACCTCAAAGCTACATTCAACTCACCCTGTCCAGTGCTTTGATAATTAACCCTCTGTGAAACCCACCCACAAACAAGAATTGTCCAGTGACAGCTTAGCAACCGTAACCAGGCGCAGCAGGCCTGTCAAGCTTTGGATTTCTCCACATGCTGAAGTGGTATACATGCGGTTTTAGTAAAGGTGATATCCTTCAAACAGTGGAATCTTTTTTAGAGGGTGGTTTCCTTTTTAATCTTTCAAAAAAAAAAAAAGAAAAGAAAAAAGACAAGAATAAAAGTGTAAGCAACTGATTAAACAACGGAAGTGTTTGCTATAAAATTAGCTGTGATTTTTAGCATGTCCAGCTTAGTAACTTACCACAAAACGTGCACTATTTTGTGGGGTTATAGGTAACATAAAAAAATTGCCATCTCAATAGGCACATCTACTGTAAGGAAGTTTACAATCCAGCCACCACAGCCAATGGTAGGTGAGATATGGTCACCAAAACACATTGGTGGGCTCTAATCCTAAAAAAAATCACTTATGACATAAAAGTTAAACATTTTGTGCAAATACAAAAAAATAAAGCATAACTCCTGCCAGCCTTTGTCTTCCTCTTCCAGTTATGCCAGCTAAGCAGACAAACAGTGTAGTGCCAGATTGATCTTATATTTGTTCCTGTCATAGCCTATTTATAATGACCGGACAAAGAACTGTCCCTTTCCATGCCCTGTACAAGGATCTTTAACCAGTGAGGATGTTGACTTTTTGCCTGGGACATGCAGTTTTAGCCCAAGCGGCAACATTTAAGGCTGAAAAATAAGCCAACGAAGAAGTGCCAAAAACTGCAGTTACTCTAATGACCACTAGAGGCTGGCTCCGAAACAAGTAAATCAGCTCCACCCTCTCTTTCAAATACGGTCACATCCATCTCCAAAATTCCAAGATGGCGACGGTCTACAAACTAATGGGTGTCATCAAGGAGGCAACGTCCATTTTTTTATTTTTTTACAGTGTGTGCTTTAGCATCAGTCAGTCTTTAATTATTATCATTAATGTTGCTATCCACTTCTATTTAACACTGTTATACAAGTTAAACAATAAAACAAGTCAGCTGGAGGGTGGAAACATTAAAAAGTCAGCCATTGGTGGCATTTTCAAGTAATGGAGCCAAAGTTAGCTTAATGAAGTATTTAGCTAATGCTATTAAAATCTGCTAATGACCAGGGACATTATTTACAGGGCAGACACAGGGGACATGTCCTCTGCACCACATTGTTATTTATTGCCGTTTCTTGTTCTTCTTTGTCTTCTTGTTTCCTGTATTTTTTGCATGCCTAGTTTTCTAAATTAAATTTTCAATGTGACTCTTTCTTCTTGACTGCTGCTACACTGGAATTTCTCAATTGTGTGATCACTAAAGGTGTCTCTTATCTTAACTTTTCAAAAGGCACTATTGGGCACCTTAAAACCTACATAACATATATGAAAAAAACAAAACAAAAAACAAAACAAACAAAAAATGTGGTTTAACAGGGTTAAAACTGTATTTCTGATTTATATCAAAAACTATAAGAGATTTTCAAAATTAAAAAAGTTTTTTTTTTTCCATACTTTATTCATTACCATGAAAATAATGAATTATACTCCTCACTTTAAACATTTTGCTATATTGGAGCACCTTTGCTGTTTTTGTACAAAGTGTCTCATTCAATGCGAAGGCCTGAACTATGCCAGCATATATTACCGTAAGTAACCTTTAAGTAAAAGTAACTTTTAAAAAGGTGCTTGTGAAATTTCAGTCTATGACAATTTGTATTTAAAATTCTCTAGACTCTAGTTTTATGATAAATGCATATTTTGATATTGTATTGCATTGAAGTGCAGGGCAGATATCAGTGCACTACTAGTGCAAATTTGAACTAAATCCAACCAGCAAATGGAAAAATTACACGAGATTAAGTACAGTAGGCATATCTCCAGAGTGGTTTTATTCTGCACTTTTTTGCCCATGGGCTGAATCACTTTATTGATAATTTCATCACTTTTGGCTTTATTTTGCCATATAAAATACTGTTGCTATGACCATCCATTTCATGAAGGGGACATATCAAAATAATTTTAAAAAAAAACAAAAAAAAACAAAACACATGGTCATGTTTTGTTTTATCTCTGATTGGAGTATCTGAAAAACTAAAGCCCTTTGGAGTATTTGTGCCTGTACTACCACTACCTTTGAAATCAAATTCAACCCCTGCTAGTGACAGCTGTCATTTCATCCATTGTTTGAGAGATTACAGTGAATTTTGAGTAGTAAATCTACCACTGCATGTGTGCTGTGTGAAAAGGGAAAGTTTGACAGGCGTGCCACGGTAACTTTGGGGACTGAAATCCCACACCAATTTGGAAGATCATAATAAAACCTGTCTTGTCACATTTCACCTACTTGAGATCCAGTCTGAAATTAGTCTGAGACTCTTTTGAGACTCTTTGATTGGTTTGAGTTTATCAAAAGTCTGATGAAAAACCACTCAGTGTCAGCAGAACTCTGATGGAAAAGAAATCGCTAAATGTGTGATGTTCTGTTGCCGGGATTTTTTAAAGTCCTTTGGTATACTGCAGCTCTGAGAAAGAACAGTAAAGTGAGAGACACACACACACACACACACACAGGTGGAGACAGAGCAACCTGTGAGTCAGGAGGTGAGCAGGTGTTCAAACAAAGCGACTGTGCTTTCATCAACCCACCACCTCCATTTCCCAGGTGGAAAGACAGAACACACGCACACACACAGACATGGCACTGGGTGGAAAAATACAGGGAAAATACGGGGTACATGCCAACCTTCGTGTGATGGCTTAACATTTCAAAAACAAAATTAAGTTAAAAAATGGCCAATGTATGAAAGATGGAAATTTTCAGACACTAACTGAGGCCATAATCATTTTGAATATACTGACTGATTTTAATTTGAAGATAAGTGTTTGTCTGCTCACCCAGAACTTGATCAGGTAGAAAGCGTTTTGTGGGCCCTTGCCGAACAGCTCCTTGAGGCCGCCCTTCTTCTCTGGGAACTTGTCGTAGATCTGCCTGATGTCCACACACTCCAGCAGGGGGTCGCTGTAGCTCGGGCTGCTCTGGCTGATGTTCACAAACAGGTGCTTGTTGTACTACGAGGAGGGACAAACTTTGAATTAGGCAAAGAAAGAGGCAGAAAGAGAGTAGACAGGTAGAAAACAGTTGATCTCACTCAGTGAAACAGCAAGGTCTTAATTTATGAGTTTGGACCATCTTAAACAGATAGTTTCTTACTTTTTTGGACAAGATACAGGTTGGAGTGACATCAATGTGTCCCCATATCTCAGAAATTAAAGGTGCCAAATTTATTTTGTGAACACTCATGGTGTTATGGAACAATATTTTTGTAAATGGGTCCCCATTTTGTTTGTATATCGTGTTCAGGGCATGACATCAGCACCCGCCTATGTGCCAGATGCCGGTAGAATTTGGCAGTGGCATGTAACACAGTCACACTTACTATCCACTTTGGTGGGTTGCATATACTAGAGCAGAAATGATTTGTCTATTACTGTAAAACCAACAGTCCAGTGCACGTAGCTGCATGCAGAATAAGCTACACCCCATGCAGAATGATGCATGTAATGTGAAACCAAATTCACCAGCGCAAGTTCTTCCCGGAAACTTTAGCTGTCCACTGCTAGCAACATGTGCTAATGTTGGCACAACATGCAGATCAGCGGCAGGTGAGCATAAAGCTAATGTCAAGCCCTGCTCATGCTCTCCTCGAACACACAAAGGTAATTTACACCCCAAGTTTGCAGGTACATCAATAAAGATTCCTGCCTGTGGTTTCACAACGTTAAAATGTACGAATTAAAAATGTAGCAATGCACCAGCAAAGAAGGGGAAGAATGCTAATTGGCAAACATTGATGTGAGTGATGTACATCAAAAATATAATTGTAAAATTATTCAAAATATTTTATAGTCAAGGAAACACATTCAATGTGTTTTTTAAGAATACACACAGTGAGTGAGTGAATTCCAGAGTGTAAACCAAGCGGCAACCTTCGGGGCTGCAAAATGAAGCCAACACAGCAGTGCAATTCATCAAATGGCCACTTGAGGCTGACTCTAGAAGCCAGTCAGTCCCCATAAAATGCCCAGCTTTATCTCAGAAATAAACATGTTTACAGCTTGGTACAATAAACAGTTTCGTCTTTATAGCTAATTTCCCAATTTATGGCAACTGTATAGTGGATGAATATTTATACAACTCACCTCTTTCACTTGATTAAGGCTTAAAGTAACACATAATTAAGAATGCTTTACGTGACAGGCTGCCTGCGAGGTGTCACCACAGCATATGAGTCAGATCCAACCCTCACTCCTCCACAGCTCTACCCTCTCATACAAATGTGGTCACTAATGGTTCCAAACAACCAAGATAGCTACAGCCAATATGCCAAACTCAATCACAACAGTGGTAAAAAAAAAGCTCATGATTAAATATTTGTCTCAAAGTTTTCAGCCCTACCTACTCTGAATTTTCCTTAAGCAAAACTCACGTGAGCAACTTTGCCTACCATTTGAGCTAAATGATACAATTTCATTGCAATGAAATTTCTACCTGTAAGGCCCTCGTTCACATTCATGTAAATTGTGCAGAAACATGACACCTTTTGACAACAGAGTCTATTTCAAAGTCAACATCAAACAGTTCGAGGTTTTTAACTGTCCAAACAGTTGCAACAAGATGAATGCTAGCTGTCGGTGAGCCCAAGGTAGAAAAATGACAGTGAGCCCACAGTGTGGCAGGATGACAGATAGACTGAGCAGACAGAGAGATAGAGCTTTACAAAGGTTATTCATACTAGGATACACACAAAGGGCTTTAACACTGTTCTCTGCTGTGGGGTTATCTGTCATCTCTGTTTATGGGACAATAGGGAGTGCTTATTGTAGACTGGTGCTCTGCATGTGTGTGTGTGTGTGTGTGTGTGTGTGTGTGTGTGTGTGTGTGCAGGCGTGGTACTCACTGCCTCCTGGTCTCTCTGTGTCTCCAGGAAAGATGAAAACTCTACCAGTCGTAGTTTGGTGGTGCCAATGGAGCGACCCTGCCACGCTGGCTCTCTGTGTGTTTGGGCTGCAGTGGGAGGCTCGTAGCCTAGACAACACATACACGCACACACACACACACACACACACACACAAACACAGTCTGTTTAACCTCACATCACCACGTACAATCATGCTATTTAACGGGGTTAGCAGTAACGCTAACATTATTCTTTGCAACAAATGTGTAAAAATTATGCCATTACTGGAGTCTCATAGACAAAGCCTGGCTGAGGTGAGGGTGCAGCACTGAAAAGCAGTTAACAAAAGTAGATGTAAAGGGGTAACAGTGATACAGTGCCACAGTGAATTCTTTTGGGCACTCAACTCATACACTCCATTTACAAAAGCCCTTTTCCTCTTGTCAGTTAGTCTCATGCTTTTGGAACTGACAGCTGCCATCAGCCACTTTGAGCAGAAATGCACAACCCTGCAGGGACCTTGATGAGTTGATAAAATTCATTGTGAAATATCAACATTACAGGCCAGCCAAGGGAAAAGTTGCTTTCTTAAATTCTTGCGAAGTAGCGTTTGCTGACCCATACTGTAGTTTGTCACATGGCCGGATCAACCCTGCTGATTGGAAAACTGTGTGGCCGTTGAACACTGATGTTTTTCTTTTTTCCACATAATGCTGGTTATCAACTGTTGACCATTTAAGCAGTCTGCCTCTTTACAACATGCAACATTTGAGAGAACTAAGCATACCGTTTCCAATCTGAAAGTGAAAGCTAAAATGTTAAACTAACAAGTTTTCATTCACAAAGTGAAAGCTAGTTAGCCTAGCCTGCTAACATGAGTAATATTCCCACTAAAAACAGCTGACAACTTCTACTGAGTCATCAGCAGCTCCTCCACACTCAGAGCTGTGTTTGTTAAACCATAGGAGGAGGGTCAGCCTCTCCCAAGGGTCCAGTTATGATGGCAAATGACCAAAACTCACAGTAACAAGTAGTCTTGTTACCCCAAAACTCCAAATCAGGGTTTAGAATAATGTATGCACAAGCACATACACATGCATGTGCTCATGAACGCACATACCCACACATTTAAATGTCAACAATTAGTAGTTTTATAACTGTATTCAACCCCTTCACTGATGATTGATCTACAGATAACCCCCCTTCTCTGGCAAGATATTTATCAGCAGAGGAGCTTCTGACCAAGACCTTATGGTCTCTCCCTTGGCACCATGAGAATGTGCAACAGAGAGCTATAGAATCAAAATATCTAACAACAGGCACCATCAATACTTTAATGACAGTGCAGTGTGTGGTAGTTTCCATCGTACTACCAGGATTCCTTTGCAGCAATTAGGCTGGAGAGCCACATTCTTTTTTCATGCACAGACACAGTGACCTGAGTGGTGTCAGTGAGCAGCAGTAATGATAGGAAACATTGAAATTCCTTATTAAGAATTTCTAATAATGATTTAATGACCTCAAACCAAAAGGACTGAAAAAGTGCCAACATTATGCATTATAGTAGCACAATTGTCAGGACTGAGGACTGAGACAAGGACAGAGACAAGGTCTTCTGTGTGTGTGTGTGTGTGTGTGTGTGTGTGTGTTTGAGAGAGAGAGAAAGAGTGACAGAGAGGGGAAGAGGAGGTGTAAGGTGCATGCAATATTTCTGTAAGTTATTAATCACTTACTTGGAACGCTGCTTTGTCATTTTCTGACCTACTTAATATGTCCAACCTACACATCACCGCTGTGTGGCATTATTTTCAACTTGTGTAATCTTAACATTTCCAATAACTCCATTGAGTTGTAAGGTCCAAAAGTCAAAATTTATTTAAAAAAAAAGATAAATGTAATAATTTCATTTATTCATTTAGACTATTAAAAAAGACTAACTCATTTAATCTAATAAATCACTTTATTCAAACTGAGGGTTTTGTCTGAGATTTTTTTTTAAGGTTGTGATGTCATTAAATATGACAACACGCATTCAAAGCTTCATTCAAAAACCTCAATAGAAGCTTCAAATTTAAAAAAAAAAAAATGATGGTACAGCCCTATATGTAACAAAGCCTCTCCCAGTGCTCATTAACTGTCTGTGTGTCCAATGGAAGTGAAGTGGAATTATAAACAATTTTTGGTGGCCACCCACCAATTAAATGACAGCAAATTTCAGTACCAACATTGTCAGTTAAAACCAAGCAGCAGCCTCCAGGGTTAATAAATAAAGCCAATGTAGAAGTGCCAAAAACTACAATTCCTCTAATGGCCACTTGAGGTTGGCTCCAAAAGTGAGTCAATCCCCAGAGAGCCCCACAAATTAGTCCTACATTCTAGAAGTGAGTTAGCATTTATACACTGTCGGTTCCCTCATCTCAACCAAGGTCTGACTTTCATGTTTTGTCCTACAACATAAAATACATACGCCATTGGTGAATGTTGATGTTTTTATGTGTTTTAAAAAGGCAGTTGCTAACAAGTGGCTCAACGAGACTACAGACAGTCATCACATCAAATAAGGCTTTACAGCCTTGTCGTGTTGGCGACGTTAAGTCATGCGACCATGGTGTTGTTTGCTTATAACCTAACATTAGCTTTTTAAAATCACAAAATTGGTGTTCTTTTGTGAATATTATTTAGCTGAACAAGACTTAAGTATCATAAACTTTTGTTTGCCGAAGATCTCATTTTCTGCAATAATCCAAAATCCAATGGAATCCCATAGGCTATTTGACGAGGGAACCACGGCGACACTAACCTCCTCATCAGCCTACAGAAAAACAGCATCCCTGGAGCACTCCATAGACTTTCATGTTAAAATGCCCAACTTAAAAGCAGAAATAAACATGTTTACAGTGTGGTACAAAAACAGTTTTGGTCTCTACAGCTAATTGCCCTGGTATTGACAACTGTATGGAGGGTGAGAAAACAAAGTAAACCAAGGATATACAGTACAGGCCAAAAGTTTGGACACACCTCATTCAATGCGTTTTCTTTATTTTCATGACTATTTACATTGTAGATTCTCACTGAAGGCATCAAAACTATGAATGAACACATGTGGAGTTATGTACTTAACAAAAAAAAGGTGAAATAACTGAAAACATGTTTTATATTCTAGTTTCTTCAAAATAGCCACCCTTTGCTCTGATTACTGCTTTGCACACTCTTGGCATTCTCTCCATGAGCTTCAAGAGGTAGTCACCTGAAATGGTTTTCCAACAGTCTTGAAGGAGTTCCCAGAGGTGTTTAGCACTTGTTGGCCCCTTTGCCTTCACTCTGCGGTCCAGCTCACCCCAAACCATCTCGATTGGGTTCAGGTCCGGTGACTGTGGAGGCCAGGTCATCTGCCGCAGCACTCCATCACTCTCCTTCTTGGTCAAATAGCCCTTACACAGCCTGGAGGTGTGTTTGGGGTCATTGTCCTGTTGAAAAATAAATGATCGTCCAACTAAACGCAAACCGGATGGGATGGCATGTCGCTGCAGGATGCTGTGGTAGCCATGCTGGTTCAGTGTGCCTTCAATTTGGAATAAATCCCCAACAGTGTCACCAGCAAAACACCCCCACACCATCACACCTCCTCCTCCATGCTTCACAGTGGGAACCAGGCATGTGGAATCCATCCGTTCACCTTTTCTGCGTCTCACAAAGACACGGCAGTTGGAACCGAAGATCTCAAATTTGGACTCATCAGACCAAAGCACAGATTTCCACTGGTCTAATGTCCATTCCTTGTGTTTCTTGGCCCAAACAAATCTCTTCTGCTTGTTGCCTCTCCTTAGCAGTGGTTTCCTAGCAGCTATTTGACCATGAAGGCCTGATTCGCGCAGTCTCCTCTTAACAGTTGTTCTAGAGATGGGTCTGCTGCTAGAACTCTGTGTGGCATTCATCTGGTCTCTGATCTGAGCTGCTGTTAACTTGCGATTTCTGAGGCTGGTGACTTGGATGAACTTATCCTCAGAAGCAGAGGTGACTCTTGGTCTTCCTTTCCTGGGTCGGTCCTCATGTGTGCCAGTTTCGTTGTAGTGCTTGATGGTTTTTGCGACTCCACTTGGGGACACATTTAAAGTTTTTGCAATTTTCCGGACTGACTGACCTTCATTTCTTAAAGTAATGATGGCCACTCGATTTTCTTTAGTTAGCTGATTGGTTCTTGCCATAATATGAATTTTAACAGTTGTCCAATAGGGCTGTCGGCTGTGTATTAACCTGACTTCTGCACAACACAACTGATGGTCCCAACCCCATTGATAAAGCAAGAAATTCCACTAATTAACCCTGATAAGGCACACCTGTGAAGTGGAAACCATTTCAGGTGACTACCTCTTGAAGCTCATGGAGAGAATGCCAAGAGTGTGCAAAGCAGTAATCAGAGCAAAGGGTGGCTATTTTGAAGAAACTAGAATATAAAACATGTTTTCAGTTATTTCACCTTTTTTTGTTAAGTACATAACTCCACATGTGTTCATTCATAGTTTTGATGCCTTCAGTGAGAATCTACAATGTAAATAGTCATGAAAATAAAGAAAACGCATTGAATGAGAAGGTGTGTCCAAACTTTTGGCCTGTACTGTACATACTCATTTCTTAAAAAAAACGTATGCTAATTGTTAGTTCAACTTTTAAAGGTTTCAAAGCAGATACTATGAGAAGCAAAAAGACATTTTAAGTTATTTAATACAAGTTACGTAAGGAAAGCAAAATTGACACCTTCTCTCTTGCAACCTCGTCACAAGACAAACCTCCGGGCGCACTGGAGACCCAGGCACCCAGACAGTCAAAAACAACCCTGTAGAGAGGCTGTGGCCTCGATGGCAGGAGAGAGGACCACCTGTTCGTTTTAAAGAAAGGAGATAATTGTACCACGGTCTCTCACCTGAGATTGTGGTGGTCCCTGCTGTCTGCACAGAGTAGGCTTGCTGAGAGAACGGCTTGATACTGGGAGAAACAGAGACACAAAGACAGACAGAAAGACAGACAGGAGAGCATTAAAAAAGCTGAAAGAAGAAGCGACACAGTAGGGCCTGTCACATTGTACCTACATTATACAGACAGGAATTCTGTTCTGGGGCTTTTATGAACAGTAGCAGGAGTACAGAGGTCAAGAGTGTCTCTGAGTTCAGTAAAAGCTATACCAGCCCCATTTACTACCATTATCATCATCATCACATGGTCGTGTAACAGCAGCTGGCAATGAAAAGAAAAGGGTTTGAACTTGTAGCACCATGATCCCTGCTAGCCACTGGCAATGTGAACAGGCACTAATGTAAGATATAGAAACAGCAGGATAGCAGGGTTTGGAGCCTAAGTTCACCAAGTTTGAAACTGGGAACATGTATTCATATCGTCGACAAAATCAGTCAGTATTTGGCAGAATGAGGGACGACAGATTCCAGGATTCAATCATGTGAATAAGCAAAAATCACACCAACAGTTTTGTCTGATGGGGGAAGAAAGACAGTGACTTGACGAGGATCATTGTGTCCATATCCAAATATCAAAGCTTAACATCAGTAAGTAACTTAGATATGAGAGGTGAGTGTGACTTACTCTTCTGTGGTGGAGCTAGACTGTCCTCCAGGAATCATCCCCTGCCACAGCTGAAAATTAACATAGAAACACACATTGATGCACTGGACTGAGGGAGCAAACCACGAATGCAATACAATACGTGTGTGTTATTATGTGTGTACCAGGACTTCAAACTGAGCATATGTGGCCACTGGAAAACATAGCTTTATTTTTTATTCATGTCCTTGTGTTTCCTGTATCTATTTGAAGAGGATGGTGTGTGAGTATGACTTGAGGCCAATTTATAATTGTGCATAGTTTCTACACAGAGCCTTCACTGTAGCCTAAGCAAGGGCCTATGGCATTGTGTCTTCTATCTTGCCCTTGATAGGGTGCTGGGTGGCCCCCCCAAACATTTTCTACTTGTTGGAGTGCATAAAAAGGCATAATTATAGAGCTTGTTTATCAAAAAAAGTGTCAGGACAGGATCTCCCCGACCCCCCCAACAGAGGTCCAGTCAATGCCCCAAATGTCCCCAGTTCCTAGAAACGCCCCAGCGCTCACCTGACCTGTGTAGGGCTCCTGTGTCTGGCCCCTAGCCTCTTGTCATTTTGCAAAAGTGGCCTCCGGGCAAAGCAAGCTGAGTATCCCTGGCCCATGCGGTAAGAAATATAAATCCTGCTTTAGGCTACCTTTGGATACATATTTCAGACTAAAGACCAGTTAATTGAGGACAACTTGTCCAACTGGGGACAAAAGTCGTGTCTCCAATCATGAAAAGCTGATTTGGGGGTCAATGGTTGGGTTTAGGGCCAAGTTAACGTTGGGGTCAAGGTTAGGGAAGGCAAGTGGTGGTTAGGGTTAGGGTAATCTCCAGGAAATTAATGTAAGTCTATGTAATCCCCCAAATGTTACTTAGGAAAATGTGTGTGTGTGTGTGTGTGTGTGTATATGTGTGTGTTACCTGTGCGGTGCTGGGGAAGCTGGCCCGTACTATTCCAGGCAGGAGCTTGCTGTGTATGGCGGTAGCTGAGACAATCTGAGCCGAGGACATGGTGGAGATGCTCTGCAGAGCCTTCTCCTTGGCATTCTGGTCCTACACGACAATAAAACACACATTATCATCTCCATCATCATCATCATCGTAATGAACACACTTTACATTCTGGTCCTACACAATCTAAACCCAAAGTGACAGCAACCATCAGGGCACTATACTCAGTTATGAAAAGCAGAAAATTCCCAAAATTAACAAGAATAATTTGAATTAACTTGGACAATAAAATCCTAGAGAAAACCGAAGGCCTGAGGGGAAAAATCATAATAGATGTCATTCTCCACTAAGTTGTCATTATCTGACTAGTTGTGATCAGTTTGCCGCCTCCTGCTACTTTCTGATTACAAAAATTAACATACCGCAATTTGAGTAAACTGCCCAATATGGAGCAGCTCATTTGCCAACAGCACAACATGTGCACTTAGACTCTAGACACTTTGTTTGTATATTTTAATAGGACTTAAGAGCTAAAACTTGCTTTACAGTCAATAAAACACTGATTTAAAAAGCTGGAGGATTTTTTAAATAAATGCCGTGTGAGGCGTTTAAAGGAATTAAACACAAAACAAAACTATTTACAACAGTTTCAATGCTTTTGACAATGATCTTGACAATCAAAGCCCCTCAGGCAGAGCTGGGGTAAGGTCCTGTCATTCATCTGTTATCATCTACTATATGATCTTTAAGACACCAGGAGGTCCCTGCTGAAAGTAGCGAATCTGGCTCACATGGAATTAAAGGGTTTGACCTTGTTTTGCCTTTGCCTGTCTGCACAATCCAACACTAATAAGAGTCTGATCATGTGTGTTCATATCTGAATCCCCTGTTTTGCCTTAAACTGTCTCTCAGTGATAAGGCAGAGGATTTAGGGAATATACCTTTCTCTACGCATGTGTAGTTTGGGTGTGGTGGTTTGACTTGTGGCCCAGGAGGAAATCATAGCAACAACAGTGGAGGGCGCCGAGCACAAAGCGTGGAGCGTGCGTGCAGTTACATGTGTTTCACACTGGTTGCTGCCTCAGGGCAAAAAGCTCCGTACAGAAGACTTACAGTAAGTCTGAACTTTAGGGCTCATTTGTAACATCTGATCTCAAAGCAACATGAACCTCAGAGCAGAAAACAGCTGAATGAAATGGAATTAGAAACGCTGCAATAGCTGGAGAATCACTAATTGGCAGCTTCACTCAAGTTAATTGGCACTGAGAGAAATCTCTCCTCCTAGGGGAGGTAATAACATTATAGGAGGTACTGAGATGGGAATCATGCTGGATTTTCATATTAAATACCAGGAACCATATGGGTCTGATAACATCCTTGACCTGAACTCATTTCTTTGAAACGACCAACCCATGTGTTGTGGTTTAAATGGAAAATCCAGCAGCTCGTTCAAATGAACACAGACTTTACAGCATTTCTGAACATATACAGTGCTAAGGGAATCACTAAATAATCAGTATTCTTTGTTTCTGACCATCTATTAACAGTATAGGTCATTTACTAAAACTTCAGGCTGGTGTTAGTCTATATTTCCCTTATTGCCAACAAAGCCCATGAAATGACTAAAGGCAAAAATGTCTCTCAGCTTTTCAGCTTCCCCACAGCCCCAAGCCTATTTGTTCCTACAGAAGATGTAAATTTTTATTTTTAAAAAAATCCAGTTTCTAAAAAGTCTCTATCTTCTAAAACAGCTGGTTACTGTAGCTTTTATCAAACACTATTTAAACAGGAGCAAATAGTGCATTTGTTGGGGACTATTTTCAGACGTGGATGAATACACATTTGGTGCTCCAGTCACTGTTTTGGGCAGCAGGATGGTGTTTGTGTAATTAAGTAAAAACAAACTACATAAATAGAAAAAGAATACATGTATCATTGCTTTTTGTCTTTTCATAGGATTCACTGAAAATGTGAAACATACAGAATATCACCAGACTTATCTTTTAATCAAATATGCCACATATATCCTGGTTTCAGACTCTCAAACCGCTCTTGAGATGCTTTTCCATGTATTATATCATCAGAAATGGAATATCTTGTAAGCCTGCATGTAAGCATGGGCTGTGGGAACCTGAACTTGATTATGAAAACAGTCGTATTAATTAATTAAAAAAATGTAATGAGCTGTAGGTATATTGTTATCTTTAATAAAAAGCTTTAACAAAAAGTGATTTATATGGTCTTTACAGGAGTCAACAGTAGGTGCCTGGGAGCATATCACTCTGTGGCGGGGTTAAGTTAAGGTTGTGATCCCTATTTTATATGAAGTTTCTAATTTGTCAGTTATACAATAATAAAAGCTACGTCGTGCAACACTGCACTCCTGCCAATGTAGCCATTTCCAAATATTTCGGTTTCATATTGATGTCATGATATGAGACTAGATACTGTCTTAGATTTTTGACATCATAATATTCTAAGTGTTGTCTTTTCCTGATTTCAAAGGCTGCATAACAGTAAAGTGATGTTTTTTTCTGAACTTACTAGACTGTTCTAGCTGTTCAATCATTTTCCATTACCCACCTAGCCATTATAACTACATCACTGATAACTATTTATCAAAAATTTAATGGTGTAAATATTTTGTGAAAGCACTAATAGCCACCTTACAATACTGTCACAATACTGACACCGAGGTATTTGGTAAGAAATGTCGTATTTGTTTTTTTTCCCCAATATTGCCCAGCACTATTCCAAAATATAAAAGAAAACATACACTGTATCATCAATAACACATTAATGTGTTAGCTCTAAAATGATTCAAGTGACCTTTACTACCAATTTTAACCAACCATCTGTCATTTATTTTATGACAGCAAACATCAACTCCGTCCTCGCTTTGTTTCTATTCGGAGTTGCGACTGCTCTACCCAGAAAACGAGTGCCCCTTTGTTGCTCTACATGAAGTTAATTACAGCCAACAGTGAGGAAGAAAAAGAAAGAGGGAAAGAGGGAGGAGGAGACACGGAGGGTAAGAGATTAATAGACTGAAAGGAGGGTGGAGAGAGTGTAAGAAGAGGGAGGGAAGAGGAGAGGAACAGATCAATGAATGTATGGATATAAGAGAATGACAGGAAGAGGAGGAGGAGGAGGAGGAGGAGGAGGAGACAACCAGAACAGGCCTAATTAGATACCTAGGATACTGGAGTCACTGTGACAGCCATCCGTCCGTCCAGCCACAGCGAAAAGTCAACAAGCAGGGGACAAACTCTGAATTCAAATTGCTTTGGTGTATTATGTGGTGTGGTAGAGATCGCAGAAGTACTTCCACTGCCTCTACACGCTTTAGGACGGCTCATTTTTCTTAACTTTTTGAGGTGTATGTCTGAAATTTAAGCAGTAATGTACTAGATTTCCATGGTGCTAATTATGCAGTATTTTTGCACTGCATTTTTCACAGATCACCTTTTTATCAATGCATTAAATAATGTGACGGTTTCTGTTCAAGCACATGAAGTTTCTTTAGATGGCACTTTTTTCCATCTTTTACCATTGTGGTCATCAGTGTTAATCCTCACTAATCAGTTGCATTTATTCCAAACACAGTTCAATAAAGAAATAAAGGGAACAAGAAACACATCACTTCCTGTGCTACGGAGGATTTTTACATTTGAGAACCACCAAACCCTGAGTACCCCCCCCCCCCCCCCCCCCCCCCTTACCTTTAGTTTGGACTGAAACTCCCTGGATTTTCTCCTGGCTAAAACCTGGATATGACTGGATACCTGCGGAGAGGAGAGGAGAGGAGAGGAGAGGAGAGGAGAGGAGAGGAGAAGGTAAAAGGAAGGGGGGGGTTGGAGGGTAGAAAAGAGAGGAGGAAGGACCAAACAGTGAGTTGCCATGGTTATGAAAGGACTATTGCCACACTGGAAGGGTACACACACACACACACACACACACACTACTCCCCTGACAACAGTGAATAGACCCATCTATGCACATCTTTTGAGAGAGCAAAAAGACACCTGGGAACACAGGCCAACAACTAAGATATTAAGATTACACTACATTCAGATGGAGCTCCGTTATGTTCTAGAAACCTAAACAAATGTATTTCAGAGTAAACTTTACTCTTTTAATGAAACATGCTATTTAAAAAAAGCCCCAAAGCCCTCTTAGAGAATATTTCTTAATGACTCCTGCTTTACATTCGATACATACCACCATATGAGCCTGCATGGCGAGGGGATCAGACCAACGTGCATGTTTTGATTAAGAGAGAAACCATCAGTTATGATAACATATTTTGTGTGCTCCCGTGCTGATAGAACTTCATGGGAGCTGTAGTGTTTTTGGCCACTAATAATGTCATCATAAGTCATTATCATTGTTAAAGTCCTAAAAACCTAAAAATATCTTAGAAAATAGATGTATATCCAGTTGTGGAAAGTACACTTACTTAAATACTGTGTTTTTAGGTACTTCTACTTGATTATTTACATTTTCTGTTACTTTATATTTCTTACTCCAAATAATACAAACATCTACAAATAAATAATGATGTCCTGTTATAAGTACAGTGAAGACATAATAAACCCCTGATAATGCCAGAAGAACAATATTAATGGATCAGATCATTTCCCCTGGTGGAAATTTACAAGCTACCCAGCATTGTATATTATACATATATATATATATATATATATTACAATAATCTCCAGCTTTACCCGTTATAATATTAAAGTGATGTACAGATCAATGCATCAATCTCACAATCTCAACTTCAAATTCTCTAATGTCAGTTTCAACAGCTTTGCTAGCCACAAATAATATCTTCACTTGTGGGAAACACTAATGGCTAGGTGGGACAGCTGACAGACTGCAGACCACCTTCAAGACCAATAAACAACAAAAACAGTTATTTTAGTGACCTGATGCTCTGTCTCCAGCAGTATTTCAGCCACAGCATGTGGGTGTTTCTTAGGGACCCGTCCATGTGTTTCCAGCCTGGATAGTGCCACGAAAAGCAGCCAATACCATACCAATACCCCCTTTTCACCAAAATAAGTGGGTGTATACAGGTTTCTTTAACACAGGAAAACCTGCTTAAAATAGACAATAGACTCCGCTCCCATAGCCAGTAGACCAGAGCCATTTACAGGGCTCTGCAGAAGACAAGTGCCCCTCTCTGTTTTTTTTTATTGTCCTGGTTCAATGCCACGGATGGGCCGGAAAACAGGTCAGTCACCAGTAAAGCAGCATGAAGGTCAGTGATAATGTGACTGTGGTTGCTTCTTTTTTATGTCTGTTACTTATTCAGTCTCTCAAACTTGGAGTCAACCAAATTTTGAACAATGTTTGAGCACTAAAATTTTAGCTAAAATTTGCCTGTCCACTCAGCTGTCATATTTCCTTCACTATTGATCGGAGCTGGAGCCGATGAATACCCGTAACTACTGCAGTCATTTGACCTGGGAGTGAATGTCCATTGTAACCTTTCAAATTCAATAAAAAAACAGATGTGAGTGAGTGTTAGTGGGTCATTGTGCAGTGGGGAAGGGGCTCAAGACATTGCAGCATTTCCTGCTGGGATTTTGCCATCAAAAGCAGGTATTTTAAGCCAAAACATGAATTTTTCTGCACCAGTACCAAGTGGTTTTTGTGGCTTAATCTAACCAAACATTGGAAACAGCGTTGAATGAATGAAAAATTAAAATTAAAATTAAATGAATTTCCAACATAATGCATACAAATGTAACATATCCATGGTTTGCAGAAATGTACAATGTCAACAATAATTCTTGCAGGTGGGTTGGTTCATTAAATAAGACCACCTCTCCTCACTTTCCCCTAATTCCAAAAATGGACACATAAAATCCTGCAAAGTGGAACTTTAAACTGCTTGTATTCTTTTCCCAACCTAAACCATTAATGATTACTCTTCAGCTTTTAGATTGTTCTTTTCATCGCTGCATTTAGCACCATTTCTCTCATTATGTCTGTATAATATGATATGCTGTGATACATACTGTAGACAGCATGATTGGATTTAGTGCACACTCTCATTATTACCTGTTTCCTTGTCCGCGTCTTGCCTGTTCGGAGCTTGATGTATCTGGCTATCAGCTCATTTCGACCTGGAGGGAAAAGACACAGAACATACTGTGAAACACTGACACACACACACACACACACACACACACACACACACACACACGCTAAACCCTATTTGAACTATCTTTTTTTTCTCACAGACAATCACAAGCAGAAATCATATGACCCTGACAAACAACTTAGTGCCTGATTTAGCACTGTTGACCCAGCGACCCTGTGACGTGCAGTTTCACATAGTCGCACTGTAATCACTGGTACCCCTGTTGAGCCCTCCACACAAATACACACACACACTCACTGACACACACAAAATCACACACGCCACCACCCTGAATACACATGACCCAACAATACAGGTATTCATGCAGACCGGCCGTCCCCTGATTAAAGGAACCAGCAGGCCAGCTGTACCCATGCTTACGTGTGCGCACATACACGCACACACGTAGACACACACACACAATTCAACCCATTGAATAGGGCGCACAGCAGACTCAGCATGACCTGGCTAGTATAGATTAGTGAGGGACAGGGAGACAGAGGGAGAAAGGGAGCAGAAAACAACAGTGTTACATACAGAAAACCTGTGTGTTCATATGTAATACATAGTAGCTGAGTGTTGCACTACAGTGGCCTCCAAAGTCTGACCAGGACACAACTTTGGAGTCCCCAAAATTCAAAGATGACAGTTCGCTTTAAATTTTTTATGAAATTATGTAATTTGTCTGTTATTTAATTTGCTAACAAGCATGGTTTGGTTCGTCTCCTGGTGTGTTTTCTGTTCCGACCAAGTGGAAAACCAAAGTCAGGCCAGCTGGCCAACTGATGGTCAAGATCAGCACAAAGCCAAACCTCTCTACACACTACCCAAATGGCTCGCAACAATAGCCCTAACTAACTAGCAGATGGTGTGTGTGCACGTCTATTTGTGCATATGTGTGTGCATGTGTGTGAGTGTGTGTGTGTGTGTGTGTTCTGACCAATCCCATTCTCACTGAGATAGGGAGCTTAGACTGATAACATCTACAGCTCCCCATGCAGGTGTTTTCCTTCTAGCAGTCAAAAGCTGCGACTGACGACAGCACACACGCAAAAACACACACACACACACACACACACACACACGTATATACATGCATGAGTGCCAACACACACACACACACACACACACACACACGCACACACAAAGAGTCCTGGCTGCTGAGGCTGACATCTGACTCCAGAGGGGCCAGCTGGTCTTTCTAGGAGGCTTAACGGTGAATTATCATCCTTCACTAACCCTGCGGCACACATCCCTCACCCTCCCTCCTTCTCAAAAACTCTCCAGCACACACACACACACACACACAAACACACCACACACCACACACCACACACACACACACACACACACACACACACCATCCATCCATCCATCCTCTGTTCTGGCTGCTCCCTTTCTCCCCTCCTCTGTCCCTCTTGTAGTGAATGGGCTTCCCTTCTGCTCCCTCCCTCTTCCTCTCTCTGCTTCTCTCTCTCCCTCTCTCTACTTGCCCAGTGAAAGACTTCAAGGCCAAAGTCAGATGGTCATTAACCGTGACGAACAGAAGCACCCCCCCTCTCCCTATCTCCAGGCTGAAGCCACTCTGTGTGCAAGCAGATATTGAGGGAAAGGACGCAAATGAAAAACACTTTTTAGTTGTGTGATTTTTAACCCCATTCACTTAAGATTAAAAAACAACAATAAGAAAGACAAGAAGCAGACTTGTCACAATATGATAGAATCAAACAGTGACTCTATCTTCAGTAAAGTGAACATGAAGGCAAGATGAGGTGAAGAGAGGAGGGAAATTCCAAATTTCAGATACAGTGACTGAAATGCAATACTTTAGACACACATGTAAACACCACACTAAAAACGAAATGTTGACTGATTTGTCACATGGTGCTGAAAGAGCACACAAATACCTGTGACAATGAGTACATAATGATCAATCAAACTCCCAGCTTCCAGTACATTTACCGGACTTGTAAATATATTCGTCTCTGGTCTTCCAAAGAAGCATTACTGTATTAGTTTACTGTCGCTCCCCACGCTCAGTTAGCAGAGTGATTAAGAGCTTCAGCTGCTTTACAGAATAGCTGGAAAAACCCTTTCAGAGTTAGTTCAAAGCCTTGTTGACCGCGCTCGCTAACAAGGCCACAGTGGAGTAGTGTGTATTGTTGTGTACCCTGGGAAGACCTCAGAGACCACATGGGCCCGAGTCTGGCCCACAGCCTGGCTTCACTAACCCTGAGGAGGAGTGTGTGCTTGTTGCGACATACATGGGACAGTTTAAGTGTTTGGTACAGTGGTGCACCTCCCACAGACCAAACATACAGCATCCAGCAATGAGATGGCTTTTGTGGATTAGTTTGCTTCTCACCAGGTGGCACTGTTTTATTGTCTTTTTCAGGTACAATGGCACAAACCATCACCGCTCCTGCTAACCACACAGTTAATCTTTCATCTCTCGCAAACAAGCTGCCAGTTTGTTTAAACAGTAACTAAACCCTGGAGAGGTTTGCTGCCAGATGATGTCACCTGCAGAGAGCAACAGGTGGTGACATCACCTGATGCTAAAGATCCGCCAACAGCAGTTTGTAGTTACAGTGACTGCATATGTGAGTTATTTCAAAAGAATTTGAAGGAGGAAAAGCTCTTGCGGGTTCAGTTTTGATGCCTCGTTATATTCTGGTCTGATGAAGAAAGAGATTCTGTTTAAAAGTGTGCCTATCAGTGATACGATTTGTTTTTAATATGTCAGTGTTTTGATGTCGTCGTGATTTTGGTTCACATTTGGTTGTTTTTGTATATGTTGGTCATTTTTGTGTGATGTAATGTGAGAGGATTCATTTGAAGTGACCAACCCACAGAGAATTATCATCCATGCCTACAGAGCAATTTAGCAATTTGGTATATTTTGCCTGTATACACATTCAGGAGACCCAAAGCTAAATTAGCATGATATCTCTACTGTTCTGGCTCAGTCTCATCTGATTTTATCAACCCTGTTTCCAGTCACAAGTCTCACGTTTCTGCACTTGAGTCGTGCCAATACCATTTTCCAAAATGCCTCCAATACTGCCTAAAATACTGGATGGGGCATCGACAAATACGCAAGTCTATGTACCAATCTGATACCATGTATTGGTAGCTTTCAAGTGGTTTCACACCTGAATAAAATGCCAGTTTTCCATTTTCAAGTCAATTCTTCTTTCCCGCTCTAAAAAAGTAGCCTACACTAAGCAGTCAAGAGGAACTGATTTCCGGTAAACAGTGTAAGGATAACCATTAGCAAAATGCTAGGAGTTTTGTGATATTTCACACTGGAGAGTCCCATTTAGCTTTGAACCTGAATCATGCCATACAATGACAGCAATCATTAAACACCCACAGGGTAAGCAGTTTACAACTGTTAATTTTTTTTAAATGCAATTGTATTGGTACTTAGTATCAGCCAATTTCAAGTATCGGAATCAGTATCAGGAAGGAAAAATTGCATCAGAAAACATCTACCCTACACTCAAGCCCCAAGTCCTAAACTTTGAGTTTTGAGTCCTTAACAAGTCACAATGCTCTCTTCGCCTAATGTAATGCCATTTTTACAAAAGTGTATATCACATTTACAATACTTTCTGTATTTCTACTTATTTGTTGAAACAATTTTGTTGGAAGCTGTTGTGACTCCATTTGTAATTTTTCACACACATTTGGCATGCTGCAATATGGTTTTTGTTGACCAACATAGAGTTTTTGTACCCGAACAATATTATCTTTTGTGTCTTTTTGTATCTTTTATGTTTTCATTATTTTTTCCGACTGGCACTCAGTAACATAACATTAGTTCTTCATGGTTCAGTCCTGCAATTTGATCTGATGCTGTTGGACTGATTTTTAAATAATGTACTTTTTAATCTTTGGGCTTGGGGGAAGGTATCAAGTATTTTCAAGTCGAAAAGCTCAGTCCAAGTGAAGTCACCAGTCATTGGTGTTTAAGTCCAAGTTGAGTTGTAAGTCTTCTTTGACTTTGTCAAGTCAAGTCTTAAGTTATCAAATTTTTTTTTACACCACTCTAACTCAAGTCCAAGTCATGTGACTGGAGTCCACACCTCTGGCTGTTTCTAGCAGCAGCAGACATCTGTTTTGACAGACAATGGTAGTGACTGGCTGGTGAACACAGCGGAGCACTGAGCAGCTGAAGGGGCAGATATTACCCTTTGGTGTTTGTGGAGCCCAAAACAGAGCTGACAGGAGAGTGAATATTAGACTTAATACGAGTTAAAACAACTTGCCAAAACACTCAAATGAATGCTAATGTTTCTGGGTATGTAGTGTATCTAGGCAACAGTTTCACCTCTCTGACCTGATGAAGGCTGTGAGGCAACACCTCCAGTCAGAGGAAAATAAATTAAATGTTCACTGAAAGGGAATATAGGCATGTTTTATACAATGTGACAATATTGAATAAAATACTTTCATAAGGCTGTAGTGAAGATGTTTGGAAGATGTCTGTGGCCTGTGTCACTGCTGCAGCCTACACTTCCCCCATTACCATTCACAGCATGCTGCAGCCCTCTGTAATACGTCTGTTTTGAACATGTCCCTGATCCACAGCTTAAGAGACAGACAAGGTTCAATACCAATTAAATGACTTTCATATCCATCCAGTAGATCCATACGATGTTTCTGTAGGGGACAAAGCCACTACCCATTACATTGTATCTCTGCTGTACCTTTGCCAAGGATAATAGCACTATTATTCACCTTTTTTATTCTTTCTCCCTTTTATACACATCCATTTATGATTTTTTTACACTTCTCTCCCACCAAGTTCGTCCCAGCACTTTTGCACATTTTCCTTCTTCTTTTCTATTTCAGTCCATTTCCCTGCAGCCACTTGGGGGGTATTCTTAGACCCACATAGGTCCCCTCTCCATCACATGTTACCTCTTTCTTTTCTGTAGGAAAACTCACCTGCCACACATTTTACTGTTAATGTAATGCTCAAGGAAACCACAAAACCACCATTATTAACACTGGGGTTTGGTTTGAATAGTGAAGAAAATAATGCCAAGTTTTTAAGTAACCCCAAGGTTACGTGCATTCAGTGTGTTGCTTTTGCGTTTGTAGAAAAACAAATTTATGCTTTTTTTCTTACAAAAAAAAAATCAATAAGGTCTCCATGGTTCTTGAAAGTCAAGTTAAAAAACATGCATGGGTAAATATGTGAGCTTGTCCTATTCTGTGTGCATCAGGAGCCAAAAATAAGAACAAACTAGATGCTGTTTCAGAACTTAAGTTTGCAGTGATGTTCTCAGAACAATTAAACCCTCTCTAATTCAAGCGCTGCTCATCCCTTCTCGCCATTTCTCCTTTCCTGCACAGAAAACAGACAGTAGACCGTTTTACACAGCCTGTTTAATGTTGAGCTGCTATTCCACCTCACCATTCTGTATAAACGGTACCAACATGGACTGGGGGTACAGAGTTGTTCCACCATTAAACCAACAGTGATGATACTAAACAGAGCAGAATCAATGTCTGTGTAAAAAGACAGTTTGCAAGGCAAGACTACACACACAAACACACGCAAAATGCTAACACTGTTGTGTTACATATAAAGCCTCTTTTGCTTCCAGAATGCAGGCATGGTGTCTAAAATCCCACAGTGGGGCGGCGTTATGCCTTACTTGTTTGGTTTAGTGTAAAAAGAAATCAAAGAAGCAAAGCTGCTGTAATAGTGGATCTTTTTTACGACAGTACTTCTGAATCTCAAAGGGACCACTGTTTAACTCAACTGACCCTTTGCTTGGCCTAAACCCTTTATTGTTAGCCGCTGCTACTCCATCAAGCTGACGGAGCTAGCATGTAGCCCACACTTTAACCAACTGCACACCATAAAGAAATATTATTCAATTTTTTTGAAAAACATAAAAGCAATTTCAGAGAGCAGATAAGAGGGTCTACAATATTAATTTGAAGGATATATTCGGGATGTCAAAGTGACTCAGCAACATTAGGTTAAAAGTTTATTATGTCATTAATACACGTGCCCCATGCACAGTGTTTAGCTGTGACTGGCTCCAAATCCACAAAACATGCCCAATGTAGAAAAATCTAAAACAATTGCATGAATGTCTATGGAGCACAGCCGTATATTTGTTGGACCCTGGTTGCAGCAAGCTGATGCAATGCCAAAAGTGGCCAGTCTGCATTCAAGGGCGGGACTTAGCAAAGGGTCAATTGGGCAACAGTGCTTAATATGTCAACAACTTGGACACAAAAAAAAAATAGCTTGGAAGATTGTACAGAGGCAGAGAACAAAGTGAGATTGATTTTTTGGTTCGAGTATTTGTGGCCAAAAGTGTGTGTAACATGCTGTTGTTTCCATTTGGTCTGGGACTGTTTGTCCTGGTTTTGCTTTAAGAAAGAGAAATCTAGGTGCTACAGCACACACTGCTATTTTGGATAGTTTGCTCCCAACTTTCCAGCAGTTTTCAGAAGACTCTTCCTTTTCGGTTTCAACATGACAATGGGCCTGTGCACAAGGATAAGTCCTTAAAAGGTCCTGGATTGATTTGTTTGTTGTTGTTTTTCTACCACTTGGGGGCACCTGACAAAGTCCTATATCCAGTCTCATTTTAGCTCTGTTTTTATCTCCACCAACATTTGAGGGAAATACCTGCATTTTTCATTGTTAAATACCCTCTGAAGTTCACAGGATAGTGGTCAAATTTGTCTGCTGTTAGGTGCTGGACTGGTACACCCCTTTTCCACCAAAATAAGTGTGTGTCCGGGGGTTTTTTTAAACACAAGTAAACCCGCTAAAAATAGGCTATAGATTCCGTTCCTATTGCCAGTAAACCAGAGCAGCAATAGGCCCGTTTCCACTAAAGAAGTTCCTGGTACTATTTGGGGGGCAGGTACTACTACAGGAATGTCCCCTCGCTTGGCCCTCTCAACTGCCGTGTCTCCACTGAGAGAGCAGAGTAGGAGGAAGGTTCCTGTAAAGTTACCGGGCTCTGGATGTGATGTAATCGTTGCGCGACCATTTTGACCGGGGCGACGTAGTGGCGTAGGGACGCTGTTTTTCCTTATCCGCTGTGAGGGTCATAAGGACAGAGGGATGTTGTATGCTGTAAAGCCCTGTGAGGCAAATTGTGATTTGTGATATTGGGCTTTATAAATAAAATTGATTGATTGATTGATTGTTAGCTGTTAGCTAACAGCTAACTCACTAAACTCACTAACTCACTAAACTCAGTGAGTTTAGTGAGTTACTACGGACACCGCTATTGGCTAACTTAGTTACAACATGATTGAGCTAACTGGAGTAGTTTCATGTCGTATCCGACAACGGGAGGCTTTTAACAGATGACGTCCTGATGTTAGCTTTGCTGCTGCTGTTAGCTGTCCCTGTCAGCTGCAGCCACTGATACTTTCTAGACATCGTGATTTCCCAAAACTGAATAAATACCACACATAGCAACACAAAACTGCTTTGCTAGCTCAATCATGTTGTAACTAACATATCCACTGGAAAAAATATGTTTTTCACGGTCCGGTTATTGAGTTTGTTTACATGGCGGTGGAAGCTATGAACGAGCTAACCCTCGTCTGCTGAGTTTTAAAAATGCCGGCTATTTTGCTGCTTTCTGTTGACGTCACACCCCTCCTTGAGTATATCCAATCAGCACCAAGTTAACCCCAAGCCCCAGCCGGGAGTCTTTTGGGGCCGTTCTGAGTACCTACTCCGAGGCAGGGACTTGTTTAGCCCCTGTAAAAGTTCCGGAACTCTGTCCTTCGGGGGTGGTTCCTGCGGTGGAGACACGCACCAACGGCCCCAGCCCCGTAAAATTACCCCGAAGTTCCTGCGGTGGAAACGGGCCTATTATGTTCAGTAAAAATTGTGATGGTAGTTACCCATTTTTATATATCTCTTACTAAGTCAGTCTCTATTTCAAACTTGGTCGATGTCTAGGCACTACTTAGGCAGCGACGGACAGCATTTTGTAGTGGCGCATCACTGTATCTTGCTGTTAAAGTGGCTAAAATGAGCGTGTTAAACCGGGTGTTGTATTTACATCAATGCCGGTCGGAGCCAGAGTTGATAAATACCCGTGACTACTGAGAGTCGTTTGACCTGGGTGTAAATGCATATTGTTAATTTTTTCCATTACACACAAAAGCTAGATGTTAGTGTTGTTTTGGGTGCAGTGGGAAAGAGGCTGTAGTGTACCATGGGTTTATCTCAAAGCTATTGTTTTTTTTTATTTATTCATTTATTTAGTACTATTATTATTTATTTATTTAATTATTTTTAGCTGAGCACAGCTTCTTGCTGCTGCTGCAAACAACAGTAAAACTGCAGGCCATAAAATCAAAACAATGAGCTAAAAGACGCTAAAAAGTTAAGGAGAGGTGAGAGGAACTAAAAAGTTGGGTGATAATTCTCGTGGGTTTATCCTCACAGGCAACACCTTTTACATTCCGCATGGTAATTTTTCCCATTGTTAATATAAATATACTAATGCAGTTTTAATGCAGCTTTAAAGAAATGGTTTTCGACTTGACACAGCAGGTTATTAAAGTTAACTAAAACTAAACTAAAAACTAAAACTAGGTGTGAAAATATATATATATATATATATATATATATATATGTATATATATATATATATATATATATATATATATATATGTATATATTTAGAGATCTGAAATAAAAATAAAAACTAGACTTCAGGGGGAAAAACTTTAGTGTACTTACAAAACTAAAATAAAATGAATATATACAGGGAATGTCTTTAGTTTTAGTCTTTGTCAATTTGGTAAAAATTTGTCAACATAACGAGCATGAGGAGGCATTGGTGCATATGTTTATTGAGAATGGGATGTTTACAAGAATGTGGGCTAACTGCCTTCACAAAATGTTGTATTTGTATTGTGATACCTAATCTAAAGTTCTTAACTCTTGCCCCAGACAACTATCCCCAATATTTTAATAAACCTAAAACTAATACGTGAACTAACAAAAACATCTCTATACAATAAGAATTAAACTGAAATGAGCAAACACACTCTGGAAACTAACTGAAACTAAATTTAAGCGAAAGAAAAAATTTTAAACAAAATAAAAATAAAAACCAATGAAAATACAAAACTATAATAACTCTGCTACGCCACTCTGATCTCAACCCAATCGAACGCCTTTGGGATCAACTAAAAAGTCAACTGTGAGCCAGACAGCATCAGCGCCTGACGTCACTAATGCAACACTGGCTGAATGGGAAATGTTCAACACAAACACAAATGATTAAAATCTTCAGGCGTCCACATACTTTTGGCCATTTAGTGTGTGTATGCAAATCCATCAAGTTTCAGAGGCAAGATTTCATCAAAGTATTTAAAAGAAAAAAAGTCTTTAATGTCTGGGATTTACAATAAAACAGAGACCTAAAACTCTAGAACCATGAAGAAATCACTAAATTTCACTCTGCATACAGAGAGAGGAGGGGGGAGAGAAAAACTACAGAAAGAGAGAGGGGAGGGAGACGCAGCTGGTGGCAGCCAGAGGACCATCTGTTCATCACTCTATTAGTTCACACACACACACAGCCATCCATACACACACACACACACACACACACACACACACACACACAAATACATACTCTCTCTCTCAGTGTCACGCTCATTCTGAGACGTGCACACATACACATGACGCACCTATAGCATGTCTCTGTTTTCTCTCTTTAACAGTTCATCTTTCTTTCCTGTGTCTCTGACACTCGAGGCCCTGTGAGACAGCCCTCACACACACAGTCGTCTACCCAGTAATTCTCACAGTCTGACACACCACAGCGAACATTTCAACAGCTCGCCCAATCACTGGATGTGTTTATAACACTGTGTAGAGATGTCACATTCTCCCACAACACACTGTGTGAATTTGTGTTGAACGATCACAAAGTACCCACATTCTTTAAATATGGTGCAAAATACACTAACAAGTGGCCTACGCTAACAATGTAATATAGCTTCAATCCAAATCTTCCTCCTTTGGTAAAACAGATTAGATACCCGGGAAACATCAGGCACATGTAACACATCACACCTGTGCTGTAGCAGTGGGTCTTATAGGTGATAAATTGATCTATAGAGAATTAATCAACAACAATTTTGAAGACTGATTAATTGTTCACGTAGTTCCCTCAGTGACTCACAGCAGTCACCTCCCATTACTCACCGTACATCTTTCCTTCATCTGACAGGATAATCTTCCTCCTTCCACAAGGCGGGTAGATGGCCAGGGCCTCTTGGAAGCTCTGCTCAATGTCGGGGCTCCAGACCCCCTCGGGGTCCCCATCCATGGTCTTGTCCCCTCCTGAGTCACTCAGTCTTTCCATATCGTCCCCTGGACTCTCACTGCCGCTCCAGCTACTGCGTTCCATACTGGCAGCTAACCAGCCGACGTATACCCAACACTAACGCTAATGGTTTGACACTAAGTAAGTAACGTGATGAAAAGCTAAAGTGAAACTCTAGCTGACTAATACTAATGGCAATAATTAACTCCCAGCGGGGACAGCCAGCTGAGGAAACTAGAAACTGAATGCTAATGCTAGCTGCTGCTTCAACAATGGTAATCCCAAAATCTAACCACCAATAATAGACAACAGACAACTCGGCAGGCTGCTCCAAATCCAGCGTCAGACAGCAGGAACCCTGAAATGAAGAACAAAGTATTGTATTAGCTGCGGTTAGTTGTGCACAGCAGAGCATGTTGGTAGGAGTGTGGTTACAGCGCATGCTACACAGCCACAGGTTCAATTCAAGCATTAGGACCTTTCTCACCCTGTTTCAATCAACCTTTCACACTGTCATCTGCCAAATGAAGACAAAAATGCCAAATAAAATCTTAAGTTGTGTGCAGGTGCAGTATGCATTGGTTTGGGGGCTCACTGAATGCCATGGTGGTCGCAGCTAAGTGCATTTAGCAATTGAAATATTTTCCATATTTTTCATTTAACACAGAACTATGCATTGCATGGATACAGGGATTTTATTTATAGTTGACTTATAGTTTATTAAGATACAACACATACAATTGACAGATAACAATTATACTGCTGGGGTATTAGTAACATCAGTGTTGTGTATGACATTGATACCCCAGAGTTAACTTCTGTATGGTCCTGTATGTCAGATTTTTTTCATCAGTCAGTTGGAAAAGATCCACTTCAGTGATACAGGACGTAGTTTATTTTCAGATAGCATTACATTAAAGTCAGACATCACATTTATTTTTCACCTGCCCAATCTGACAACTGCATGAGGCATTCCATTTGCCCGAACAGTTTTCTTGCCCCAGGCAAGCTTTACTGTCAAGCCCTGACACTAATAGCTGGGGTCTTTATCTGGTTAACTGTTGGGTTTTGCAGTTTCTGTAAATACAGTTTCTATGGTAATTCTCTCAATATTCCATCACTCATTGAGCATATTAGCCGGGATATGAAAATGCACCTGCTGGTATCCTGATTTAATTTTGTCTAAATGCAACCTCTGTTGTTCACATTACATTTCCTCTAGATTTGTTTAGTGAACCCCATACCTTAAAGTTCAGACTGCACCTGCGATATTAGTTCAATGACACATGGTTCCTGGCTATTGGTTAGCTGCATCGCTGCACATAAAAAATAAAAAAACTTTTCTTTCAAGCAACGTAAGACAAAGTGAAAGAGTTTCATTAGACAAAGCTACATGCTAAGGTGTTGTTGTTTTTTTCAATTTCAAATGGAAGTCAATGACAGCTGATGCCTTGATATGCAAGCTGCAATGAGTCACAAATATAGCTTATAGTGGTAGGCTACTGTTCTATATATATACAGTATGTCATCACCAAGAAACCCAGTTTGTCCGGTTTATTTTGTATGATGTGCATTGCGGTTCAGGAGATTCCACTTTTAACTTTTGATTTTGTACTTGCTTTGAATAGACCTGATCACCATAACCCAGAATTTCATTACAGAAAACAGGGCAAACATAATAGAAATGGGCCATTCTACAATCTCTGGAGCCACTCTGTGATTCATGCTGATATTAAGTCTGTATTTTACCAAGAAAATATTTTCTAGTACAGCTTTAAGTTCTGATCAACACATTATAGGCCAGCATCCCAGCTGCTAGAGGGAAATTATTGCTTCTTTTCATGTAGGAAATTGCCTATTTTGTTAAACCGCTGTGGTAGCCCAACATCAAATCCACATGCACATAAGTGGAGCAAATGAATGAGTGATGGACAGACAGACAGACAGACAGACAAACGGACCACTACTACACACAGCTACTAGCAGACTTGGGAAGAAAAAAAAGAGAAACTGAAGGGGTTTGCCAGCTGCCTACAATTCTTCTGAAATCCCCCACAGTAAACAGCAGGGTTGGCGTAGTACACCAACATATGCACACACATATACACACACATAGAAACACACACACAATTACAGTGCCAGTTCCTTGGGCGAACACATGTCATTTTGTCTGGTCTTCTACTGTTCACACTTCCCATGCACTGTCCCTTGCCACAGCCTGCACAAGCCTGCAGTGTGAAGTGTATGTCAGTTAGTGTACCATGTGTGTGTGTGTGTGTGTGTGTGTGTGTGTGTCTGGCTAATTTTAACACAATTACACTTGACAGTGCGCATGCACACACATGCAACTGAAGCCCATAAAGCAGCAGGCAACATTTTGGACACATTTTAACCCTGTACACTTGAGCCCAGCTCTATGCTATTTAACACCTGGGGCAAAACACTGCAAGGCCACAAGAAAACATCCGTTGGCTTAGACTCCCAGTCGTGTAATGAATGAGATCTGCTGGTTTTACTAGAGTTTGTTCTCTGGTTCTCTCTTCATGCTTATTCTATTCACCCTCATTTCCGTTTCCTCTCCAACTTCCCACCCTTGCTTTCTTCCCCTCTTCCCTCCTGCCCTCCCCCAGCAGTTTTCCATTCAAACAAGGATTCATTCATCCAGCGGGCTGTATGGTTGAGCACCAGCAGCAAGATTTGTTCCCTCTACACCGAGTGTGAGTGTGTTTGTGAATATGCAACTGAGTGTGCTATGGCGAAGTATCCTTCTTCACAAGTAACAGAGGCTTTGATCATCTTGGATTCATGGTACAATGAATCCACTGATGACATGTTTAAATGGCAGAAATAAAGGACTGAAACATCCATAGAAACATTTCAAACCACTCCTGCTGTGTAATCCGGTTCTTTGCTGTCTATTAGTGTGCTCAGTATGTTCTCAACAATCAACATTTCATCAAAATATGAATAAATACTGCTTCTATTTGGCTTTGGTGGTTAAAGGAGTGTGATAGTGTGGATCGGTAGCGGAGCTAAAACAATCAAACTTTTCAACAGTCAACTGCCTTTTAAAGCCTGCAGCAGTGAGTCTTTAACCCCCTTTACATTGCCTCTTCAAGGCAGGACTTTTACCCCGTTATTCCATCTCGCCGTGCTGTGTAAAAGCCACAATCCTAGAATCAGGGGACAGAGTTGTCTCACCATTAAGCCAGCATTGGAGGTAGTAACAGCGCCACGATGAAGTCTGAATAAATACAACAGCCAGCAGGACGGGATCATGGGCCACACTGGGTGTGACGTTTAGCAGCTAACTCAAAGAAGAACAACAGTGGTTGAAAATGCCCACAAATCTGGAAAACAATTAGACCCGGGAGCTCCTTACCATCCGAGCAGAGGACGAGATCAGCCGCCGTGTAACAGGGACAGTAAATGATTGTTATTGTTATGTTAATGCCATTGTTATATTTCATAAAGCGCTGTCAATGCATCTGTTATATGTCACACTATGCCCATGCTGTTGTGTTACATATCATGTCCGTCACACCTTTTTTGCTTCCGCAATGCCTGCATGATGTCTATAATCACGCACTGGAGTGGTATGATACCGCTGTTGTCTGGTTCTGTGTTAAAATACAAAGGCGTCATAACTTCATAGCAGCTTTATAGTGACCCTATAGCACGATCTCTGTGTATAAAGGGCTTTTGATTGTTCCAATTTACCACATAGAGCTTAAAAGCTGCTCTAATCAATATTTTAATGAGTCAAATGGTATTTGTAATGTGAAAGGGGTTGCCTTTTAGGGTCTTTTAGCTAACTGTTTTCTTAGTTCTCAAGAAGCTTGTTTTCAGACACAGCTGGCACAGTTTTTTTGAGTAAAACTCTGATAAATCCACAGAACACTTGTTGCCCAGCACCTGCCAGACAAGGTCAGGAACTAGCTTGTGAACACAGTGGAGCATTTAGCAGGTAAAGAGATGGATTTTGGATGTGTGAACAGTTGTTTGCTAATGTGTTGACCACAAAAATGTTATAAGGTGACGTCAGTGTAATGTTTTTACCAGGGATGTCATGATACCAGAAATTTAATAGTCATTACCAATTCCGGTGAAATTCCACAATTCTCGATACCAAATTCAATGCCACGGTAAAAAACAAAACAAAACAAAAAAACATAAATCCCATGTACTTAAACATACACTCCTTTTTAAAAAAAAATATGTCAATTCAATTTAATTTAAATTTTAGTGTTAATCCCTGATGCAAAGTACTTTTCTATGTGGGTTCACAAGATTTTGTGGGTGAGGAAACATATATTGATATATAACATATAGAATATTAACATATTTCTTCTCCATTGTTTTTGTTGTTTAGCACTTTTAAGATGTGACACTTGACCTCGTGGTAGGCAATCTGTCCTGCCCCTCCTCCACTGTGATTGTACATCTGTGTAAAGTAACAGTGACAAGTGCAACATTTTAACCAAAAAAGCAAACACGCAGCACTCAGCGTAGAATAGAAGCTCCAAGCCTCGTTACGCTGGTGTTTGTAGTATAGTGTAAATACGCTGCATTACAGTTTCGAAGAATTTTAAAAAAGTATGCCGACCTCGAGGAAAAACGCTTTTCTTTTTGACACACTGTGGTGGAGCTGTTGCTGCAGCTGTACTTGACGTCATGTTCCATGTGTTGTTCTTCTTTCTTTAGCATTTAACGGCACATTAGAACACTAATGTAAGTGTATAAGTGTCCAGTCAAGTGCGGAAGAACTGCATCCCTGGTAGCTACAGTACTGGAAAATAAGTACCACTACGTTTTTGGAATTTTGGCATCAACTTGGTGCAGAAGTATCAGTTCACAGCCATAGTGGCCAAAATATTAATGAATTAAGGACATGGCTTTGGATTCTTTCTGAAGCAGAATCAACTGAGAGACTTTGTGTGCATAAGGGTCTTGATCTTCTCCCTTTTTGAGTCAGTTATTATCTGTAAATCACTTCAAGCACAAAGCAGTACTGCACATTCAAATCATCTTTTAAGAGTTGGCTCTGAAAAAACTCAACAAATGATGGAGAAGAGAATGTCATTCACAAAACATCTGACCTCTTTGAAAGCATGTGTTGAAGAAATGACAATAACCCACCTACAATAAAATGAAATGGGCTCTCAATCCCTGCAGCAACATTTTGTCTGGACAGCTTTCCAGTCAATCACAGGGTTTACACGAAGCAACCATTTACACCTACAGACAATTTAGACTAGCCAGTTTACTTTATTAGCCTGGCCTGCATGTCTTTGGACTGTGGGAGCAGGCCAGAGGACCCACACAAAATCTACATTGTTGTTGCACCAATGTGGCACACTATTCAAATGTTACAATAAATCCTATTGTTGTGTTAGCGCTGCTCCTGTGTGTGATCTTTACAAATGATTTACTTAGGTGATCAACCAGAAAGCTGAGATCACATTCAAATGTGCTGGAGCCTGTTGCACAACTGTTCCTCAGTTCACACTTTGTAAGTTTAAAAGTTCAAATGGTAAATGGGCTGCATTTGTATCTGGTTGAATGAGAGGCAAAATTGTTGGTTGAATAAAAGTGCTTCTCATTCACTTATTCTCACACACACACACACACACACACACACACACACACACACACATATACATCGATGGCAGCAAGCTACCATTCAAGGTGCTGGCCAACCAATTTGGGGTTCCATGGGGATCTTGTCATATTTTGACACTTGGGCAGACTATAAGGACAGTAAGGGCAGCCTTTTGCATTGTATTTTGACACAGAGGGGGTCAGCGACAAGCACCATGAGTTAACTCACATGACCAAGCACAGGTTGGCAGTTAAGTTCAGGCAACAAAACTACTTGGTTAGGGTGAGGAAAAGGTTGTGACGACTCAGGACAAGAAAACCAGTCTCCTGGGTGTAAGTCCTGTACTTGTTGGACCCATCCACCATTATTATTAATTTATTTAAATTCAGCTAGTCCCCAGAAATTCTGCATGACTTTGCGATTTTACACAACCACCACAACTTAACTCCAAGTTGCTGCACCCACATATTGATTTGCTCTGCCCCTCCTTGCCTCTTGCCCTCTCTGCTTCTTATGAGACGACTGCTGCAGGAGTGTGAGCTCCATGCCTGGGACAGAGTCACACACACAGTAACGTGGCTAGCTGTTAGCATTATACTGCTACTGTTACCCAATGGTTATTAGCAGGTTTAACAACAGAGTTGAGGTGTTTCAGTGTCAGTGTGAGATTGTTGGGGCCATTTAACGACTCGATATCTGATGTTAGCTGCTGCTGCTGTGTTCACTTCTCCTAACTGGGCGGATGGAGAAGCTTTGGGGCGGATCTGGCTCCTGTCTAAAGTTGAACCTGACGGCTCCACAGAGCCCAGTTGACGGCCTTGGAGCTCTGTGGCTGGCTTCCAGACTTCGGGGTGCTTCACGGCACTTCCACCTATGGTCGAAACCCAGTGTTCACACTCTGATGCGCTCTCAGGTACCAAAATCTGGCACAGATGGATTTAACGTGAATAGGTACTCGGTAGTACCTATTCATATATGTATTCGGTTTGTACCCTTTAAAGTACCAAGTGCGGTACCTAGCCCTGAAGTTTATGTGAGTTTATGTGTTGCTAAATATGTACACCTATACATCCAGCATGAAGAAACATCAGCATTCATTTGGCATATTTTGTGTCCACCTGATGATCATGAGTCTGATATTCTTTATCTTTTAAACTGTTTTTGGTCTTGGTACTAACTCCTGAGAGAACTCCTGGTTCTTTGGCTGCTAAATGCTCCACTCTGTTTACCAGCTAGTCACTAACATTGTTTGCTGTTTGTTGCTGGGCTGGTGGAATAATGTGGGTTTCTAAAGCTTTTTCCGTGAAAACAGTTGTGTGCTAAGGTCAAAACAACTATGAGAGCAGTGAGAGTGAGCTCACTAAAGTTGCACACCAGGAAATGTAAACAATGAGCTGAAAAAACCCTAAAAAAAACCAAGTAGAGCTGAAGGGAACAGCAGAGCCAGGTTATTATTCTATGTAGGTTTGTTAGTGTGAGTGACCATTTTAACCTTACATAGTCACCTGATCTATTGCTATTACAGAAATAGTGATTAAAGTTAGTACAAGTTAGTAAGTTTTAATGGTGCCACCTGGCATGTTTATTCACTTGTAACTAGTAGTTACTTAGTATTTACAAAGGACTTTACACATAAACTTTGAAAAGTATTTATGAAAAGCCAGTGAAACCAAATTCAGATTATTAATTGGACATAAATGTCCCTGCCATTATTGCACCTAAGGACTGTAGCTGTAGTTTTGCAGCTGCTTAAAATGGTGCAAATTGGGGATGAGTAGGTGAAGGAGCAGAGGAGAGAAGAGGTTTCATGGTTAACAGAAGAATCACAGTGAGGCGGAGGAGATGTGAGCATGAGAGGGGCCCAGCAGCAGATGGACGCTGGAGAGAGACATTAGTCACACAACAATCAACCCTGACTGGGCGACTCCTCTGCACCCTGGGTGCCTCTCCTCTCTGTGTGTCTCTCTGTCACCAGGCAGGCCTGGGCCACTCCAGCCAGGACAGCAGGCTTCATGGTGTCAGTGCCAGCCTTCAGGAGAACACACACGGGGCATGCAGCCACAGCCCTGCAGCTGCCTTGGACTCTCATGCTCTCCCACTGTGTTGCCTTTCTTCCTCTTTCACTTCTTTCTTACAGCACTCACTGGCTTCCACCACATGCCAACTACATGTATGTGTTTGTGAGGATGCAATGTGCATGGCTCTCAGCCTCCATATTCTCAAAAGCAGGCCAGTGGGGTTGTAATGAAATGTAACGCTGCTGATGTGTGAGTGCCTCAATGAACAGAGGGTCTTGTGTGTGTGTGTGTGTGTGTGTGTGTGTGTGTGTGTGTGTGTGTATCAAGTTATGAGGACATTTTGGAAAGTAGGCCCCCCTCCCTTTTTTATAAACAGGTCCTATTTTAATCCTTTTTTTATATCAATTTGCAGTTTTTGGTATTGTTGCGGCTTGAAATACCTGGGGGGGGGGGGGTAGTAGACGCAGTGGTAGAACCGTCCCAGTAGTGAGAGGCTCTCTACCTGCTCTGCCTACCCAGTTAGCACTAGCTAACACAGCACATTGTGATCTCATCCCTATTTGTCATATTTGCTGCTTGGGCAAAAGTTGCAGCAGCATCTGACACAGAGCTGTTAATCTCACATCGAAACTGCTCGACTCTGTCAACCTGTGAATAACCGTTGGGTAGCATTAGCTTTGTGATGGTAACAGTTAGCCCTGTCACTGTGTTTGAATGACTCTGTCACATGTGCAGAGCTCCAGTTCATAGCAGTAGTCTTATGATAAGCAGAGAGAAGGGAGGGGCTGAGAAAATCGATTCGCTGCACGCGGCTCCACACTGAAATACGAGTTTACAGGCTGTGTTTACGTGGTCAAACAAGTCCGTCACCAGTGGTAAACTTTGAAAAAATTTGACACAAAGTAGCAAAATGGCCCAAGTGGCTCCAGACGTTCCACCATATTCTGACGCGATAAATGACATGTTAGGGCATGTTAACTGGAGTGGCTGCATGTAAACGGGAATATTAGTGAAATATTCATTTTCATTAGCCATGTTAACAGCTTAGTAGCATATTGTCTTTTTCAAAATAAGGGCAGAAACTGGAACATTTTGTGCATGTAAATAGTCGGTCAAGGTCCTCACAAAGACAGAAGTACATGGATGTGTGTGTGTGTTTCTGTGTGTGTGTATCAGCAGGGGGTCCTGTTGGTAGACAAGTTGAATGTGTTATCACAGGCTAGTCAGTTCCTTTCACTCATTCTTCTATTGGATCACTCAATGGCATCTGTTTTTACTGCTTCCAACATGTGTGTGTGTGCGCACGCACACACACACACACACACACACATTTATACAAGAGGATTTTCTCATAATCCTCAAAGCAAACATTGTTCCACTTTACAATGTTTTGCCATGTTTTAATGGTCCCTTACGGCCCAAATAGAATTATTCAGCATCTGAGGTGATATTTCTTGTTTCCTGCTTATTTTTGTTTGTGTGTTTTTTCATCAAGGACCATCCAGGCCCAGCACTCATTTTTTATTTGTGTGCAAATGTGACTTAAGTGTTAGATATTTCAACAGATTCAGGGGTGCTTCATTCATCTTGCCGTTTTAACAGCCTCCACAGCGGACACATCATTTGCACCTCATGTTATTCAAACAGTCAGAATGTATTTAAGTATATGATTTCAGTCAGTGCTGATGCCCCGTCTGTCCCTGAGCTCCACACTGGTCACTATGGGAACAAAATAATATACACTTTCTTTTACTGCACTAATTTGAGCTGTATTATGATGAACGGACCTTTCAGTATGTGAATTACTCTGTTGCCTGTTTTTGACATTTATAACTATGTCTGCATTGTTACAATATATATAATTATGTATTCTGCTTGGCTGAATTCTAAAAGGATCATGGCTGCGTGAAAGCTACAGCTTCAAAGCATTACTGTACAGCCTGGATCTTCAACAGGGGATCCGGGACCCCTGGGGGGTGCTCAGAGCTACTGCAGGGGGGCCACCAAATGACTGTTTGATCATTTTTGAAAGTACACATTAACATGAATGGAATATATTTTGCCTTTTGAAACAGCTTATCATTTCGAAAGTGGCGTTTCCTCCCTGACCTACCTGAAAGGCAAATATAGGTCAAGACCGCAGCCTGAGGGTGGCCCTCCACCTGACAACCTCTATCTGCTCAATTTAATATGCACAGCAATTTTATATGTGTGGTAGGTCACTGCTCCGTCTCTCTTTCAGTTAAGGGGTCCTTAGCCTGAAGACCCCTGCTGTACAGTGATCAGTGGGATTAATCACAGTTAAAAAGAGGTTGGTGGTCCAACACAGTTGCAGGTTTTAAACAATTTTCAACAAAACAAAACACAGATATAGCATCTCTGACATAATCACCTGGGTTTGGTTCATATATAAATATACTTAAGTCTTAGGTTGAGTTGGGGTATCATTTGGGTTTTTATCTATACTGGTCCTTAGATGATACCAGTGTCAAAATGGTGCCTTCAATCAATACTTAAAATTTAAAAAAAAAACTATAATTACCGGCTCGTGGTTCTTTGCCTCCACACACCAGTCAAGTTGCGTTTACAGTTTACATATCACTACATCATGTTACCCTATTAGACATTTGTATGAAATTTTGCCATAATTACATGTGAATTCTTGAGTTATGGCCATAAACATGTTATGTGGAGTCACAGTGACCTTGACCTCTGACCACCACATTCTACTTAGTTCATTCTCCAATCCAAGTAAACGTTTATGCCTAATTTGAGGAAATCCCAACAAGGCCTTCTTGAGATATTGCATTCACAAGAGTAAGCCAGACAGGAGGGCACAGTGACCTTAAACTAATTATGTTCATGACAATGGGACGTATGGATATTGTATCCAGGTAAGACAGACTGCATATGACCCTCAGCATCTCATGTGGATGACTTACTACCACACATTTAGAAAGAACACTTATGATCGTTTTTTGCTTTCTTCCACTTGATTTGAACTGCTAAATGCATTTTAACTGGAAAAAACCTCACATTAGCACTCAACTGTAAAGGCTAGAGAAGAGGACTGTAGCAGTTATTTGGTAGATCTCCATGCACACCGGCTTAAAGACTTTACGCAAGTCGTTTGGCACCAGCACATCGACTGTATCCAACTGTGAGGGATTCTTTATGCTTTACATGCTAGAGCCGTGTCACCACGGCCATTCACCAGCAGCGTCAGGAAAAGTGAACCACACATGAGATCAGATGAGAACGTGTCCTTGACCACCTCTGATTACGGCATGCATCTAGGTGCATTCCCAACCGAATGCAGTGGTATCTACTTATGATGCACTCACACAAGACACTATTAGGTAAGTGTTCATGGCCAGATGTAAACAGGAGGTCAACAAGCAGAAAGAGAAGAAATGCTTTTTCACAGGGCTACATAACCATCAAGCATGTGACAATTTTCACCAACAAGACTCAAAAACAGTGTTTTGTTTCAGCTGAACTGTGGGGGAGTGTATCTCTCTAACTCCTCAAACAACCACGAAGCACGATATGAGATTGTGGACGTTATGTAAAATATTTAAGGGAGTAGCTGTATCAGATACTGAGCACTGAAAACAATGGCACACATGTTCAAAGTTAAGTGTGTGGTGGGCATTACACCTGGGAGGTGTTTGTGTCATGGATTATCTTTATGATCAGTCAGATTGCACCAATACTTTCCATACACACTGAACTCATCTCTTGTGCCTCCATTTCTGCTGCAGACTTTAATCAGTCCTGTACTCCACCACTCGTGATTTTTGTCTTGGCGCTGATGCCCGTCTCTGCATTCACCCTTTATAGTTCACATGGTCACGATTTTATTTAATCCATTACTGATAAATTCATCTTGCACAATGCCAGGAAAAAAAAAATCACCTTTATGAGAGTCTCGAGTTGGTTTGATTAGTTCTGACCCGATTTCATGTTTAAAAAACAAAGACGGATATTCATTGGGCTGAATGAAAAAGCCGTATCAGTGAAACGAAACCAGCAGAGTTCCTTTTATTCTTCCCCAGCGCTAATACACACTTGAGAAAGACAGTGAAAGTGAGAGAGAGACTTGCTTTATGAGTGGTGAAGAGGCAGTGATTCACAGCATGCACTCCTCATTATTTCACCATCTCCTCTCACAGAAGCATTACCATTTATGCACACACACAGTAATTGGTCACAGATTGCACACTGATACAGTGAAGTGCTTATTTCCTCCTGGAAATGTGATGGTAAAATGTTTAGCTAGCAGCTCCTCTCCCTGTTCTCCATCCTGCTCTGTTATTCTTCTTCTTCCACCAGTTTTTGCTGAGTCAGACCGAGCCATTATGCGGCCTCTTCCTGGGGGGGTTCGCTGTCAAACGTAGACCGTCTCACATACACATACACATACACACACAGGCACACACAAACACACACACACACACACACACACACACACACACACACACACACGGAAGACAATATCCTCCACCAGTAGAAAGAGAGGCCTGGGGAGGTTGCAGCAATACCAACACCATTTAATAAGTGTGAACTCAGGAGCATTGTGCCGAGACACAAACCACATGTTTGTTTGTTTGTGTGTGTGTGTGTGTGTGTGTGTGTGTGTGTGTGTGTCTCATTCCACACCTAGTGAAGGAACATTGTATGGCTGCATGAATGTGAAGAGAGTACGATAAACTCCATCTATCCATCCCTCTGCCACAATTACATCCTCTACAACTAACATATGCTCTGCTCTCATTCCCGCTGCTCAAAACACACACACAAACACACACTCACACACAAAATGAATTAGCCCCTGAACTACGTTTTCCATCTGTGGTCCATTAAAACGTGGGTATTGCTTTATTTAGACCGACTCAGGTTAAGAGGCAGGGAGTGTGGCAGCCGTGCATCCCGTGCTGCTGTGCAGTAGGTTATTTAAAGGACATAACTGGCTTGCTAAGATTTACAGTTCATAATTTTGGCCATTTCTTTCAGTAATTATAACATCTTACTCACTAAAATAATTCTAAGTCAACAGGCTGGTTAGATTATCTAAAACTCTTTAATTCTGAGGTAAAACCAGAGGCGAGCACACCCAAAATGTTAATCAAAACTACTGTAGGTATGGCAGGTCATACTTAAAGAAGTACTTCATACGATGAAAAATTTAATTTCCTCAAGACGTTGGTCTGTAAACTGTGATGAGTGTTTACAATGGACAGGATGGGTGATCATTTTACCATCCACCTTAGTTTTCTCTTCCATATAACTTTAATTATCAAGAGGTTTGAATTCTTTTTTCTTCTGTATAGTGTAGCAGTATTTTGAAAATCAGAAATTACTCTACACTAAAGTATCTTGTTTTAAATTACATTTGAACTTTTCAGCCCTGTCAAATACCAATTAAAAAATACCCAAGAGTAATCAAAATTAGGGCTGCAACTAACGATTATTTTCTGTCAGTTATTTCTTAGATTAGTCGACTAATCATTTTATCAAAAAAAGTGTTAAAATGTCAAAAAAAATGTCGGTCTGTCTCTCCCAAACCCCAAAATTATGTCATCTAATGTCTTGTTTCGTTCTCACGCCAAAGGGTTTTAGTTCACTGTCACGGGAGAGTGTGTAAAGCTGCCAATATCTGAACGTAAGAAGCTGCAATAAGAGTATTTTGGGGTACTTTTATAGTACTTTTCTTTGAAAAATAACTCAAACCAATTAGTTGACTACTAAAATAGTCATTATTTTAATAGTCGATTTATCATCGATTAGTCGACTAATCGTTGCAGTCCTAATCAAAATGCATTTTTCAAATACAACTAAAAGAAATACTGCCCATCTCTGATCACCATTTAGCATGGAGGCTCCATACACAAAGTCAAGGTGATGTCAGTGTGTACCTGAGAATCTTAGGTGGAATTTCAGGAAAAATAATAGCTCAAAAAATTCTCCTACCCAGATTTTTTACAGTTAGTTTGATGTTCACTTCAACATTTCTATATTTATTTAGGTGTTTATTACTTTGACTTAGATGTTCAGTTCAACAGTTTCCCAGTGTCTAATAAAGTCAAAGACTGTTCATTTCCGACAGTGCCAAATTTTTTTCCACAGGGGGTTGAGGGGTGTGATATCAGCCGATTAATCTGCTACCTGCCTTTTCCTGTTCCAAACTATAATTATATCAGCCTTTAAAAATCCATCAGTCGACCTCTCACACTGATGAAACGACTTAAAGACAGAGGATTTATTTGCACGGCAGATCTTCAAATGGCACTATGTGACTTTTGCTCAACAGTAGCCACTGTGCCATGTGTTCGTAAATAATGGCAAGTGGCGTTCAACATAGTATAGCAGTTGCATAAGTGAAGAAAAGTCATGAGGATGGCAAATTGTCTTAGTAATGTCAGCCACACAACATCTAGCTAAAGTTTGCAGACATTAGCTTAACATAAGCTATACAGCTAACTGCTACAGGTTATACATACAGAGAAGATCAGGCTGTAGCAGGAAACCTCTGTGTTTATTACACTGAACAAAGGTGACTGACTCCAGTGGAAGATGTATGAAGTTATGAAATTTTTCTGCTGTCATTAGCTACCAACAGCATCTAAAGGGGGTCACCCCTATGTTCCCAGGGCAATACATCTCTTGATAAAAACTAAGATTGTTCGAGTTTGGTAAGGGCTAGCCTCACAGGTCAAATTGCAAAAAACAGACAAAGGGAGATGGGGAGATGGGGAAATGCAGTTTGAACTTTAGAAGTCTGTTCAGCCACTGTGGAGATATCAATGTCTAAAATCAAAACTGTCTTGTCTACAAATCTAAGTGCCACACACTGTAGGTGGGGGATTTCAACATACTGACCCAGCTAGCATCCACTGAACATCTAACTATCAGAAAAACATAGCTGAGAACATAAAACCCTTTGAAAGGCCTTCTGAATGAGTCATATGAAGAAGATATTGAGCTGGGGAACATAGGACCAGGGGAGCATAGATACGCTCCCATCTAAAGAACAAAAAGGCAAATCAGATCAGAGATATTATCAGAGAACGACAGAACAAACAAACAGTGAGTAATCACCGTCGGGCCTGCTGAAGACAAAAACTGAGGTCGTGAGCACACCAGCAGGGAAGCATTTTTCCACTGTGAGAGTATCAGAGAGCAGAGCGAGCTGTTGTCCTGCTCTGCAGAGTGTTTATCGTGTCAATTCCTCCAACCGGGAAAGTAAGCAGTAGTAGTTGAAATCTAGACTTCCAGCTCACTTCCTGCTGAGGACAGGAAATATGAGGTTGATTCAGACTTCCCATGATAGGTTTGTTGCTTCCCGCCATTTATCTGCTCGGAACTTCAATCCTAAAGGAATGACATCATGTCCTTGCTAACACAGATAAACCCAAAAATGCTTTTAATGTGTGTTCTGTTCACAGTTAGTGGAAGCTGATTCTAGAGGTGTGTCATCCACACTGAAATGCCAAAGCAGCAGAAAGACACTTAAAGCTCTGCCTATACTTTTTATTTCATTGTTGCTTGGCAAAAAAAAAAGGTTTACTACAACCATGATCTGGAACAGAGTGTGGTTGGATGGATCGGCTAATTTTGGCGGGTGCCAGACTCTAATGTTTTTCAGGGTACAGCTCTGTTTCCACTAAATCTCTCTGTGTTTCAATTGGTAAACAGCCACATAAAGTATTACTATACTATCATATATGTATATATATATATATATATATATATATATGTATATATATGTATGTATATATATATATATATTTTTTTAATTTTACAAAAAATTATAATAATGTTCGAGGGCTGTACCTGACTCAATTATTTAAGTATTTTTATTTAAGAATTAAGTCAACTGAACTGGATTTGGATGTTCACTAAGAATATCTGACCATTTGTTCCTTTTTTTCCTATGCTTTGAGAATTTAAATGGGGTTCGGCGGGACTTTCAGAATGACAGCGATGTTCACAACAGGTAATACAGTAAACAGGTCAAGTTAGCTCCCCAAGAAAATGCATGCTAACTGCACTGACAATGGATTGGAAATGTTAAACAATTTTTTTTGCCAACACCAGATATCAAACAAAAGCCAGAGACTCTATTGTATTAAGTTGCTATGAGCTGTAATTTTACTTGTTCTTTGGGCGGCTGCCTCCGTCTCACTCAAGCCCCTTTTACACCGACTCTTAAAGGTGGGAATTTTCCGCTGTTTTTCCGCTCTGTCATTCTGTATGAAAGGTATAATCATAGCATTGGAAAACAGAGTCTCCACGTGGAACTGGCATCAGAGGCAGTAACAGCGCCAAAATGAGAGCTCTATAAAAGGGACAGCTAGCAGGACGGGACCATAGGCAGCACAGGTGTGACGTGTTATACGTGCAACCCACTGCAGGAGATTTAAAAAACAGCTGGTAGCAGTTGCCAGCTAACTCAAAGAGGCGGAACAGCAGCCAAAAATAAGATCGACAAGGTCCAGGAGCACCTTACCCTCAGAGCAGAGGACAAGACCACCCATCATATAACCGAGATGGTACATGATTGTTATTGTGATGTTATGCCAAGGCATATGTTATCTGTCACACTTGAAGCTGACTAGAGGTTCTGTGCAAAAACGCAAGGGTGACATGAAGAGGGACCGTAGCGGCCCTGTGGTGCAGTCTCTGTGTAAAAAGGGCTTCAGAGAGACCGTAGGGCGCTCAGAGGAGCGCTCACTGTGCAGCTGAACATCCCTAAAAGAACACTGCACACTGACAAAAAAAAAACTTGACTTGTAGAATTTCTACTATCCTCATTTCTGGCTCCACCTGATGATTCCAATATATAATATCGTAATATGTGTTTGTGTTTATTTTGAATAATAAACCAGATGTAATACAGAACTCTGGGGTAAATTAGGTTTCACAGCAAAAAACGCAGAGCTGCTCATTTGCAATTTCTCTCCATATTTCTTTTTTAATCTATTTTTCTTAATTTTCTGCACCCACATTAGGATTTTGTTTTACTTAACAGTGTTCAGAGTCTTCTTGCAACAGGAAACAAAAAAACTTTTGAGTGAGCAGGGATATAAAATAAGGGTGGAAATCTGTTTACATTAAAACCGAAAACAATAAGCTGCACATACATATAGTGCAGAGTATAAAACAAGTGATTTGATCTTAACCAGAAATACCAGAAGCTCAAGGTGCTATGTGCTCCTTGTAAAAGCACAGTGACATATCTATCTGCTAATGTTAAAGATTAAAAAAAAGATAAGATCAGAGAGAGATTAGAAGACAAAAGAAGTGCATCAGCCATGTTTTCAAGAGGTTGAGACATTGAATACATATACGTATTTTTCTATATATATATGTTATATGTATATATATATATATATATATATATATATATATATGAAAAGAGTTCCTCCTCTCCTGTCTACACTGCTGTAGTTTAACAACCTACACACACTTCATGTTCAGTATTGGAAAACTGAGTGTAGATTAGGGAAAAGAGATATTTTGATATAGTCTCTTATGATGCACTGAGGTAGTGTTGTCACAATGCTGGAATTTCTTTCTTCAAAAACAGCTTGAAAAAAAAATCTATTCTAAAAATTTTCTATACCACAGGGAAAAACTGGCATTGAGAGCATTTAAAATGTTTTATTAAGAGATAAATATAAAAGAGTATACCATAACAATGATGACTTTTCTGGTCTTGGTTAGTAGCAGAGAAAAGCAGAATAAATGCAATAAATAAATAAGAGAGAGCAAGAAGGTTCAGCTGGTATCGGTGTATCGATACTGCTGAAAATGAGTACTGACATGATTTCAAATATTTACAATCGATATTTATGTAATCAATAGTTTTGACAACACAATACCAAGGACACCATCACAATCTTTCTTTTGTGATATCGAGACAGTGTTTCTTTACTTTGCTGCGGAATTGTTCTGTCTGAACTGTTAAGCTTTTTGTGAGTTTATGGCTGTTTAGCATTTGAACGATGTAAAGTGTGGGCTATAAATGTTGCTGTGTGTGTGTGGGTGTGTGACTCCACACTTAGGTACACACGGTTCATCTCCATTTTATGAAACTTTGTGGAAGTGAAAAGTCTGTCTAATGCAGAGAGTAAAATCAACAAAGGATGGATCCTGCTTTGTACATATTGATTAAGCCCTTTCAGGATTGTGTTTTTCTCTTCACTATCATGATGTAGCTTAGATGACTATCTTACAGTATGCTGCAGAATCACCTGTATGATAACGCCTTCCTTTTCATGGCAAAATATGCAGATCGTAGCACACTGTGGGTGATGTGACTCCCAGCTCGGATATAAGCGAAGAGAAAGATACACTTTAAGATGTATTTGTATTAGTGTGGACTTGAGGGACGGACAGACGGGGACGAGGAGAGGAGAGGAGAGGAGAGACAGGGAGCCCAGGCAGGCAGGCAAGCCAGCACAGGCTCCACAGCCTCCTGCAGCCAGAAACCAGCTCCCCCCTGCACCCCTGCACCCCCCACCAGGAGGATGCCTATTGTTCCCCCATCCCCTAAACAAAGCCTGACCCCCACCCCCCACCCCACCCCACACCCCCAAAAATCACCCTCCCTTTCCCCAACCCACCCTTCACCCCCCACACACTCAGCATTGTTGCTCTAATAAACCGGCTCCGCTCCCTAAATTTCATTACATACGAGATCAGGCTCCCCTTCTTTTATCCTCTTTAAGAACACATTGACCAAATTTTTCCTACTTTATCCTGCTGCATGCTAAACACACTTTCTGGCGAACGCATAGAAAATCAGTACAGTTATGAGCAAAGATTAAATAAAATGCAGAAGCTGTTACAGTCAGGGATGTGTAAAAGACAGGAAATCGAAACAGGGCTGCAGCGGCACTGTAGGAGTTGATTTTAATTAGCATCAAAAGGAAATTGTGTCGTTTTTTTTAAAGAGAAAATTCTCCAGTTGACACCTCAACAACGCCAACAGCAACACTGACATCCTCACAGTCAGAAACATCACACAATTCCCAGGATTGACTCCATCACCTGTTGATTCATCCAAAAGATAAACTGGCAATTTCCACCTCAAACTCACGTCTCATTCTGCTGAAGCTAACTTCATTATTTGAATAAAAATGAACAAAGTGGGTCTACATCTGGACGTCACAAGACATCATTTCATGCCAGAAAGATTATTCCTCCTAATCCAGAAATCTGTGCACCGGATTGTGTACTCCTGTCTAGAAATGAGACGACAGATGAAACAACAAGGAGGAGGGCAGCGAGCAGCCCGTTGCTCACAACTCCACCATACTGTAACAGCATTGGTGAAGTACGTGAACACACACACAAACATGCGCACGTACACAGCGGCTGTGGCTAAAGCACACAGAGGCCATATGGTGTGTCCTCATCCACCAACGCCTGTTGCTGCCGCAACAATAGGCCCGCCTGGCCTGGACAGCAAGAGGCAAACACACACACACACATACAAATGTGCGCACATACACACACACACACACACACACACCAAATGGTCGTTAGTCAGTCAGTCTGCTTAGGCCCAGAACAAACGCCTGGATTTGCATTCTGCGCCTCCCTTCGTCCCCCCCCAACCCCCCTTCTCTCTCCGCTCTCTCTCTCTCTCTCACACACACACTTCCTCGGTCTCTACAGGTGCACGGAGCACTCAAAACAGATGTCAACGGACTGGAGAGGGAGAGGCACGGGGGGGAGAGGGGAGGAAAGTGGAGGGACGACGGGAGGCTGTTTGCCCAGGGTGAATGACAAAGCTTTGAACACTCGCAGGCCTAGACACAGCAAAGACAATGACACACACACACACACACACAAATGCATCTCCTTGCTCTGTTACACTTTCAGCACTGCCTCATTTATCATTTTGAAACACTTTGAGGAGCGCAAGGACAGAATAAGTACAATTTGCTCTAGTATCAAGATTTAAACTTTTTTCCAAGAAGATTTAAAAATTAAAAACTAATTTGTATCACTTCTTTAAATCCACACTTTCAGGGAAAATGACATCACAGATATTGCTGCCTGTGTAGGGCATCACTTTATCACATTTATTCATATTTTACACTGTTGCCAGCGGTGACACATGGACCAAAACTCTTCAAAATCAACACGCATATACCTTCGTGAAGTCAGAAACTAAATAAAACCCTGTAAATACTTTGTATGTTTTTTTTTCTGCTTTGCTTTTTTGTTATTTTATAGTCAGTTTAATGTCATCTCTATCACACATACTGATCATTTTGTAACAGTAGCAGACCTGAAATCTAGTAGAAAATGAGTTGATTGACAGAAAATTAATCAGTAACCATTTTGGTCACTGATTATTTGTTTAATTTCATTTTTCAAGCTAAAATGCCCACAAATCCTCTGGTTACAGCTTCTCAAATGTGCACATTTGCTGCTTTCCCCTGTTTACATCACTGTAAACTGAATGTGTATTAGTTTTGACTGTTGATTGAACAATATTTAAGGACACTGCGTCAGGCTGTGAGCGGTTACTACCTCCAGATTCCATGATTTACTTACAATTTTTAGACAAAAAAAAAAAAATTATCGATGAATTGGGATAATGTTATGCATTAAATCTACAATGTAAATAATCATTAGCTGTTTCATTCTCCCTGAATCATGAACTCACAATGACTGAGGTTATTTCACTGTCATCTAATTGACAAAACAAATTATCTATCTCCATTTCACAGTTACATTCAGCCAGATCAATTCTATTATAAAGAAGCCCAAACTAGTCCGAACTCAAATCCTTTCATCTAACGTACCCCTCCCCTCATCTGACAGATGGATTGCTGTTACAGAAGTAATGCGTCTACTATGTTTCATCCTACAGGCTGTAATTTTCTCCAATAATTACATTGTGGTTTGGCCTGCATCACCGCAGATCTCTTGCTATAAAGGACAAAAGCAATCCTTTAATCAATATTTAAAAGGAAATACATAACACAACTATAAGCCCATATGGGGAAATCATAGGCCAGTCAGGGGGGTTAAAAAATCTGGAAACTCTTAGACTAAATCACCCTCAGCTCCCACAGATTCATTAAACATGTCTGATGTGAGCTGGTGTAAAATGAAATGACTGGAATCATTACACAGTAAGCAAATGAAAAATCCTATTTTCAAAGAAGCATAAAATGACCCTCACTCCTCACACATGAAATCAGTTTAATCTACAGACTGTGGAGGTTGTATGGTTTAGACAGTAAGAGATGAATCAGTCTGGAAAACTCAAATTATAGAAATGAATTCTACATCTTTAATATTTGGTATTTTCCTTCAAGATGCTCAAACAAATCCATCAGCGGCCTTTCGGATCGTGTTCTCATTGGGCATATAATGTGCTCTGTCCACTGGGTAAACACAAACTGTGTGCATGTTATCAGCCTATGGCCTGTTCCTGTGACTGGGGCCTGCCTGTGTCGGAAAAGAGAAAACCCCGCCGATGCAACAAGTCCCCCATTCACTCCCAGCTTTGTTAAGCTGCCTCCCAGCGCTGCAGCGAAAATGTTTTCATCTCTTTCGCGTTACATGTAGGTCAATATATGAGGCTAACTCTGATGGAGAAACCTCCTACAGCGTGTATTTTATTATACGAGAGAAATAAGTGATAAAAAAGCAGGTTTGTTTTTTTTGGTGTCGGGAGAAAGGGGGATAAAACTGAAGTGAAAGCGACATCCCTCGCTTTGAAGCTCACACGGCAAAGCAGTAATAAGCTTGTTAGACTTGTTTAACATGTATAAAGGGGTTGAGTGTGTCGATGAAGCTCGCGATGTCGCCGAAATTATTTGAATTTCAGCCTCAGTGACCACTTCAGGGTTTTAGAAACAAGCGAAACGTCCGAGGGCTTTCAGACGCGCAGGCTACAGGCTGAGGGGGGACTCCTCCTTGGGAACTTACCTCGATTCATACGCCTCTTTATGGATTAATTCCCACACTTTTCCACGGATCGGAGTCGCCACAGCATCGGGAAGCACTCCGCCGACTCCAGAGTCTCCTCACGGTTTTGGTTTGATGAAGGATCGGGCGCGCTGAGTGCGTAAAATGCGCAGCGTCTCTCCAAGGATGCGAAATATGCGCGGAATGGGAGCAGGAATGAAATGAACGCAGTGGACTGAGTTGAACGGGGCGGGGTGAGAGGGACTGGCGTCACCCTGGATGGATGAGTGAGTGAGAGATGGGAGGATGGGTGGAGAAAAAAAAAAGGAAAAGAAGGAGCGAGGGGGAAGGGGAAGGGGCCGGACTGTATGGGCTGCGTTCAACAACAAAAGAAAAGAGTGGAGCGCCCAAACTCTATTCAGTGGAGGAGGAGAATGGGTCGAGATAAAAACACGGACTGCCCTGCATGGATGAGCAGCTGACAACGAATCAAACAAGGTCTACTCAAAAATTACAGTGACAACATCTTTATGCGAGTTAAATTTCAAACTTTTAATAAGTTCTTCCTTAAAAATTAAAAAGTTAAATTTTAAACAATGGAAGCGACATTTTAAACACTTAAATGAGGTTATGTGACTTTTTAAAGACACATAACACATTCCTCCTACAACTAAAATGTTTCATTCATAAGCAATAAAATGAACATTTGCTAAATTCAATACAGCCTTCCTCAGTCTGGTATCACAAGTAGTTTATGGTGGTAAATGTTTGCAAACCTGAGATAGATATTGTTGTGTATCTGACATGCTGAGTAAGTCCCCTGACTCTGTGACTGTTTTTAGCCTATTGGTGCTTCTGTCATAGGTCTACAAGCAGAGTGGACTGCATCAGTTTAAAAAGTCTTAAAATGTCTTAATTTTATTGTTGTAAGTATTAGGTCTTAAAAGTCATTAAATAGTCTTACATTTGAATTTGTGAGGTCTTACAGCTACAAACATTTTATCTAATTTCATTTATTCATCTTTGAAGCCCCTTTTCCATTGCCTCTTCAAGGCAAGAATTTCATACTGTTATTCCACCTTGCGCCGTGCTGTGTAAAAGGCACAATCCCATAATGGGGGGGGGGGGGGGGGGGGGGTACAGTCGTCTCACCTTTAAGCCAGTGTCAGAGGTAGTAACAGCAGTTGAACGATGTCTGTATGAACAGGACAGCCAGCAGGGCAGGATCATGAGTGGCATGGGTGTGGCATTTTGACAATGTGTCATGCTTGTTACCCACTGCCAGATGGTTAAAAAGTAGCTGATAGCAGTTAGCAGCTAACTCAAAGAAGAAGGACATTGGCTAAAAATGTCCGCAAATTGGGAAAACAGTGAGGTCTGGGAGGTCTGGGAGCTCCGTACCCTCCGAGCAAAGGACGAAATCAACTGCCATGTAACATGGACAGTAAATGATTGTTATTGCCATGTTAATGCCATTGTTATTGTTTATAAAGCGCTGCCGAAGCATATGTTATTTGTCACAATAGAGGCCGTCACTGTTGTGTTACATGTCACATCTGTCATGTCTCTTTTGATTCCTCAATGTCAGCTGTCTGTTTTACTCTGCTGTCTAAAATCACACACTGGACTTGAGTTTCATTTTGTAAAAATTTGCCTAGTCACACCCTTGTGAGTGAATGTCCACATTTCTGATGTTACAAATCTTTAAACCTACCACTGAACCTAATGTTGTCTTTTTACCTGTTGGCAAAATGTAGATTAACCTAGCTCACTCCAATAACCATATTTCTGCATAAAACCTACATCTGCATGGGAGTACACATAAAGGTACAACCCATCCTTACCTCCAACACTTGAGTAAGAAAAAAATCTTTGTGCAAAAACTGGTCTTACATTTTGTTAAAAATAATCGTTAAAAGGTCTTTAGTGTTTTAGTGTTTGATACCTGTAGACACCCTGACTAGCCTATCTTTTAGTAGGCTACTTATCATTATCCTGTCATGTGTTAATTCTTCTTTTGTATTGTAGTCAAAGTGGCTGCTGTTCAGCAAAAGTTTCATGGTCTCTCTTTAAACGCAAAGTTTAACCTTGATTAAGAAATCTCACGTTTGCATTTAGATATATTATAACTACATCCCTATTTAACAAAAAAATTAGAAAATTCCGAGATGTTGTGTCTCTGCCAGTGATTTTAGCTAGCGGTTGTTGACAGAGTTATGGACCTAATTCATTCATAATCCCACTGAAAATTTGACAAACCACAAAGCAGGCAGGGCAACACGCTGAAACTGAAGCTAATGTAAACATATCAAGGGCTAAACATTAATGTTACTTTCAGCTGGCTATCTTTTGTGTTTATAGGTTGTTAGTAGGAACAGACGAGCAAGAATAAAGCAAATTATCTAAATTCTCCTCCAGATGTTTGTTTATTAATTAAGAGTATAAGTAGTCTGGACTTGGTTCTAAACATGGAGATGGCTGAGCTGGCAGCAAATGATGCTAACGCCATAAAAAGTGCTCAACAATGGTTACAGTGTTAACCAGGGATGAACTAGAGAGAGGGTGCTACACTTCCCCGATAACCCTGTCTCGATGTCAGCGGTAACGGCCATATAAGCATAGTGCAAGACAGCGATAAAGAGCTGGCCAGTGGTATACACACATGATGATTACAACAAAGAACAGAGCAGCTCAGATTACTACACACACAGAGGTAGTGTGATTTCATTCTCTGCTCAGAATGCTATTACTCCACTATATCTTTACATTGCAAGTAGTGCTTTGTTGCAGTATTAATGCTCTTAGTGTTGCATACAGACCCCATCACCCACCCCTGGACCGCCCTGAAGGACCCTCAGGGTTGTTGGGAACCCCACTTTTAGTAGCCACTGCCTTAACCTGAAAATCATTGTATCTCTCTCAGATCTTTGAATGCAGCAGGCAGCCGCCTCTGCCTCATAAAGGAGTTGTTGTTTACTACTAAGCTCTGCCTATCTCAGGTTTCAACCCCTCAGGCACTGCTGGACTGTCATCTCCCCAGAGGGAGGGGCTGTGACATAAAACAAACACAGATATGCCATGGTCACAGGCTGGAACACCTACTGCAACCCGACACTGCAGCCAGGCCAGCCAGCCAATAGACTAGCATTCCACATGGCAGCATGTCTATGTTTGTGTGTAAGTAAAATTCTCACGGATGCATACAAACACACCCACACACAGCTGACTCAGATGTGGATCATACTCAGTGTGTTTCTATGACATCTTTGCAGAGGCATGTGTGTGTCATTCTCAGACTCAGAGCCACGCAAACACAGAACAGGCTAGTAAAACATTCAGCGTGGTGACCTTAAGGTCAACAGTCTGACCTCAGATCTGACCTCACCTGGTTTCCTGATGTTTTATTAAAGCTGTCTGTGCCTGGGAGCCTATATCTTCTTCATGGAGGCTCAAACACTAAGGGGCAAAAATACATTATTTAGAAATGTATCAAGTCAGCATTTTCTTACTGAGATTTGTGGTGTTGTTGTGTTTTTTTTTGTGCCATAAAAAGATGAAAACTACTGCTCAGATTGTGTCAGACTAGTACAGCCATAAAATCAAAATAATGACTGTCACTCCCGAGAAACTCTTTGAGGTGCTAAAAATAACTTTGTGGAGGGTTAAATTTGTCCGGTAAGCTCTACTCTGGGCAACACTGCTTTAACTGGAACCTTCTAATCTGTGCATTCATCTAAATCTGTGTATAATTTAATATTTTGGTCTCCTCTGTGCTTGAAATGACAGAGGGAAAATAAAGATGGAGAATGTCAGAGTTGATGGACGCTAAATGTCAGCAAGAGCCCTCTTGTGGTCTGTGGGGAGCGAGCTAAACAATAAGGGTGTGGAGTCTCCACATGGGTTTGATTCATACGAGATGAGTTTAGGATGACATTTATGCAGAGGCTGAATTGACAGGGTTCTCTGTCCCACAACAACCATCAAACTTGTCACAGTACCCTCAAGCAGGAGACTGAACCTCCAGGCTTACTCACTGAGAGCAATTCTTTAAAGCTTAAATGTTTACACGCTCCAGTGCAAAGTGAAAATAATGATACCTATTGTCATCTTTAAGATATGCCTTTATTTTGAAATTCCCATGGCACGTCTGTGTCACCATTTCTATCTGATGCACTTCCTTCCTAAACATTCAAACAGTGCTAGCAGCCTAGCGCCAGGCAAACAATGCAAGAGACTGATGATATTAACGGGTATTATATCAATTGCATGTCCCTGAATTGAGTTGAATTAAATTTTATTGTGGCAGACTTTGTATTATTAACAAATATCCATCTCATTTTCATTCCCAGGTCATCAAGCTAAACACTTTGTTACGCCCCTCAGCGTTTGATAGTGACGCACAGGGCACTTTTATCTATGTGACACACAGCTAAAACACATTGTAGCCACCACGAAAGTACCAAAAACTGCAGTTCTTCGAACAGCCACTTGAGGCTGGCTCCAGAAGCCATTTAATCCACATAGACCTTTTTTACTGTTAATAAACAGTATGACATTTTTTGATGGGCAGGGCTTAGCTGGAGACAAAACAGTACTTCACAGACATTAATCAGCACTAGCTAGCAAGTTCTGTTGACTTGTTTTACACAATGGAGGAAGATGATGTGAGTGGTGCATCCAGAAATACTCATTGTATACGACACAGAGTGCCGGATCGCACTCTGGCACAAACTTTACCGTTCATAAATTAGGAGCGCTGTCGGAATGTACCGTTCATTTATCCAGAGCATCGCATTCTCGGAGTGGCAGAGCTCACTCTAAGCACTCTGTCTGGGAAGATGGAGCAGCAGAGTGCCGGGTGGAGTAAGTGTGTGATTAACTTAACAAATTTATGAAGGCACCATGTCAGGTCACTTACTCTCCAGGACCGCGAGTGTTACTTGAAGTAAACACCGACCAACGGGACCAGACTGGCTGACCCGATTTGATTTGACAGGATTGCTGAAGGTGGAATGGCTGATTTGAATGGTTTCCTCCAGTTTGTTTTGATATCGAAGCCAACATTAGCTAATGTGCTACAAAGTTAGCATTACAGAGAAATCCAGTATTCCTCTCAATACCTCCCCAGGTGGACATGATATCCCTTAATATGAATAACGTTGTTCATCCCTACAACAGGAAATTCTGTTGCCCTAACCTGAGACGAAGTTTGCGCTATACATGCAAACATTTTTGACGATTGCCTCCATCCAGTCATTTTGCCTTTTTGCATTGTGGCTAGTATGCGATAAAATTTAAGCTTTGAGCCATGACTCCTTCTATTCTGGCTCCCAATTACACAACAACATTTTAAGACTCCTATGTAACCTACAGCCCTTTGGTGGCGAGTCGTGTTTTGCCTCCAGCTAATGAAATGACGACATTGTGATGTTGGCCCTTAATGGGTCTATAGACTTCCATGTTAAAATGTCCAACTTTACAGCAGAAATAAAACAAACAAACAATCAAACCAGGAAAAAAATGGTTTTGGCATCTACAGCTAAATTCAAGATTCATGATAACAGGTACAGGGGTTGAATTTCTGTGTAACTTACATTTGAATAAGGCTTAAAGTTATGCATGATTATGAGCGGGCTGCTTTGAGTGACAGGCTCTCTGTCAATAGTGTCCTCAGCTTCTCAGTCACATCCACCCCTCGCTCCTCCACAGCACCAGCCTCTTGCCAAAATATGGTCACTTCTGGCCTCAAAAAAACAGCGAGAACAGGCTGAATATATTGTTGTCCAGAGAATTAATATAATATCATGATAAAACTCCAAACAATGCTTGGTAATCGTTGGGCTTGCAGGAAGGTATTAAGAATGTTCAAGTCAAAAGGCTCAAGTCCAAGTGAAGTCATGAGTCACTGGTGTTTAAATCCAAGTCAAGTTGCAAGTCTTTTTTTGATTTTCTTTAGTCAAGTCATCAAATTTGTGAGTTCAAGTCACATGACTCGAGTCCACGCCTCTGATCATATGCAGAGAAAATGAAATCCATTTATTGAACCAAAACATAAAAGCGAATGAGCACATTTTAAAGGAACCCTGTGGAGTTTTTGATAAGTTATGGAGCAGGGTTTTTTACAAATTTGTTTTTACATTTATTTTATTTTATTTAGCTGCATTAGCACAAGGACCCGCATGTATTTGTACAGACCTTTCTAGCAGGGATGCACCGAATATTCAGTAACCGAATATATTCGGCCGAATATTGCAAATAAACACACATTCGGTATTCGGTGGAATAAGTGAAAAGCAAGGCCGAATAATAGAGGCGTGTTTTGATAACGCAATCAAACAGCGCGGTGACAGACGGAGTAAAATGTCGGCAGTGTGGCGATATTTTACTCCGTCCATCACCGCACTCACATTTGTGACTAAAAATAGTTTTGTGCAGGCAAAATAAATCATTCAGTACGCTGTGTGAATACAGATTTCAACCAGCAGCAGAAACGAAACAGCGAATCCTGCCGGTTGTGGGTTGAACGGGGGTCACAGACACAGACAGGAATACGTATTCCTGTCAAATACGGCGGCGCATTATAACGGCTTACCGGCGACGGAGAAGTCCGGCTCCAGGTGAATAACTTGTTGTCATGACTGCCCAAAAGTACCTGAACAGCCGAGCCATGGCGGCACACAGTATGTTGGGTATCAGAGGAGAAACGAGCCGCTCACATTACTCTTTGTGGCAGGTAACGGCCCACAAACCTCACCGCACTTTAGGGACTGTTCTTTATTTATGAAGGGACTTGTCAGGGGAGGAGGGTGGCTGGTTGATTTTTATTTCATTTATTTATTTTATTTTGTTCCCCCCTATGTTAATCACTTATTGCAGTGCGTCCCTACTTTCTAGTGTTCCATCCACTCAAACCACTTTTATACTACATGCCACATTCACCCATTTACATAGCCATTCATACACCGATGGCTGAGGCTACCATACATAAACCTGCTTATCAGCCATACATTCACAAGCAGTATCTTGCCCAAGGATACCTTAACATGTAGAGTAGAAGAGCCGGGTATCTGTATTGGTACCACCAATCTTTCAATTAGCGGATGACCCGCTACCTCCTGAGCCACAGTCGCCCCTCACATTCCAGTGATATCCACTGATCGCCAGTTGGCCAACAAATGTAGAAATGTGCCCATTAAAGCAGCCAAGAAGAAGACTGCTAGCAAACAAACATGAATGCATGGTATTACAGATCTCAAACTAGCCCATGAGTGCATGTGGTTCCTGACATATCCTGTGGGATAAATTGCTGGACAACAGGGTTAACAGCAGATTAAAAGCTGTTTGCATTCTTTCCATTAAATCTGGCTGGTTACGAGTGGACTTCAACAAGAATGCTCCTTGTGTCCTCTGCTGTTTGTGGCTTTTATGGAGAATATATCAAGGAGAAGAAGAGAGTGAACCCTTTGGAAACATAAGTGTGTCATTAATACAAGTAGACAAAGTGATTAAAAATTACAGTAAAATAAAGTGAACTATGGCCTTGACGCTTTGGTAATACTAGAGAAAAACCACATTGAATGGATCTGAATTTGAAAGAGAAGGAGTAATTAAAGTAATACTTGAGCACATAAATTAATCAAACTCTCACCTAATAGAATTTATTCTATTGCAAGATGAGCCTGAGGAAAATAAAAACCTGAAGTACAGCATTCAGTGCGATCGCAATGTATTCTGGCACTTCACCGAAACCTTGGGCTTTGTGACTGTTGCTTACCTCCATTATTCCACATATTAGTAACTATATTCTGGAGAGTTTGTTTGTGTAGGTTTCAGTTTAACCTTCAGTAAAGTGTGTTTACATGTATGTATGTATGTTTTGTTTGAGCAACATTTCTGACACAAGGAACAGGGTGAGTGCATCCTCACAGTATGGAGACTGCGAGGCTTTACATGATGTTAATTTCTGTGTAGATTGCTTCTGTTTTTCAATGTACTTTCAGTAGCAAAGCAACTCAATGAGTGTTTATTTTAGTTTATTTTTTTACTTATTTATTCACTTATTTGTTCGTTTTTGGGTTTTTTTTATTAACATTATCAGCAGCAGCCTTGGAACTGCCTGATTATTCAAGATGGCAAAGCACTCTGGAACTTCAGCGAATGAAAACTGCTTTCATAAGTTAAAAGCAGTTTTATCTTGTAAGCCATGGTTTCCTGTCTCTTTTTGCATTGCTCCCTAACTCGTCTTTATTTCATGAAATGCAGGTATTTTATATTCTATATTTGAACTAATTGCCCTCCAGTAATATTACATTTATTTATTTTTTTTATGTCTGGGTGGTAAATGTAGATGAAATAATGGTGACAATATCAGGGAGTAAGGAAAAAACTGCCTCCCTAACTCACGAGATGTAAACGAACCACAGTTATACAACAGCTTAATTCAACAAGGAAAATCAGCCTAATCAGGCCAGCAGTATTGCTATAATGAAGACTTCTGCTGATTGCCTTCTTGAGCCTTCTTCAGTTTCCATACAAGGTACACATCAGATGCATATAGATGACGCAGTCCTATAAGCCTGCTGCCCAGAGCTTATTCTCACTGCAGCTGACAGGAATCATTGGCTACGTTAACATGCACGCTAATATTCCACTATTATTCTGAATATGACAGTATTTTGAATGTGATGCGGCTCATGTAAACAGCATATCCTGTTTAGATATTTTGAATTTGGCCTTTTTCCGAATTTAGCGTTTGCGATTAAGATACGTGGTATATGCCGATATTATTCAGGTTTTAATGACATTATTTGGGCACATATGCAGTCCATTTGGAATATGCATCTCAGTTGGGGTTTTAACCACAGTTTGTGACACACAGCCTCTTGTCTGTTTATGGTCAACTTTTTGTGTTGTCATAGAGACACTGCACACAAACCAATTCACCAGCAGTTTGCAAGGCTGGTGTACAGAATGCATGCCAAAAAGAAAAGCCCACATTTGCTCAGTAGAAAAAAACCTTTTTAACATTATTAAAGACTTAGATAGCAACTTATTTTTTTCATTCATTTTCTATAACTGCTTATCCTGTTAGGGGTCGCGGGGGGGCTGGAGCCTATCCCAGCTGACACTGGGTGAGAGGTGGGGTACACCCTGGACAGGTCACCAGATCATCGCGGGGCTGACACATAGACACAGACAACCATTCATGCTAACATTCACAGCTACGGCCAATTTGGAGTCACCAATTAACCTGCATGTCTTTGGACTGTGGGAGGAAGCTGGAGTACCTGGAGATAACCCACGCTGACACGGGGAGAACATGCAAACTCTGCACAGAAGGGCTCGAACCCCCAACCCTGGGCTCAAACCAGGAACCCTCTTGCTGTGAGGCGACAAATGCTAATTACTGCACCACCGTGCCGCCCTACTTATTTTTTTATTTTATTTTTATTTTATTTATCAATTGATTTTTTATGTACGCAAATATTGCAGCGCCAACCTTTTCAAGAAGGTGGTTGAAGGAATGAAAGAGGGAGGCTGTGCTGACATGGTCCAACAAGTCCTCTACTGGTAGGAAACTTTGAAAAAAAAAAAATCCACGTATGCACGGCAGCATGTAAACAGGACTATTAGTGGAATATTTATTTTCATTAACCATGTAAACAGCTTAGTAGGAATATCGTCTTTTTCAGAATAAGAGCACAAACCAGACTTTTTCTGTACATGTTAATGTACTCAATGTGAAAATTCACTAAACCCTGGCATTCCTCTGCGATCTATTGAGTATTTTAATGTCTTTCAGCTCATTGTTTTGGTGTTGTTGCAACTGAAGTGTTTTGGTCAATGCTCTCATCAACTTAGTTTCCAACCACTATTTATTTCAATGAAATAGCGAGACAAACTCACCACACCTTACCTGCCTGGCAGCAAATGGCATACGTACAAGCAAAGTTAGCATCCACCTGGTGAACATAGTGGAGAATTCAGCTGCTACAGACTAAAATATTTCCCTCAGGACTCGCTAAAGATCATAACTAAAAGGAAAGTGGGTATTGGACCTATGTACGGGGTGGCCAAAAACACTGCAATAAAGTTGCTGTATGTGTGCAGGATGTGTTAGTAGGAATCAGCCCCTGCAAGAATATGTGAAGCAGGTGAAGCTTCAGCAACGGCTAGAGAACAACTTCTGTGTGCTCATGTCTCTAAGGTCTCCCTCCTGGGCTGAGTGGTGGCTGCTGGTAGCTCTCAGAAGGACCCCTCCAAGGTGAAAGCAGACCTCCCCAGGCCAGTTCTATCATCCCTGAAGGAGTTGCAGTGGTTCCTGGGTTTTGCCAACTTTTACCAGAGGGTCATCCAGAATTCTGGCTCAGTAGTCAAGCCTGCTCACAGCCCTCAACTCTCTGAACTCATCTTGCCTCTGGTCCCTGGGTATGGATATGGGATTTGGTGAGCTCAAAAGACTGTTCACCTTTGCACCTATCCTAACCTTTCCTGAATTTTCAGTGGATGCCCCAGACTCTGAAGATGGGGCCGTCCATTTGCGCCATGGACCAGAGACTCCACCCCAGCACCCTCTTCTCTTGCAAGTTCCCTCCAATTAAATGCAACTACAACACTGGGAAGTGTTACCTGTTGGCAGTCAAGATGCCACTGGAGTAGTGGAGGAACCAGCTTTCCTTCCTTCCTGCGAGTGGAGTCCAGGAAACTGCACCAAGGTTCATTGGACCATTCCCCATGTCGAGGTCATCAACCCTACAGCAGTCCACCTATAACTCCCTTGCACAATGCACATTTACCCTACCTTCCATTCTTAAACCTGTGGAGATGAGCCAGATATATACCGACCCACCTCCATTTGTAATTTGCCAGATTGTCTTCAGATATTATCTGAAGCTTTTCAGGATTTTTATCTACCTGATCCTGCCTACCTGACCAGTTATGAGGAGACTTATTTTGTATATGCAAATTTAGAGTTGCACACATTATAAACAGTACATTTTCAGAACATACAGGCTGTGGACAACATTATACAGCAAGAACATTGTATTCAGGGAGCCTGCCTGGCACACTGCTCCACTTTTACTCTAACACAATACGTTCACAATGCAACTTCAACAGCGTATGCTGCAGTAAAAAAAGCAGCAGATGGAGTGTGCCAGTGTAACACAAGGCTTCAGGTACACCAAGCCTCCTCCTTTTGTGTTTTAAAACGCTCCCTTTCATAGAACGGGGGAGCAGACCAGCCTCCTTTTGAATTTTTGACATTTGTTTGACGCATGGATAGAGAAAGCCATGCAGACATGAAAGATAGCAGTTTCAGGTCTGAGGTTTAGGGTCTCAGTTTCCATGATCAGCATTGATCATGCTGCTCAGAGACGGGGAGAGAATGAATGAACTAGTCAAAAGAGGTCACGAGCGCCTTCACTCTTCTGCTGCCTCTCAGAATAGGGAGTACTGATCTAATCAGTTTTACCTTTTGTGGTCATTATGTGCATGATAAGTGATCTACAGACTACAGACTCCACTGCCCTGCCTGAAAGGACTACAACTACAGGACATATGTTCCAGAAATGAACTACAGATCATACACTAGATGTTATTCATGGCACATATTCTTTAGTTTTTCTAGATGGACTGTTAATATAATAATATAAGAGGTTTTGTTAGCTTACTGTCTTGAGTGTAGTGTAGTGTAGCAGTAGATTAAACATATTCAACGCAGTATTGAACCTGACAAGATGTAATTCAGGAACAGACTCATGTCAGCCAATGTTTGAGTTGTTCCAGCGGACAAGAATTTAAATGAATAGTTCAACATTTTGGGAAATATACTTACTCACTTTTTTCCATTAGGTTATATAAAAGACTGAAGTGGATTTCAGTATACACAGCAGCCAGGGATCAAACGGTAACTGAGTGAACTCCCTGAGTGTTTACAAGCGCACTCGTATCCCAGTGATTATCGGTTGTTTGGTATCCCGTTCATACAGTATGTTTGCATATGTAAGATTGTATCATATCATAGTTTCTGAAACCATAGCCCATGTGCCATCATAGAAATACCTAATTACACTAGCTGGAGTGGATAGAAACCTGGGCACTGTGGTATGTAAACAGCCAATTAAGGTTTTCATTCATGCAAGCGACATTATTACAGAGATGCCAATGCTGGTCTCACTGTCAGTCCAATACTTTGGTCCAGACTGAATACTACTTGGTGGAGTGTCATGTAAATTCTTACAGATATTCATGGTCCCTAGAGGATGAATCATAATGACCAATAATAAGAATAAGCAAAATTAAGAATAACGAGGTAATGTCAGACTAATTTACACACAGAGATGAAGAACCAGGTTTCTTTAACTGTGTAAATGTCATATCCTGAATACTATCAAATCCAAGACTCAAAACCTGGGTACTAATATAGATTATTAACACTTGCATCAGATAATCGTCTATACATCGTCATGTAACTACAGTAAAAAGCTTTTGTATCTCCTGGCCTAATAACAGTGAGCTCTTACTGCCAGTTCCTCACACTAGTAGTAGATTATTACATCACATAATGGGAAATAGTGCACAAGTCTTATATGATAATACCTCCTCCCTATGTTTCTGTTGCTCCCGCCCTCTCTTCTCAGAAGGGCAAATTGATATTGTCACATTCATCATGAAGACTGGAGGCGAGCTTCTGAGAAACAAACGGGAAAAGGAGACATGTCAGAGCATAAACATATAACATCGATACGCTTATGGCCAGTGAAGCAATCCCGCTCTACTTTGTAACATTACCTAAGTGGAGTGCCAGCCATTATTGGGCTGCATGGCCGAACCTTTTATCTAATGCCACATAATATAATAATGTGATACTTTATTGATCTTCACAAGGGAAACAGTCTTTTGTCTTGCCCTGGTTCATAAAGAGGTCAGAGGTCGATGCCAGCAGCAGAGGAGCATCTGAGGACCTCCTGGAGCTTCTGTGTTGTGATCAAGTAGCATTGCTGCCTCATGGGAGGATCAACCATCAGAATGGAGGACTTTCTTCTTTCTTTCTTTAACATTTAGTTAAACCTGTGATCCTAGCCAAATATAGGTAAAACTACTAAATGGGTTTATGTTTTACTTAATATCTAAGTGGAACACAAAGTGGCGATCTGTAAACACACTGCTGTTGAAAATTATAATCAAACAAGTAAGGAATAATGTAAAGTGAAACAGTCATTATTGCAAAACCTGGCTTTGAAATAGTATTAATGGATTGCCTTTGTCCACTTTGGGGCAGCGGAACAAGCTGTAAACACTGACATTTGATGATCATAAATTTCAACATTTGCAGTCAGTTACCCACCCAGCAAACACAGAGCAATTAAAAATTGTGTTTCTGTCCACCTGTTGAATGTTATTCCAATATTCACTCTCCTTTTAGCTCTGTTTTTGGTCTCCACCAATTCCTGAGCGAAATATCTGACTCCTTAGCTGCAAAATGCTTCACTGTGTTATTCAGCTAATTGCTAACTTTGACTGCTGTTTGGTGCTGTAGAATTTTTTTTTTTTTTTCTGAAACAAACTGACTGCTACTGTTAGAAATATGGTTAATAAGCAGTGAAAGTAATGACAAAAGTAAGTAGTAGCCTGTAAAATAAAAAATAATCAGCTAAGAGACTCTAAAATGTTTTGTAGAGCTGAGAGAAATTATGGGTGATGACTGTGAATTTCTCACGAGTGACCTCTTTCACATTACACACAGACATTTGAACAATTGTTCATATAAAATAGTGCAGCTTAAAATAATTTTGAGGAATATCTTTTGGTGAGATTTAGATTGAATGAGATGACTAAAAAACAGCATTGAAATAGAATTTTATTTATATTTTTTCCCTCCTGTGGTCTTATTTTTTATCTTTAGTGGGCCTTATTGTTTAGAATTGTTTTTGGGTTTTTTTGAAAAAAATATTTGGCTATCACCAATTTTAATGTTAATTCCCCAATGTGTTTTCTTTTAATTCTACCCAGTAATTTCTCTTAAATTACTGTATTTATTTTTGTATTTATTTTTTTTTTATCATATCCAAATAAATAAATAAAAGGAATTTAATAGTTATGCATAAAACCCCCTGTAAAATGGCAAATGGTTGGTTTTCACACTTGGATTTTTGCACTGATTCAACAAGAGTGATAGAATATTGTTTAATTAGTGAGTGTCAGAGGTGTTGTGGACAGATTTTATGTTACCTTAGGACTGAGCTAGGTTAGCTGTTTCCAGTCCATACATTGAGCCAAGCTAAATGGCCGTTGTCTCCAGCTATTTTTACTGTAGACAATGTGGTAACAATCTTCTTATCTAACTCTAGCAATAAAGTGCATGAATGCATTTACCAGAACTATTTGCTACAAAGTCTTAAGGATTACACGTTTAAGAGGGCAGAGTGATTAAATAAAAAATAAATAACATGTAAAAATGTCACAAAGCAAAGCTTTTTACTACAAGTTGCACAAAAAAAATCATAAGGATTGATTACAGCCTTTGGTTGACACAATAACTTATTAGCAAACAAAATGACATAGCTTGTTAGCAAATAATGAATTTATTAAAAACTTTAATGAAACTTTTTAAACCAACTTTCCCATCTGTGAAGCAGCTCTTCATCTCCACATTACTGTGGTGCCTTCAATCAGAGGAATGCGGCTCTGTGCCCCCATGTGACCCATGCACGGAGCGACAATGTAACAATAATGCAATAACAATAATGTAACAAGGTAATAACTAGAGCAGCTGAATTGTCCCCTGGGCGAGGGAGCGCAGAGGAAATGATCATAACATGGTTTCAGATCCCTCAGGATCTGTTGCAACTGACATGAGAGCATCTGAGAGGGCAATCATTGCCGGATGCTGTTACTTGTACCAAATGTTACACTGCGCTCCAGGCGTTTTGTCGACACACACATACTGTGTATGTGCCTATAGCTCTTTTCTGTCCTCACGTACAAAATGTGGAGGTTTTAAGAGCTCCTTGAAGGTGAAACTTAATGTTTCATAAAGGAACACTGCAGCTCAGGCTTTACATCGCACACACAGGAGCACTCTTTCACAAACTCTCAATTGAAGATTAAATTCTAGCCTAAACAATGCTCTCACCTTGAAATATGTTACAGTCCAAAAGGATTACTCACTTTACAATTTAGGGACTCACACTTCATATGTTAGGGACTACACACACACACACACACACACACAGGGTTTTCTGAGTTCATAAAATACAAAAACAGACTGACAAAACTGGAAAGTAATTAAAAAGCAACTTGGAATCAAAAACATCGGAATCTGAGTCTTGGCAACGTGTGTGAGTATCAGCAGAGATCACTGCAATACCACAGTATAATTAATAATACATCAACACACAAGTGAACACCTACAGTATACACACCCATTTCCCCCCTTTTTTCTTTTCAAAAGCTATTGTGGAATGTGCGAGGAAAAAAACCTTTTCATCCATTCGGTAACTGTGCTATCTATTTTGGTCTACATTGGGGTCAGCTCCAATTCAGAAAGCTTTTACACAGCTTTTCTGACAGTCTATCTCAATTTAGCGAAAAAAGAAAATTGTTGTGCAGGTCTACTTGGCTTTCTGTGCGGGCTAAATTGGAACCAATCTGACCCCAATATTTGTTTTGTTGGAAAAACATTTCCGCTTCCTCTGAGGGGCAAAAAAAATGCAGCTGCATTCAGGGACTGAACAATTTATTGAATATAATGCATTAAAACATAAATACATGATAGAGAATGTGTCGGTAGCTTGAACCACAGACGGTTGCTGCATTTGTTGTTTGAAAAAGTGAAAATGCCATGAAAGTAGAACACAACAAAATATATTAAGTCAGTTTTCATTTGCCTTGCAGAAAGGAGAGGAATCTAATGTGTATTAAAATATGATATATATAATGTATTTAACCACAAAAAGCAGAGTGATTATATAATGGTGATTTACCTAAATAAAATACTAGAAAGCGAGTGGTAGCTGAGTAAAGCCTTTACAGTGTGAATGCAGCAGAGCTTTGGTCAAATATTTCATATGTCGCTCCACACATGCAAAGGAAATGTGGGACGTTAAGACTATAACTGTGGAGCACATGCATCCCAATATTAAGTACTGGGAGCTGACAGTGTTCGCATGTTTAAATAAAGGCACTTATGAATGACATAAACAAGAGCAGAGAGGAGAAAATGAAAGCTGGAAAGGTGAGAAAGGACAAGTGTATCAAAATTTATAATAAATACAGTTAAACAGTTTCTTTTCTGAATTAAAAGATAAATGTGTTCATCTAAAATCTTCCCTTTATATCAATACAGGGTGATGGAAATCATTACAGAATTAATCATGGCTATCTTATTGTTTTTATACATGTCTGTAGTATTGTCTAGCAATGCCCAATTTACCATAAAAAGTCAAACATTTTGTGGCACACAAGCTGAATGTCAAAGAAAAACAAAGAAAATAATACAGATTTGTGTGTGGTACATTATCCAACAGGAACAAAATGTGATGCATGCATGCAGATAAAAACAGACTTGTAAGACCAATAGAAGGAAAATATATTTTTTAAGCTTTAACATGTGGTCCACGGTATAAAGTGTTCTCTCCTCCGCCACACATGGTGCTCAGTCTACATTCCTGTACCTGGTGAAGAGGTTGTAGAGCACGCGGAGTGTCGATTTAAGGTCACAGTTCACTATATCTGGATAAAAAAGGAAAGAAAGAAAAAGAGAGAAAGAATCAAAGAGTTGTATATAGACATACATCTAGCGAGAGTATATATCTTGTCTATACACCAGCTGCTGCAGGCTGTACTACAGGTGCCCATTCCTGCCCGTCTACAGCTTAGTGGCCTTTTTGCGCCAGACATATCTCTCCTCTAGCAAACAAAGTTCAGCAGACAGCTGCAAGATGCTTTGGTTGTACTATGGTACGATTAAAGGAAATTCATTTCGGACTCAACACAATAACAATATTGTCGATCATTTTGGTTTATCTAACATGAACAATATTAGACCTACATACATTTAGAGTTGTGTTAGACTCTGCTAGGAATATTTTTGCTGCAGTGTTTTTATAATAAGGTGTGTCAAATATAGAAGGCTACAGCTGTTAATTCTATGTCAGATACATAATTAAAGGCGACACGGTGATGCAGTGATAAGCATTGTCGCCTCACAGCAAGGGGGTTTCTGGTTCAAACCCGGGATGAGGGGTTCGAACCTTGGGGTGGGGGAGCCCTTCTGTGTGGAGTTTGCATGTTCTCTCCATGTTAGTGTGGGTTTTCTCTGAATACTCCAGCTTCCTCCCACAGTCCAAAGACATGCAGGCTAGGTTAATTGGTGACTCTAAATTGTCCGTAGGTGTGAATGTGAGTGTGAATGGTTGTCTGTCTCTATGTGTCAGCCTGTGATAGTCTGGCGACCTGTACAGGGTGTACCCCGCCTCTCGCCCAATGTCAGCTGGGATAGGCTCCAGCCCCCCCGTGACCCCCAACAGGATGAGTGGATATGGAAAATGAGTGAATGAATGAACAAATAATTAAATGTACGATATGTAATTTTCCGCCGCTAACAAAAGACGGAGCAATGCCGTTATTGCAGTCAATTTCTCCTGGTTAGGATTCCTTCAGTGTTCAATGAAGGTTTTTACTGGGAGCCGATTCATGTTACAAATCAGTGTTTCTCTGATGCTGTTCTGCTTGTCACAGACTGTTTTTCCAGATGTTCAGGAGGTTTTTATCGTGAGTGGAATTATCTGCCGAAGTCACCTCCCGCTGGTTTAAACCTGTAGAAACACTGAATGACGCAGTTTCATGTTGAAAATCGGGGATTCTCTGGCACAGGAATTGGAGCTGAGCGTCCACCGACGTCTGCTCAGCTTGTTTCTCTGATAACTTAAGATCCAGACGTCTGATGACTAAAATCCTTCATCTGGGTTAAAATCCATCACTAAAAATGACCAAGATCTAAAAAGTGTATTGTAAACCCATGGCAGACAACCACAACCCTGACGCCACTCACAGGCTACAGTGATCAAATGACACACAGACTGAGCCCTAGATTCAAATCTGATTTCTGTGGGTTTAAACACTGATGGAAACATTTGGGATGATGTAAGTAACCAACTCAACAAAATATAAAACATTGGTTTTGTCATTTTTCGACATTTGAATTATATCTTTGATCAACAGGTAAATCTAAGTATCACATCAGTATCAGGGATACGGAGAGACTTGGATCGGGACTGGGCATAAAAAACTTCACAGGGACATCCCTAGGTAAATGTGAGTCTTACCCTCTGGTCGGGGCTTTGGTCTCTCCAGACCTCCGTCCTGCATCAGTTCAAAGGAAAAGGACACATTGTGGACCTGCAGAGAATGTGATCAGACTGTTAGGACACAAGAAAGCGCTACAGGAAGCATGTTCACTACCGTGTGTACATGCAGACACCACACACAGACACACACAACCTTAACTTTTCACAAACACACATAAGTGGGCAAGTACAAATCATTCAACTCCACACAGCTTCTCACTGATAAGGAAACATAGACACTAGTTGCTAAATCCCACAACACACTCTGGGTCGATTCAATCGTGCTACCGCAGCTTCCTGTGTTGGCAAACACAACACTGCTCTGTCCTGTAAGACCATAAGCCTTCAGCAGCTGCACAAACACTCTGCTCCCTCATTTATCAATGGATACATATCAGCAGTGTCACTCAGAAAGCTCCAGAAATTGATGCTGTCATTGAAAGTCAGGCTTTTCATGCCATTACAAGTGTATGAGTAACACTTGTACAATTTGACTGCATGTAGAAATAAAATGAACACAATGCAGCGTAGAGCATTTTTAACTTTATTAGATTTTCTGCAGCTGGGATAGGAGGAAACACACATGCTGGAGACATTGCTTATACAGTTTTTCCTGGAAACTGCTCATTATGGTGGACATGAATGATAAAAAAGAGCAGGGCTGATGGTTATCAGGTGGATCATTTACAGATGGAATTATGTAGATGTACAATACTACTGCATTTAGACGGGCAGAGATACAGTTCTCTGGAGGAAACCAGCAAAGTCGTCTAAGCCAATCTGACTTGTGAGCAATAAACAAAGTGCAAGAGAGGAGGAAACCCAATCAGAGGGAAGAGACAGAAAGAGTTGAAAGATGTTTTCTATTCTCTGCCCACTGTATCTGCGTGTGCTCACCCTGCTGTGATGTACTAAAAGCTTTGCCCAACAAGGGCTTATTGTGTGAAAAGCGTGACCTTCGCCATCTAATACAGTCAAAGAGAAAGGAAGAGAATGAGCCTTAAGTAGAGATCTACTGAGCAGAAGCAGGAGTGCTTTCTTGATGCCTCGTGCTACTTTTCACAGCCCACCCCTGGTGTATCATCGATAGGCCCTCTAGGCCCTTACACATACACACATACGGACAAACACACACACACAGAGTAATAGAGCTGAGCCCCTAAGCCACTCCAGTGTTTCCCTGTGCAAAAGGAGATTACAGATGCTGTGGGGCTGGTGCCTGTTCTTCCGGGCCAGGAGTATCTGTGTGTGTGTGTGTGTGTGTGTGTGTGTGCACAGTTGTGTACATTGTAGCACTGATGCCCATTCTGCTTCGCAGCTTGGCAGGGGCCACTGGCCAAGACCCAAACAAAAGGCTACTGTGGTGTCTCCGCAGATTGCCTGTTCAGAATACCGTAGTACTACAGAGGCCAATGGAGAGGAGAGATGGCTCGGCACTGAATGGGCTCTGGGGAAAACGGATGGCATTTATCAGGCTATTGAGAGGAGAGTCCTGGCTCCGAGTGCACAGGCTCCTCAGAAATGAAGTATTGATTTAGGAGTGTTTCTTAAACTATAGGTCAAGACCAAAGATGGGTCTAGGTCTTCTTTTCACAGATCTCGAGGAGAAAAGATTGGATACATCAATATGGTGCAGCTCACAACAACTAGTCTGTATACCTGCTTGTCCAAAATACAGCAGAAAAAATGTTGCATTATTTGTACATTCTGTGTAATCCTTGCTTTCCAGTTGTGAGTGAACCAGGATTCTCCACTGAAGTCATAGTTGCAACAACAGAGGTAACACATCATCAGCACAGGAGAGAGATATATATGCGGTGCAGACCATGTGCATTCACATACTTGTTTTGGCTCTGTTCTCAAGAACAGTGGAACAGAAATGAAGCAATGGCAATCAGTTTTAAGCGCTAACTTTTAGCTTTAATTTGAAGGCACAAATATCAACCAATTGTAGTCTTTATATACAGTACATACTTTCCAAGGATAAAAAGGCACTGTTCACCCAATGGACATGAACACCTCCAGAGACTATTGATCTGAAAATCACCACTTTAATTAGATTGTCATAGTTTAATTGTAAATCTAGTGAGTTGAATTAGACACATATTTTCACCAAAATACCAGCAATATGATTTGATATCACATTAAAGCTGACCTTTGAACTTTTGGATATAAAATGTCATCACTTCATCATTTAATCCTATTAGACATTTGTATGAAAGTTGGTCATATCTTGTGTACAAATTCATGAGTTCATACAAAAAAAAAAAAAATAAACGTGTTCTGTGAGGTCACAGTGACATTCGACTCCCAAATTCTAATCAATTCATACTTGAGTCCAGGTGTACGTTTGCCAAATTTAAGGAAACTCCCATAAGGCCTTTTTGAGATATTGTGTTCACAAAAATGAGACAGATGGAAGGTCACAGTGACCTTGACGTTTGAGCACCAAAATCTAAATAATTCACCCTTGACTCCAAGTGGACATTTGTGCCAAATCTGAAGAAATTCCCTCAATTCCCTTGAGATACTGCGTTCATGAGAATGGGACAGAAACAAAATGCCTCTGGCCACAGCTGTTAACGATGACAAGGTATAAAAACACAGCTTCAGTTTGTCGCTAGCATGAGGAACTGTTTACGTGTGTCATTCCTGACCAAAGTAATCAAAAGTTGTTGCACACAAAAACAGTTAACAGCTAGCCAACAAACTGAAACTGTGCTTTCAGTCATATTCTGAAATACTGTGGTGTAAGAGTATTTAGAAAATATTGACCATGTGACTGGACAGTGCAGAGGCAGATTATGTCCAAGTAGTGAAGTGAGAAGTTTCTGTGGAGATTTTTTTAAGCCCCTTTTTTTACAGGGTCAAACAAAGTCCCATTTAAAATCCATTACAATGGATGTAAATTGAAGACTACAGCTGCTGTTCTCCATCATGGAGCAAACTGCAAACTTGTCAGATGTTTTAAGCCAACGGTCAGTTTTTGTTTGATACCTAAATTATAGGTTTTTGGTGGAGTATTCCTGAAATAGTCCAGCTCACTGATGGATGTGGACAAATAATCACACTTTACCTTTTGGTCAAAATTCTCTGGGGTGAGGAAAAAGTTGTAGAGCGGCACAAAATATCCCTCCAACAGCCCCATCAGCAACACCAGATAAACACCATCTGCAAACTGAGACACAAACACAGTCATGTAAAAATACAGACTTACTGATTAAACAAGGCGATTTAGAAAAAAGTGACATCTCAGTTTTTTTTTTCCAGAAAACTAAAATCTTAATGACAGATCAAATATACATTTAGATGAGCATGTTTTTCAAAAATATACTTCCACTTCAGCATCACTTAAGTATATACTGTGAATGACCTGTGAACATTTGAAAATGTTGACCTGTATGTGTATGTAGGTGTGTGATGTACCTGTGTGTCCAATTCAGACACCTCAAGGTTGAGCTTGTTGAGGTGTTTGTTCACAAACGTGATCAATGTCTGAGAAAACACAAAGGATAACATCTGTCACAAAAGCTGGAAACTTCTCAAATGAGAAGGGAATGTACACTCAAAGATCTGCTTACGCAAATCTACACCCTCACTGTAGACATTAAAAACAAAGCTGTAAACAAAACACAAAGTAGCTGTGTGGCACAAAGCATCTCAGGTTGTGGTGCCCATAGTAGAGATTCTCACCACTATGGCAAAAATGGTCTAAGACAATACGTGCATTGAAACTCCACACTCACAGTGTCCAAACAAAAATGCAGACATGGTTTAATCTGATTTTAATGACTGTCACAACTGAGGACGACACCGGCTCACTATACATTATCCCTTACGTAGACCACTGACTGTCAGAGAGAACCATCACTAGAATCATTATTCGTATGTCACACGACATCCTGTAAATATCTGCCATTTTTAAACAGCCAAGCTACCGTCAGTAGCTAACCAAATTTTTTAAAAATGGCAGCCAACAAAACTACGCTGTACATTACGAACACAACACCATACAAGTGAGAAAGAGCAATCGTTCCTCTGTTTGGTTGTCAATGAAATAATTCAGTGAGACATGCGTTGAAGATCATGTCTCAGCAGTTTCACATGGTGTTGCTGTGATAAGCTGAGAAGCCCACCTTCACTGAGCGGGTGCCAAAGAAAGAAAAGGACCAGGTACTGAAAGTGAGTTAAGTCAAAACTACTTCGAGGTGAACAATAACTTTAACACTCAAGAATTTAATGTTAGCATCTAATAACTGCATATTGCTTTCCTAGATTAGAAGGAAGTCTATTTGGCTGCTAACAAGGCCAATAACCACTCTTCTTTTGCTTAAACGCAGAGAGTCGTTTTTCCTGATGATTATGTCAAGCCCTAGGCTGGTTTTGGAGTAGAGATTAAAGAGCAAATATATCTGAACGCAACCAGATTATTTGCATTTAAACAATGGTGAACCGATCCTTACTCGCACCACGACAATCTGTATATTCTGTATATTATAAGGTCTGTAGATTCTTGTCAAGAACGTGCCTCATTAATCGGGATCAATAAGGTTAGCTAGATAACCGCGCAGAATAAAACCTGGACCACAGACTGGAGTACAAAGCACTGTTTGATGATTTAAATACCCACAGACCAGATATTTTTATACATCTCTTATTTGCCATTTCTTCCTCAGACCTCCAAGATGCTGCCGTACATGGCTGACACATTTGAGAGTGCAACAACAAAGCCTCAATACCTTTTTGACGACATTCAGTTTATCTGGAGCGTGGTCAAACAGGGTGTCGAAAGCGTCGCGCTCTGTGAAGAATAAACAAAATAAATTATTCATCAAAAGATGATATGAGAATATTCCTGAAAAGAAAAATATTGTTCAATACACTCTTCTTTATGAGGACGTACCATGTCTGCCAGAGAAAGCCCTGAAAGACAGATGAGAGAAAAGAAAACAAGAGCAAAAAGAGAAGGCAAACATGTTAAACACATGAATAGGAGGCAGTATCTGCTTATTAACAATTTCACACTTCAATATTCACAGAAAATAAGGGGAAATGAAAGACAAGTGCTTCCAGTACAATCACAGAGGAATGTAGAGAATGGAGGGATTATGTCACAGAAATGACAATACAATAATGTAGCTGGGGTATCATAATTTGATTAACAATAAACACAGCTACACCTTGGGTATTTAAATAACCTGGGCATCATCACGGGACGTTCACAATGGCAAATACTATAACACAATGTAATAATCTCAGCAGCAGAACAATAGCGCTTGGTAGTGATACAATGGATGAAGACGTGCCTTTGTGTACATGCAGCTTTTCTATGGGAATGGAGGGCCTCTCCTGTCTATTATTACAATGTTAGCACTTTGGAGGATGTTGTTGTTGGAAAGGGTCAGGTGGTTTTGGAGGGAAGGGAACGCTGCAGTGTGAGTGTCCCCGAGGAAGAGATATCGCAATGGGCAGGCCAGCAAGAAATGGCAGGCACACACACACACACACACACACACACACACACACACACACACACACACACACACAGGCAGGTGCTCTCACACATGTTCATGGTGTAATCTGTGATGGCAAAGGCAGGCAGGTCTGGGCAATGGTCCTGGTGGTGTGGTAATAACTGTATTTCCACTGTGACCATATGAGTGTGTGTGCGTGTGTGTGTGTGTGTGTGTGTGTGTTATTAACAGTGTATCCATCTACCATGACAAAATGTGTGTGCCTGTGTGTTGGCCTGCTGTTATCTCCCTCGTTGCTGCCGTCAGGCTGCAGGACAGCCTCACAGGGAGACAATAAGTGTGTGTGAGAGAGAGTGTGCGCGTGTGTGTGTGTGTGTGTGTGTGTGTGTGTGTGTGTGTTTTAAATTGTCTAATTCTTCAGCTAAAGGTGCCATCACATATCTTGTTGAAATACAATGGTTGTCTTGTCACCATTGCACAATATTTCTCCCAAAAGTCCATCTAAAGCACAGTGTGTTGCACAGTCCTGACTGCAGAAAGATATTCAAGGTCCTCCATAGCTGTGAATTCTGTTGACAGGCTCTGTATCAAATACATGCATGTATATATGAGCACTTTTGTTGTGCTGATTGTAACGTTTCCATTGCATCGAACATCAAAAACTGTCAAGATCCTTGTTCTCCTTAGTAGTCTTGTTAAAATATTCTTTGATCAGATAGTTTCTTAATTTCAGCTTTAATTTTGTTGTTTTTTAGACTGTAAGTAATGTATCCAAAAAAAAAGTACAATTTTGTTATTATGACAGTATTATGACTAGTATTACAAAAATGATACACCGCCTTTGATGTGTCACTAGTGATAACAGTTTGTTCCGATCCAAAGGCTTCCCTGAACGCAGCCAAGAAATACAGTTTTATTTTACAAAAGTAGTATCAGCAGCTTCATCAATGGGGACTTCGTTTGGAAACTGGAGGGCCGCCAGTTCAAGTCTGCATGCGAACCAAAAGAAATCCTATCTTTTGAAATGGTTTGCATCTCATTTCTACAGTCTCCTCCCAGGAAAACAGCCCAGCCAATCAACAGAGACTGATAGTGAGTCAAAGTCTGTACACATAAAGTTTATGTTGATCGATTATACTGATGCTAAATTGACAAGAATACCGTTGACATATGATGCTACCTATCTTGTGTTTCTGGAGTTTTGCGTTTCTGTGGACACATAAATTGTTAATATGTTTTATTTTATTTCAAAGAGAGTCTGGTGTAATATTTTCACCAGGAGCAGGATAGGAAATAATCTCAAAAGGAATCTAGTTGTAGTCTTGCAAATAGTGACCCTGCAAGATCCCCAGTCTTCACAAAACCTCACAGTGTGTGACTAAAAACTCACATTGTTCTTTAGCTGTGAGAGGATGTCAGACTTTTTAAAAGTTTTTTTTTTAAGTCTCGTAGCGTATGGTAGGCATAAGTGGCATTTTTTCACCTTGTTGGTTCCAACTGAAAGAAAAATAAAATACACTCTTGAAGAAACTATAATTAAAAATGTGAACTTTGATCCCCAGATGTTTGCATATTTATGATGAGTGTGTGAGTGCTTCAGTCACGACTGTCATTGTGTGTCTATACTTCATGAGCCATTTAGTCTGCTCAAGGCAGGAATGTCAAGCTGTTATTCCGCCTCGCTGTTCTTTACAAAAGCAACAGTCCCTGAATGGGGAGACAGAGTTGTCTTGCCTTTAAGCCAGTAGCGGAGGTAACAGTGCCGAATCGTCGTAAGTGTAAAAGGGACAGCCAGCAGGACAGGACCATAGATAGGACGGGTGTGATGTTTTGACAAAGTGTGATATGTGTGACCCACAACCGCGAGATTTAAAAAGCAGCTGTTACCAGTTAGCAGCTAACTCAAAGATGAAGAACAGTAGCCGAAAATGTTCCCATATTGGGAAAACAATGCGGTCCGGGAGCTCCTAACCCTCCGAGCGGAAGAGGTAAGCCACCATAAAACAGGGACGGTAAATGGCTGTTATTGCCATGTTATGCTGTTGTTATTGTTTATATGGCTCTGCTAACGCATCTGTTAAATGTCACACTAGAAGGCTGATGCTGTGGTGTTGAGGCTCAGACATACTTTCGGCATTGAACATCCACAGAGAAGTACAGTTGCTTCACCTGGGTGAAAGTCAAACAAAGATGATGCTGCTGGGTCCGGAGTAAATGTCTGCTGGATATCCAAATTAAAACTAACTTCACAGTGGTGAGGCAGCCACAGCTGGCTTTACAGCAGTGTTTTGGACTGGACTGGAGTGTGGAGCAAGAGATTGGCGCATGCGCAGTCGGCATGCTTGCTATGCCTACTGTCCACAAGATCACAAAAAAATGAGCTGCACGTGGACATCCACACGGTGGTCCATGTGGAACCTTGCCGACATGGGAGGATGACGGTATTTATGACGACAACTATGAATGGCCCTTCCATGTCACACCTCTTTTGTTTTTGGGATGCCGGCATGCTGTCTTAAATCACACACTAGAGTGGCATGATGCCTCCATTGTTTGGTTCTGTGTAAAAATGATAAGGCGGCATAAAGAAGGGACTTTGTAGCAGTCCTACTGCGCAAGCTCTGTGTAAAAGGGACTATTCATAGTTCGGCAAATGAAGCAGATCTCCACTATCACAACTGGGGGAGAAGCACAGTATGTTCTTGGAAAAATACTCAAAAGATCTTTAAAAGTAGTAATCCAATGAGACCTTTTGAGACTATTTGTCAGTGTGATAGAGAGCTATTAGCAGCAGCGCTCTAGTTTGCACCAGCACTAATGTCTGTCAATACAGCCCCTAAATGCTACACATGCGTTTGTGAGGTGTAAAACTGAGTCAGGCAGCAGAGCGTACTTACTCTGTGTTGCCAGTGATTTCCTCTTGAACTTGTCTGGACTGGAGGATGCCCTCTCTTTTCTGAAAGACACAAATGGAGGACAGTTTGGAAATGTGAGATCTTTTTCATTCTACTGAATATGAAAAATATACTAGCTTGTGAAAAAAAGTGGGAAAAGCCAAACATGAATTCACAGCAGTGGAGAGTGGTGTTACAAATCCGACATTCCCCACAGAGGCGATGTCTTGTTATGCAAGAGAGCAGACATAAACTGTACATTCATACTTTTATCTGTGTTGTTGTTGTTTTGTTTTATTGCTGTTCAGTGTCCTTGAGTGTTCTGAAAGGCGCTTATAAATAAAATGTATTATTATTATTATTATTATTATTATTATTATTATTGTTATTAATATTATTATTATTATTATTAGACAGCCTTCAAAAACAAGGTCACACCTACCTGGACAACCACTACTTGAATGGAGACATGGTCTGGCAATCTGATCGGTGCTCTGAAGTGTTGCGACAGTGCCACCAGCAAGTGCAGGATGGCAACTATACTCTTAGCATGAACCGCTAACGTGAGGAAAAGAAGAAGAGAATCACACAAACATATTAGCTATGGAACAAATAATATAAATGATACATGTTGTTGATGTACTGTACATGTAAATCAGCAATAATACAATTAATATCAACCATTTCACTTACATATGCTGTTGTCAAGAGATTTAAAGCCAGTAACCATCTATATACCAGGTTACTTATTTATTTACTACCTTTCTACATTTGCACATTGCTGGTTGTTGCCTGTTTGCATATGAAGCATTGTATGGACATTTGCATTGATGCATTCACTACTACTGATTTACCCAAGAATTTATTCTTAAATATAATAAATGAGTGAATGAATCCCATCATGCCTGCAGTTCATAGGTACATGTTATCCACTTCATAATGTTTTAAAACATTTTTTAAATCTTTCTCTTTGATATATTTTTTAATGAAGAGTGTGTGAATGCTTCACTGTAGGCAAGTGGCCAACAAATAACAAGCCACATATTTTCTATTATTTTTCATTCCCCCAGGAATTTAGAATTAAAAGTTTTATGTGACAAGGTCACGTACCTTGAAGTGATATGAAAAACACCAAACAAATACAAGCTTTTATACAGGAAAAAGGCAGAACAACTCAACTTGTGGTTAATGACTGCAGCCTAAGGTCAGTCATAAAGAGCCTGTTCAGTCAGACATACTGAGCGACATGTCTTTAGTCAACTGAACAAATAGGATTTACCTTTGGATACACAACCAGGATCAATTAAGTGTCTAAGGCAAGCCTTTGATTGTACCCCATGGCAATGTCAAATCACAAACAGCAAGCTAAAAGCCTTCATAAAACCTCTGACATCCTCACTACATAAGAGGATCCAAACAAAATATGTCAGAAACCAAGTGGGGGCATCGAGAACCAGTTACAAATAAGAACACCGTTTCTAAAGTTCAGATTCCAAATGAATCACTAAAAAATATCATTTTGATTCTGCTTATTGGTCCAGTAACAACTACACCCTTGGCACAACTTGGCACTCTTTCTGGACTCAATGTCCCTAGCAATGTTTTTTTTTCCTCTTTTGATGTTATTTTTTCCTAGACACTATGGGAAGATCAACAAGATTTGCGAGCACATGAGTCTTTGTGGTGCCCGGCTCAGAGTACAGGTATTTTAAAATTCTATTGTTTTTTTTTGGACACCTCCATTTTATTTGATCCTTTTTTTCAAGAAAGCAGAACATAAAGACCATTGCCAGGCATTATGACATTCATAATCATGATTATATCCAGATAATAGGTACACTATGTTATGGGTTATAGGCAGGGGGCCCCACCACAGCACTCTACAATCCTCAAACAATCCACCTTGATCCAGCTTGCAATGTATAAATTATTTCTCAGTCTTGGTAAAAAGGTCAGTTTTTCCATCTCCTGAATCTCTTGGATAATTTCAAGTAATTTATCTACTGTAGGTGGATCAACTTGTAGCTATTTTCAAGTGATTGCCTTTTCCCCCTGCTGCTGTAAATATTTTCAATAGGTATCTGTCATTTCCCAGATATTTCCCTATACACTTGTGTACTTTTTTTTGTTTAGAGTCCGGTCTCCACCCTCTTAAAACTTTAATTTGTGCATTCTTGACTTAATTCTCTCAACTTCTTCAGTTGCTGTGTGCACACAGCCCTCAGTCTCCTGTCTCTATATGGGATTTGCGAGGCATAGTAACATTGCTCGTGAATCAATTATCTATATCTAGAAAATTAGATAAATGATTTATTTTTTAAAATCAACTTTTTCAGGCACTGGCCCAATCAGGATGACTGTCTTTACTTTCAGTGTTATAGTAAGAGTACAGTGAATAAAAATAGAATGAGCAGATCATTATTGAATCATAATTTTAAACAACAGCAACCGAATTAGACTGTATGCAGTTAATTTACAGGCTTTATGAACTGTATGACGTGAACTCTGATAATGAATATGAATAAATATGAATTGTGTTGAAGAGTTTTTCCTTTGAAATGGGCAAGTGACCTGTTTTGACCCCGCCCGTCAAAGAATCAGAATCAAGAAGCGTCAAGAATCAGAACCAATGAGCCGAATCCGAACCATTAAAACCCAAACGATGGCCGACTCTGATTCAGGAAAAAAGTGTTTTTCTAAAGCCTCTGAATAGGGAATGAAAGAAGGGACAAACAAAAGTGAATTGATTAAAAGAGAGCTCCTCAAATAAAAGGACCGCAAAATCAATTACACTGCATGTTATTCACTGTGCTCTTTAACAATTTTGAAGACATCTCACACAAATAGCTTTCAAGGACAAACTTCTACCAGAGGTGCATTTAAGAATGTCAGATTATTTGGTTTGAAGTAAATTAATTTGATATGGCCTTTCTCTAGTGCACTACTCTCACAAAATCAATTCTGTTCCTTATCCTAAAGCTTTTCTTCGTGTTTCGTATCATTCATTTTTCTACCCCACTTATACAGTATTCCACTCCTTAGCCACTTGCCTTACATCCATTTTCACCTCCCTCTCTCTTATATCTCATATACATATTACAGCTAATGACATAAGTAAAAGGCAGTGTGCTGGGAGCCTGATAGTAATTATTACTCCCTGTGTCAGATAAAAGACTGCCATCAAAGGAGAGGTGGAGAGCTCTATTGACATGCATGACTACATCCACTGTTGTTCTAAATCCAAAGCTTACAGCTCAATAAGAGGGATATTAATCCAACGGTAAGACAAGTCCATTCAAACATAAATCCTTTAAGTGGAGGTCTTAGAACAACCTGGCATGTAGGGACTACTCTCCATGCATGAGGGGAACAATAACTGTCATACTAAGAGCTTGATTCTTTATTCTTCAATGAGATGTTACGGATAGATGTCATTAAAACCTTTCGTTATGGATGTTATTCTGTTTGAAAATTATTATTATCTCAACTAATAACAAAGCCAACTCTGCTGCGGGGAAATCCAGGTGGAGATTCAAAATAATAATAAGGCAGGGTTTCACTATATCGTCTGGCTCATGATCCCATTTAATATCCCAAAATTCTCATGACCACAGCTATTGAGGAATCTCCCAGCTGACATGTCAACTTGTAAATGATATAGCAGGTAATACAATAAGCAATGCAGCAATTGTTAATATTATAATTTCCACCTTTGTTGGACAAGTCAAAATACAAGTGAAAAAGCTGATGAGAGTAAAACTGTGAGCATGGCACTCTTTTGTATTCTGTTTTCAGGAATATGCAGGGAGCTTCAAACGACCAGGACTCCCCTGAAAGAGAGACGTGATAAATAAAAACACAGTAAGTGATTTGAGGTGGGATGCCATCCCCCTGACAAGCAAAATGACCAAAATGTGTTCCCCTTGTTAACCTGCCATCTCTCTCCATCCCCCAGGCCCAGACCCAGACACCATCCGATACAGGCCAAGACCTATACCCATAAATTAATAAGAGTTATTACATTTTGATAGAGTGTTTATAATCTAACCAGCACAGCATTTGTAGCACTGGTTTAGAGAGCAGGAAATTTACAGACCAAATGCATGCATTAGATCATCTCAAATGATGCTACTCGACTAATCTAATCTGTGCATTCCAACTTGAATGAGTTTGGGAAAGAGACGTGAGACAACAGTCAGTGAAATAAGTGAATCAGAGCAAAGTAATTTCACATGGTGTGTTCTAAAAAGAAAAACGTAGACAGTAGATGTCGTGATTTTTGTCAGGATTTTTGTGGGATTCCCGTGAGATGGCAGTCTATAGCCCTTTTTAGATAGGAATTGTGCAAATTTGCAGGAAAGCACAATCAGTCTTTTTTCAGCATTGGCAGTATAAAAACAAAATCAGGGAGTGCGGCAAAATGCCGCCTACCTACTTTTGTTCATACAGAATGCGCCTTTTCGGGGCAATGGGGGGGCGTGAGCAAGTAACAAAACGTGTAGTTCAGCGTGTGACATAAACAGTGACGTGGGAGGGAATGTGGCTAGTCAGGCGGCGATTCTCTTGTAAATCTGCCCATTCTTCACCATCCCCGTCATCTGACGGTTAATGGCCTCTTCGTTTGCGAGGGCAAGGAGGGCGCACAATTCCTTGTCTCCCCAGTTGCACATCTTTACAGTGTCTGTCAGGTTTGTGTTTCCCTCTTGCTAATTCCTGCTATCAGCTGTTTCCTGTTTATCCACCGCCAGTGGCTCGCACGTGCAGCATCATCAACAGCCCCTCCCGCTGCGGAAGGCCGCCTCGGTCTGTTTAAACTAAAAGGGTTCCGCCAATATGACTACCCTACGAGGCAGAAAATTGGGCACCTTGGATCAACTCCCCATTCCGCCTCTGTGTGTCCAAACACTCACAGTTGGCCAGCAAAACGGCCCAACATTTGCGGAAAATCTGGCAGTGTAAAAGGGGCTAATATAACTATTCATCACATGACTGGGACGAGACAGCAAAAAAGTCAATGTGAATGGGCTGGACTGGAATCATAATACCTATATCAAACTAAGCAATGTGAGGTCAGCAGCTATTTGTTTGTTTCCACAGAGAGGAGGAAATACATGCCTGTAGGTATCAGCATATGTTGTTTTATGTTGAGTATGCAAAGTAAATGGATTGTTTGTTAAGATAAACAACTGCGATACTAATTTCCATTAGCAGGCAATTAGTAATTCCTATTATGTGTTAGCAGCTTTTCAGCTAACATAGCCATTCAGACCAAAACTGAGGGCACAGAAAATATTTCATATCAATCTATAAATGTATTTGTCACATGAAATCATACATCAGTTACAACTCCAGGGAAATGGCTCTGAGTCACTGAATCATAAGTCAAGTAAAACACTGAACAGGGGGTAGCCGGGCATCCCTAATCCTGTCAAACATTAACAGGTCACCTACTGTATGTACACGATATTTGACCACCCACTTAATAATTTCTTCATTACAATTATATTAGAACAAATATCAGCACATCGGTCCAAGGGTCTTATCTTAATTGCGCAAGCAGTACAACAAGCACAAAGCTGTAGGTTGTGGGTGCACGGACTGTGTGGGTGTCTCCTGGCGCAGCTGCCATTTTGGTTCATGTACAGTGCGAAAGGACTAGATGATGTGGAATATAGATGAGAGGGTATGGTGATCGATAAATCACCATCAGCCAGTCACATAACTGGTCTCATTGCTCTAAAACAGCCGAGTCAATCAAATGGACCCACATTTGTACACCACCTTTCTAGTCTTCACGACCACTCAAAGCTCTTTAACACTACATGTCACATTCACCCACTGGTGGCGGCCAAGGCTACCATACATGGCGTACTCATCTTATACATACTCAGACACCAAATGTAGTATAATGCTCAAAGGATAATTCAACATGCGGACCAGAGGAGCTGGGGATTGAATGACCTGCTCTAGCTCCTGAGCCACAGCTGCTACAGATCAACAAATGGAAAGACTCTTCTTCAGGTAATCATACTGTTGTCTTTTTTTTCCTTTTTTTTATGAAGCTGTTTATGTGACCACATCCATCCAATGCTATTTCAATCATAATTCTACTGTATCTAACATCATAGATGGTCATGACACAGCAGCGCCCTAGAATAAAACATGTATCACCAACTTTCCAAAAAAAAGAAAGCTGAAAAGGAGGCAATAACACACAGGGCTGATGAGCCCCTGTAATCCAACGTTTTCTTGCATAAACAACACAATACAGAGTTATGAGTTAGTCTGCTGTGTGTAGAGGTGTGTGTGGTTATTCAGTAGCAGCCTGGTGTCATTTGCACATGATTTAATGAAGGTAAACAGAGTGGACAGCCGTACGTAATGGCACTGTGCTCAGCCTCTCGAATCAGAGGCTGCAGATTTATCAACATACTGTTTGTGTCCCGCTGCCTTCAGATGGCTGCAGGAATTTAATGAACTAAAGCAGAAGCTTATGATTCAGCATGACACAGCAACAGACAACAGATTCTGCAAGAAATCACTCATTCGGTTATAGTTAAATGCAGTCTGATTTAGCAAGGCTCCTGCTTTACCCACAATTTGATGCATCTACTAGTTGGAGAGTGTTTTATTAAAATGGTTCATTTGTATATAAGGTTAACACTGTCATTACTCTGTCACTGCTGCACATTGGCTCCAAGGATTTAGTTTGTTCTACTTGATAATATCACCAGACTAGCAGCAAAGTGACTGTGCACCAGAAACAAACATCTACTCTAAGTGCAGTCTAAAACACAATTTCAACAAAAATGCCAAACTGTTAAAGCGCTGCACGAAGTGGTAGCACCATGAAAATGGGGCTGTAAGGCTTAATGTGCTTGCCAGGGTCCGCCTACTCCTCTGAGTTGATTGATTCATCCGGCATTGTGACTTAAAACAGTGGTTTCTCGATTTAAATAAAAAACAGCCAATGAGTGCTGCAGTGGGACTCAATTAGCCAGTCAGCACCACAGGCAGGACGACTTCATCATCAAGCTGTTGTCAAGCGGTGTGCCACAACCTATAAGGAGTACTAACAACAATAGTGAGCACCATAGACAAGACAGACGCTGCTATCAAGGCTGTTCTAAATCATCATGTCTTCTCAATATTGCCCAACATCTTAGTTTGTTTTTACTTCCCTCCGCTCCTCTCTTAAAAGGCCAGCAAAACATGTATGTTGTCATGGCTACACGCCAGTGTGGACTTAAAACTGATGTTAGATTCAGGTGGTTACATTGGTCTCTAGTGATTAGTTAGGGGACATGGGGATGCGTAACCATGGTAACCTGTGCCAACCTAAGCTCTGCTGGTGAGTTAAAACTCATTTTAAAACTATGTTACACCTAGCAGCGTGAAACCTTAAGCTTTTTACATATTCATGCTAAAATTGAAGCATTATTGACGTAACAGAGCTGTCTTGGTCACTATCCGTTATAACTGTTGACCTCTACCGCACTGAATTGTGAGATATTGTATTTATCCTGGTGTAATGTCCAGTGTTTGCATTCTGTAATATTTCATCTGAAATAGTATGCAATTCACATACTGTTTGTTTCATACTAAGGTTTTTAACCAACTAAATAACATGTTAGTATGAAATTTCAGACACAGCCATACACTGCAAACCACTTCAACAGGAAATACAAAGGGACCCATTTAAATGATTTAAGTTGTCAAGTTTGAAACTGTCCATACAAAGTAAAAAATGAAATATTAGAAACTGTCCTTACAGTCAACATTCCAGCGAATGTTCCTGGTGGAGAGTTTGAGTGAGTCATTGATGCGCTCTAGAACAGTCTGCAGCTTCTGTTTCTGGGCGATCTCTGACTGGGTCACCTCTGCCACGTTCAGTTTCTCACCCTCCAGCTTTTCTGAAGCACAAGACACAGGCAGAGACACAGACAAATGAATATTCAACTTAATATTTACAAACATGTACAATTTTCAATGATGAAACCTGTTGTTCAGCATGGATTTTATGTCTACCTCTTTGTAAAGCCAAGTTTAGTTTGGTGTCTTAGTGGCATTTACTCCATAAACATGGTTCAGCTCCTTACCAAACAGTTTCTGCAGCACCTGTCCATCATACAAATCTTCAGCCAGATCCTTCACAATGATCCTCTCCCCCACCAGAACGTCATTTATCCAGTCGATCAACACCTACATGGACAGAATTTTAAAAAAATCACTCATAATTACAACTTGACTGAAAATTACCTTTGAATGCACTTAAGTAACAAGCATGTATTATTAAAGGGCCAGTCCATCTATGTTCTTTTGCATGTTTTTCAAATGGAAACTACCACTCAACTGTTGTCAAGCAGCTGTCACGTGGGTCACAGCGTTGATACCCCCATGCCCCAAGCACACCGTTCATTAACAGTGTAAGCAGCATGGATAGTGAAGAAAGTGCTAGTTTGGAAGATTTGAACTTTGAAGTGGAACATTGTGCTATTAAACATTTATTCATGTATATTGGCCTCCTAAAAAGAGGACCACCTAAAGAAATCACTTAGTATAGCATACACTTAGTTTAAGTGTACTGACTTACCTAAATGGTCTGCTCTGTCCACCTGGTGGATTTAGGGCTATCTTTTGCTGTCTCTTGCAAATGTACCAATAATCCAGCTGCATGTCTATGAACTGCTATTTTCAAGTCATTTCAAAGATTTTCAATGGAATTTGTGTCTGAGCTGTTGCTGGATCACTCAAGAACATGGTGACCTTTTTCAAGCCTGACCAGTGTTGATTAGGCGATATTCTGAGGATGAATGTCCTGCTGAGACGTAAATCGTTTCCCCAATCTGAGGCCTTTGGGAGCCTAACAAAAGTTCTCCTTAAGAATTTGCCTGTTTGACTCCAGTGATTGCTCCAGTCCTCACTATGCGCTTGTTCCTGGAGCTGATGCCTGCTCCAGGGCACCATGCTGCCACCTCAAGTTTTAAAGTAGGGTAGGTGTTGCATGTGTGATGAGATGTGCTATGAGATTTGCTTGATGACTCAAAAACCTCAGCAGAAATGCTGACCCAACCAGTACACTTTTCACACTATATATCAGCTCTTTATTTTAAATTATTTGTGTCCTTTGTTGCAAATTATAAAGTGATGCAGAACTACAAAAATTTACATTAAAGTGTGTCAAAGATACCTGCTGGTTAAGTCATTTGAGCTTTACCTTCATGAGCTCCTGCAGTTTGCGGTCATTCTTGGAGTTGGGGTCCACCATGGTGCGCACTTCATTCTCCTCTAATGGATGAGCACAAACAGGATAAATGTTAGAGGTAAGACAGAACATTTAATTCTGAAGTGAGGGAGAATAGCAACAGAACCCACACAAAAATAGCATTTATTAGCTTAATTTAATAAAATATGCGTTGCAGAAAAGCTTTTATTTTAAAGTTACCAAGTTACGGAGCAACATTATGAGACTACTCCATACCAGAAAGAGTAAAAAAACTCCAAACATAATCTGTGCATTATAGTCATTGCTCACTCGCGCTTCTGTACATAAACTTTGGCTTTACCAGCTGCCATTTTCAGTACTGCACACGTGCAACTCGCAATAGGGATGAGGTGGAAGCAAGATGGCTCACTCCTTAGCTACTTCTATTATCAGCTCCAGAAATAACGATGTGTTCAATTCTTTATGGACCACTTCACCGATTTTGCAAGTAAGCTGCTAGATTTACTAGCCCAATGTGGAATTTTACTTGCCCTGGGCATTCAGGCAACCCTTATTGTTGAGCACTGTATGGTCTTAGCATGTCTGCTGCTCCTGTCCACACACCATGTCCTCAGATCACTCAAGTGATGTGTCCACTGCTGAGTACAAAATGCTCCTGTCATTGCACTCCAACACTATAGCTGGCGCTATGGCCAAATCTGACATACTGAATATGGACGTGTTTTTTGCATGTAAAAAGATCCTTTAGCCAGCAATCAATGACCAGCATCTTTTGCTGAATTAGCACTGACCTTTAAATATTTTTTTTAGTACAAGCCAAGAATGTTGCCTGGAAACCAGACAAATCTCAGAGCTCATGTTTTATTAGCTGTGGCAGATGCATCTGGTCCTCCTCCAATTTGGACAGATTTCCAGCACCTTGAGATCTGACAGGCCAGTACCAACTGTCCAATATGACGTGTATTTGAGACGATGACTGTAAAGACAACCGCCATTGAGGCATTTTTAAGATCAACAAGTCGATCAAAAAAATGGATTTGGGCTTTCCTGTTGTTTCAAATATATATGTTAGCAGAATGAGTAAAATCACCTTTTATCTTCAAATCACGTTTTGTTGCTCTAATTGGTTGTGGGTCTATCAAGTTGCATTCAGAGGTATTTTGGTCAAAGGCCGTTGACAACACCACTTGGAAATCAAAAATGAACCAAGAGGTTCCAAACTAATTTGCATTGGGATTTGGTCTGACAAAGTCAGGCAATGCGTGGTAGTCACACACATCCAAATACCATTTCAAGTAACATAAAGAAAGGTCCGCACACTGTAGCTCCTCTTCCACAAGTGACGTTTCGAGCTAATGCTCTTCTTTAGACTTAAAGAAGGCTACCAAGACATGTTTTTGGACATTGACTATTGAGCTACTAAGCTCTCTTGGCTTATGTCATTAAGATACTCATTTAATTATCTTCTGATTTGCTAAATGTTGTTGCTAAATAGTCTGCAGAAGAAAAAAGAGTACATAAATACTTCAAAATGTCAAGCGATAAAAACTAAAATTGAAAATGTTTCAAATAAATAAATACATTCAAAAATCCAGCCAATGGCCTTAAAGCAAACACCTTTAAGCAAATGTATCTGAATGTGTATATGAAGGACTGTGAGTGCAGCTGTTTACCTAACATGGTGTCCTCAGGGTCCAGCTCATAGTGGGAAGGGCTGAGAGGCAGGTTGATGGCGTTTATCCCCTCTTCCTGAAGCTCAGACACTACAAGAAAGAAACACAAACATTATCATCAGATTCATTTAGATCAGGTAAACAATGAAGACGTCAGGCATGTTATAGGACACTACTTGAATTTTCGTTGACCTTTCTGTGATTTTCAACTCCTCCTCTATTTTATATCCATATTATTATAGCCAAAAATTCCATGAAAAGATCAAAACTGCGGTTTAGTACACACTTGGTGCTCTCGTGAATATTTATTGAAGCACGATGTGGGATCAACTCAAAATGAAACAAAAAAGTGCCTGTTAATGAGGGTTGGAACTTTAATTTTTTCTATTATTATTGCGTCAATTATATTTTTTAATTAAAGAAGTAATCAAATCCCATCACGATTTCCAAGAGACCTAAATTATGCCTGTTCGAATCATTTACTATATTCAGCTACTAGTCAAAATTCCAAGGATATTCATGTATGAACAATCATATAAAAACAGAAAAGCACCTAATCTTGATCCTATCCTATTTGAGAAGCTGAAACCAGTGATTGTTCGGCTGTTTTTCTTGATAAATGACCTAAATTATCTATCAATTATATAAATAGCCTGAAATACACACAAAAACACTAGTAAAGAAATCAAAGTTAACAAAGCTAACCACAAGCTAAATGTGTGGCCAAATGCAGCCAGAACAAGGCCATGTGACATGTCTTCCATTGAAGCCCCTTAAAATGCCAACCAATAGAATAATTGCTATGTGACAAGCAGATCAGCTGAGACAAAGACAGAACACCTCCTTGTATAATAATCACTTGCAGTGATCACTTCAGCAGTAGTTTGGACGGCTCCCTAAATGTTCCCTTGATTCCACAAACAACCATTAGCAGACCCTCCATCGAGAGCCTCTTGACGTCAGACAAACACAGAGCGGTGCTGCTTCCTGCTTCTCAGCGGGCTTTACAGAAGCCCAGCATGCCATTCTTCTCAGTGTGTCAGATACCTGAAGAGGCTTGATCACTGCTGATCTCTGTGTCAGACTGTGTGTGTGTGTGTGTGTGTGTGTGTGCGCGCGCGCGTGCGTGTCTGTGTGTGCTGAAAGCATGGAGTGAACATCCTGTGCATTTCTCTGTGTTCACTGGAACAACATCCTCTTAATCAACACCATCCACAAGTGCTTGCATGTGCTATATGTCTGCACAAGCACACTCATATCACCTCACACAGAGGTGTACCAGAATATTCCTACATCTGTGAGTGACACATGCCTCACTCTTTTCATTCTGTGTTGAAAGGATCTTGCATGAAAAGTAAAAATATGAGCAATACTACTTAGAGGTTATGAATTCAAGACAGCTGGGTTTAAGTATGCATGAATGTTGCACTTATTTCAGTCTATCCCAGTAAGAATACCAGAGTCAGTAATTCTGTGGCAGATATACAAATTATGTTTCATGTTAGTTAAAGGGATAGTGCACCCAAAAATGAAAATTCAGCCATTGTCGACTCACCTATATGCCGAGGGAGGCTCTGGTGAAGTTTTAGAGTCCTCACAACACTTGCAGAGATCCGAGGGGGAAGTGGGTAGCAGCACAACTGCACACCTAATGGCTGATGGCGACCCAGATTAAAATGTCCAAGAACACATTGAAAGCACAAAATATCGCCATACTGCTCCTCCGTAGTAATCCAAGTGTCCTGAAGCCCCGACATAAAAAGTTGTTTGGATCTCCGTAAGTGTTGTGAGGACTCTAAAACTTCACCAGAGCCTCCCTCGCCAGAGCCTCCTGCTTTCCCTATTTTCTGTCATGTGATGTTAAAATGTCTGATGTTTATATTAAACATGGCCAAAGTTTCAAATAATGAGGTAGTTCCTGTGAGCAGAAACCTAAGGCTTCAGACCACTCTGAATACTCTGTTTTTAATGGTTTCTTCTGTGGTCGTGCTTACACGTTGCTACATGCTAAAGTCAGGGAAACATGTAATCTTAGTTGCCAATGTTGATAATTTCCCCAATTTCAGATCATATTCCTGTTGGAACATGCCCAGTTGATTTAAAAGATTTTATTGGTGATTTTTACAGTGAAGGAAGTGCCGCTATTCTCCGTTACAGTCATTTCCCAGCTGCACTGACAGAGCAGAGATGCTGAGACGTAGAAGACCTGGAAACACTGACCATTCATAGCAGAGTGGGCTTTTTTGGGAGGTGAGGTTTTTTTTCCCCCTAGGATGGCAAAGGCATTAACTACTCTGCCTCAGGGGCCATACACATACTGTGACTTTTGTGACCTCAAATTCATAGTTTTCGATGTAGACGCACGGCAGGTGTGCACAAACATCAGAGTGACGCCAGAGTAACGCCAGAGCGGTGCGCACACATTCCCAAGCAGCTATTTTCCAGGGCGTGACAGCTGCGCCTTGAGATAAACAGAGTTCAACTTTTGGAATGCAGCAGCGTGCACCACAAGTCATGTGACGACAGTCAACCAATCACAGCTGACATATCTTTCCCTTCTCTCGTAAATATCAGTCTGTGTAAATATGGAAAAGTTGATCATTTTGGCGCAGTGCTGCCAGAGCTTTTTATCTGTCTCATGGATGATAGGCCTACAAACAAACAGTGAGTGGAAGAAGATAGGCTCTGCACTCAGGATTTTAGGTGAATAGGCTATACGATGCTTGCTCCGGTTGCTTAGCAACCTCAGATGCAACCTACCAATGTGCTCTTGAAAGCTGGCTCAAAGAAGGCACAAACGTAGTACCATGTACCTAACCTTGCGTTTTCCAGGCTGCTAAAGACGCGATATGTGTACAGCCCCTCATCCTGCCTGTGATTGGCTTACCCTGATATTCTTACCCTAACCCTAACAAATCTCACTCCTCATGCCTAAACCTGACCAATCCATCCAACAAAAGCACTGAATATTAGCCAGTCAGAGGGAGCAAAGGTGGGTCATGCCTTTGCCATCCTAGAAAAAAAAAATTGTTAAAAAAATGAGTATGAGGAAAATAAAATGTTTTTTGATCATTAAAGCATGTAAACATGTAGGCTACTTGTAGAAACTTAAAGTACAAATATGAACCTGAAATTTGCAATACACATCTGCAGTGCACCGGAACTTTATGCACACAGCCCTCACCTCGTAGCCTGAGTGTCAGACTGAAGCTCCCAGAACCTTCAGTCTGACATCGCCTCCATTGAAGGCGATTTACAAGGGGGAGGGAATTTGATTTTTCCCTAACCAATCAGTAGAGATCAACGACTCACCCAGAATCTGACATCATTAGTATCCATGCCTCGGGGGTGCCGAAAACAAGCGAGCATTGCCCGTTTAAAATGTCTCCGTCGTCGTGCACGCCCAGCTGCATCGCCGTTAAATCCAGCTTAGCAGCTTCCTTAATTTGGTCCTCCATTAACGCGAGTAGTGGCGAAATACCTCGATAGCATCGTTAATGTGGTCTGTAGGATCTATAGCGGTCGCCATTGTTGCTATCCTCACCAGTTACCCACTGGCGGACAGCTTGACATCAGCATGGCGCTGATTGGCTAATCACTAGACCCGCCCCCACCCCCAGCATTCATTGGTCCTTCCATCTTTTGGACGAGATAAATAGCAAATTCATTGCAGTATGCCAGACCAGAGATGCAAGCCTACTCAGTTGAGTGGGCGGGGTCTATGGTCTGGAACCAGGCTACTCACCTTGGGCATCCTAAATAGGCTTGAGCAGTCTCACAGTGTTTCGGTAGACCAGGATAATCAGAAATCCTGACGGTATGATTTTCAATAAAGTCAAAAATACAGATGCTCCTCTTTCTGCACTGAGATGCTGCACTGAGGATGTACTGTATGTAGTCCACTGCGCTGCAACCACAATCACCTCCGCCAGCTGGAAAGCAGCGTGCATCAGTGTCCAAACATAAACTTCCGTTCCATCTGTGGTGCTATGATTGGCTAGTAGGCTATCTTATCGCTCGCTGTCTAATAATCGGTGTCATGCAGGTGAGCTCAGCGGAATATAAAAATTATTTATAGCTAAATGTATCAATAAAAGTAGACAGAAGTGTGTAGCCCAATTTAACAAAGTAGATGTAGGGCCTACATATAGGCTGTTGATGTACTCCAGTAAGAGTAATGATTAGCCTATTCTGCAAAACAACTACTCTAAAAAGTACAATTTATTGAAAATTTTACTGAAGTACATGTAACAGAGTAAACGTAACTCATTACCACCCACCACTGTCAACAACAGCCAAGTATTACTCACAAATTTCTATGAATTATTGACAGCTGATATGGTCAGCCACCAGCGATGTTCAATTTTATCCGGTGAAAGCAACTTTCAGTACCGGCTTAAAGTTCAGTAAAGGAAAGGACAGATTCTGATCGACTTTATTTTGGGCAATATGATCCATTACAGTATTGACCCAGATGTAAGTACTTGGGATTGGCTCGGGACACCTGTATTTGTAAGAGAAAGATTATTCCCAAAAGTTACACTGTCCCACTCTAAAACACTTCAGCCAAGTAAGCTAAAGGAGGATTGATATAACCTAATTTGAGAGACTATTTCTATGCAGCCCAGCTGAGATTTGTTGCATGCTGGAGCCGCCCAAGTAAGCACACAAGATAGAGAGACATAGTAATAAATACGGAATCATTTCACATTCAGTCACCCTGAAATTAATTCAGCTGAGAAACAAAAGGTATAACAGCCTCATGCACTATAATCAAAGCTAAAGAATTTTACCTCCAGCAAAGTTTCACTTTAATGAAGACGGAATTTGATCTTGAAAACTACTATTTATGTAGGGTTATTGAAGTGCTGGGTGGAGCAAACAGAAAAATAAAAGAACCAGGGATTGGCATTCTATGTATGTACACAACACACGTCCACAAATTCCAGGATATGGATGGAATTTGGTTTAAAGAATTTAATTAGTTTTTTCCCCCAACACCTCACATTAAAGATAAATGGCATATTCAAACAGCAGTGTTGCACATCCTGTGGGCACATAATTACTCTTTACTCACCATGTGAAGTATTTTTATGTTATAAGACACGTGGGCAGCTAGATATTGTTTTGTGAATTGATAACAGAAGAAAGAAAAAACAATGGAACAATGTTGGGCAGATAAGTGCATTAAGAGGGGTTCAAAACATTTTATAGTTACTGTCAGTAGCTGGCAATTTACAGACTCATGAGGTATAGCTGTGATACAATAACACCATACCAATTAGCATGATCTCATATTACTGTAATTATCACTTGTGCTATTTAAGGATGAGCAATTATATAGGAACCAAGGTCGGGCGTTAGGATGATGCCTGGTGGGTATATTTACATCCAATATGAAGGTGTAATGACCAGTCAACTTACTCACCAGCTGCATTTTCACACTGATATGTCAATCAAGTGTGCTATGATTATTTTTCTATCAGTTTGAGTGTTAAAAAAATGTGCTCACCTCGATTTACACATCGTATATGCTCAGAGCAGATTTGATTTGTTGTTAGTCTTATAAGCAGACAGAAAACGTATCGCAGGCATCCTCAGTGTCCTCACTGTATACATCACTCCTCCCCCTCTGGGCCAGTGTCATAAAATGAGAGTATGTATCTATGCGCTTGTTTGAATAAGGTTAACAATAAAAAGCAACATCAATCAGGAACACGTCTCCAGCGTGATGCCTAAATGTGAGGAAAGAATGCATGCTGATGTCCTACCTGGAGGGCAGAGCGCTCCACAGCCCATGTCTGTCTGCCTCCGTCCCCCTGTTTCAAGCATTCTCGCCTGGCTAGCAGGACCAGCTTCCTCCCCTGCAACTCATCCTCCACAGGCTGAGCTCACAAGTCTCAGATAAAACACCTGATCCCAATATTAATACTGTCTTTGCTCTATTTTCCACAGAGGAATAAAATGACCTATTACCTCCCTTCATTTATGTGCCTTACTTTCTGTGTGCACTACAACCACACTGCACACAGTCTGTGTCCGTCTGTATGCATCGCACAGCCCTCACTAATGCTCTCAAACCCTCTGACCTTCTCCTCTCTTCTCATCCCATCTCGTCCCCATCCTACAGCTCATTTTCTCTTCCCTTACCCCCTTTTCCTTCTCCATCCTGCCTTTACTCCTGCCCTCTCTCTCGCCAGCACACGCAGCGACTGCCATAAACGTCACAAGGACTTAAATCTAATCAATGATCTCCACGACAGCAGCCAGCCCACGTTTTCCATCAAATCATGGGGCACTCGGTGTATACGTGTATGTGCGGCGAATACGAGCCAGCGTGAATGTAATGTGATTGCATGCATGTCCTGTAGACAAAGGCAACAAAAAATGGGGCTCAGCTGTGCAACAGTATCCTGAATGACACAAAGTAATCATCCAACTGAAAGAGACCTTTCTCATTTGATGATAAAACCTGGCCTTTAACAATGAACGCCATGCTCTCTGAAGCCTGCTGTATTCCCCAATCGGCCCTGCCAGGGCTATAAACTGAACTGAGACTTTTGGAGGATTCCTATTTACAGCGCCACCTTGGTTGTGAAAGTCCAACACAGCAGGGTTTATAACTACTGTTAGGCAAAGTGAGGTGTGCTGAAGTGTGTGCTGAGTGTGCACAAGCAGGAATGAATCCCTTTGAGCACTAGAGCTGCTGTTCTGTATCTGACCGTGACCTTTGACCGTGCTCTGGGAATCAACCATGCAATGTTACTACTTGTGTTCCCAGTGTCTGTGAAAGCAGGGAGGGTGTTGGAGGAGCCTGCGGTCTCAGTCTGTGACGGGCCTGTGTTTACTCGTGCTTCATTCCTCACTTATTACAGTAGTAGCGGATTCAATACCTTACATGGCGACAGACGCAGCCCGCGGCCATGAAAACACACACAAGTAGCCACACGTTGTAGTTTATGGTGTTCCTTTTTTATAAATAAATGTTCAAAGCTGAATTCTAAGTGTAAATTAATGTTAGACGTGTTTGCTCTTAGAAATTTAGGTGCGTAGTACGTTAATGTTAAACTTGTGGGGACTGTTGCTACACTGAAAGACTGCTGTGGTGCAACAAAGTGTTATAACTCAACATTTTCATTGTTACTTCTGAAAACAATACCATACATCGAGCCGACATCGTTTCCGCCCGTTTCTGGCTCGTTATTTCGCGAGCTGTTTACCTTCTTTTGCCTTTTTCCTTCTTGCCAAAGTTCCACCAAGTTTTCCCAGGAAAGAGTCATCTTTCTTTCTGGAGGACGGAGATTTGGGCGTCGGAGATTTCGGAGAGGACGGGGACTTCTGAGGCGAAGAAGCCATGGTGGTGACGGTGATTTAATCCGGGACAGTTCACACTAAACTGTCCGAGTGGTCGTGGAAATGAAAGTTGGTTGGAAAGTCAAGTGAAAAAACAAATCACCGTCCACTCCCTAAAGCGGAAACGGAATTCCAGACATTTTCTCCCGAAGTTGGCTGAAGGGTGGCCCCTCCTCTGTGGAGGAGGAAGAGGAGGAGGAGGAAGAGGAGGAGGGCTGCTGGCCGTGGGAAGTGGAGGCTCCACTGTGGCCGAGGGGTACCAGGAGGAGCGGAGGGTCCCAAAAAGTGGAAGTAAATATATAGTTATACCACAAGAGGCCGTGCTTTGCAAAGTGTTTGAATAGCTACATGTTACATGGGTGACATGGCAGTGTGAATAGCTTCTTACATTGTACCCAATATTATTTGTGTGAACAGAGTGATAATCCAGTGTCTTCCATAAATGCAAAAAGAAAAAAAAGTAAACTAAAAAAACTATTTTGCAAAAACAAAATGTTTTTATGAATCTCAATTTTATGCTTCCAGATCTGCAATTTACGCACAGTCTATTTTTTTTTTTTTAATTTTTAATCATTAATTTATTTTGTATATCAGCAAAACTGTTTTAAAGTTGCACAATATTTTGGTGTGTTTACACAAATCGTTTTTGTATTTGTGGAAGTTGTTTTATTTATTTACAGATGACACATTTACACACAGATTGTCTGTCTCCTCATACAAATAATACTGAGACAAATCAATCAAATCAATCTCCTTACATACTGTACATACATGTGTGTCTGTACATATACAGAAACAAAGTGACACACACACGCACAGTTTTTTCTGCCTTCAGTGACTGAAAATATATTAACTGGGCTTATCTAACTCAATTTGTGTAAAAATGGGCAACTCTGAAGGTGATACATTCTTTATTGCACGGTGCTAAGGGGACAAATGCAATCAAGTCTTTAACTGTTTCACATTTAATTCATGATTCAAAATTACCTCTGTCACACAAGCACAAGCACACACACACACTTTCCCCAACCTGTAATCTTAAAAGTAACCCAATCAGTCTAAAGTCAAAATAACAGATTTTACAGCTCAGAGGGTACGATCATAATGAAGGTGACCTGGAAGTAATTGAGGGTTAGGGAAAACTTGAAACGCAGCTACTTCCTTGTACAAAGCTTAAAGGTTAAATTTTGCCTTAAGAACATACTATGGGGAACTTGGGCCCACTAAAAGAAGAAATGTAGGAGCTTTGGGGCAGCAAAAATGAGAGATTTGATGAATGAAAACCATCTCAGTCAACTTTTGCTGATTGAAAAAATGAGTGTGTTTTAGGACAGTGTTTTTAAAGTGAATTTGGTGAAAAGTTGTTTTATTTAAATGGACAAGAAAGTACCCCATTAAGCTAATGGCGTGCTCACCTGTGGGTTGGCCCCATTTCAACTCAAACAAAAAATACCTTAATTGATAAATACATTAAATTAAAATACAGACTTTGATTTGATTTTGATTCAATAGGTTATTTTATGAACGACTTCAGAGCTTGTGTAGCAATGTATTTCAGCTCTGCAGCTTCTCTGGGTAATGCAGTTCAGCTTCCAGGTTTTTCAGCAGTGCAGTCAATACATTTGAGCATTTTTTTTTTAAATTTTCAGTCAGTTTGTTTTGTGTTTCTGTATTTTCAGCAGTGCTTTGAGATTCAGTTCAGCTTTCAGCATTCACATGCATTTTCAGGAAACGCACTTTATTTTTTTTCTGTTATTTAAGTGCTCTTTAGCTTTTGCTAGATTCTTTAGTTTTAGCTAAATGTTGTCATTCATTCATTCATTCATCTATCTTCTGGAGGCTGGAGCCTATCCCAGCTGACATTGGGCGAGAGACCCTGGACAGGTCGCCAGACTATCGCAGGGCTGACACATAGAGACAGACAACCATTCACGCTCACATTCACACCTATGGACAATTTAGAGTTATCAGTTAACCTAGTCCCCAATCTGCATGTCTTTGTCATGTCTGGTGCCTGGAGAGAACCCACGCTGACACGGGGAGAGCATGCAAACTCTACACAGAAGGGCTCCCACACCTGGGATCGAACCGGCAACCCTCTTGCTGTGAGGCGACAATGCTAACCACCACACCACCATGCCGCCCATGTTGTGAGCATGTATATCATAAATACCTCAATTAAATTTTATCTATATATTTACCACTAGTCCAACCTTTCAAATTAAAACAATCGTCCATCCTGACTTACCGATAGTTAGACATACAACTGACAAGAAACATGCTGATGGGGTGCTTATGTTACAGTATAAAAGACGAGTTACAACCCTAACAACTCTGAATAAAAAATATGTAGCAAATTTAAAATTACTCAAAACTTTAAAGTCATTTTTATTTAAGATTTTTCCATTTAAAAGTCTCAAAGCAGCATAAAACAAACAAAAATATACAGTTTTTATCATGAAAACATGAAAACTTACTCTGAATTTAGTGTTAATTCACAATATAAACAACCTTTGAAGAAATGTGGATCCTTGTCCTGGGATTAAAACTCATGTAAACACATAATTCATCTTCTCATGAGGGAGGTAAGCCTGCATTTGACTCACAGCCCATACACTAGGTTAAAACCAGTAAAATGAAACAATCACAGTTTAACTGACAGTAGTAGTCATGGAATAAATCCACCAAGAATCACAAAGCGCTGTGCAGATGCTGCCCTGTGAATGAGTTTTTAATTTTGCGGCAACTTGTGTCAAAATAAGGGCTGCACGAAATGCAAAAAAATATATTGCGATTATTTTAACAGATACTGCAATTGCGATATGAAGCGCAATTGTCATTTTTGCATTTCATTTTCACTGAAAAAAAATGAAGATGATGTGATTTTTGCCAAAACAAGCATGTTCTCTTACATGTAGAACATGATTTGTAGGCTGAGGCATCTCTACAGAACCACAATGCTTCATTTATAACAGTGTGTTGTGACACATTTCAGCTTTATCATTTAAAAAAAATGCAGCTCCTTCTATTTGGATATTGCACTTGGTCATTTTGCAATTTTAATATTTCGATTAATTATGCAGCTCCAGTCACAATGGGGCAAAAGGTGACATTGAGCCACCTGGCAGAGGCACATCTTACCAGCTGGCTACAAATATGTGGCAGTTAGATTTCCATTTCTCCTGTGTTCACCAGTGTCTGGGTGTAAAAATAATTTTATTTGACAGTGTTCCAGCACAAAGTGAAAAAAATAACAATATTAAACTACACACAAGAGAGCTTACACTCACAAACAGCTACAAAGTGACAAACAGTGAAGTAGATAAAGCACATCACATTATGACACAGATAAAAAAACACACACACAGTGCAAAACACTAAAACTTCAGGGAAAAGTGTTGAGTCGTTCCATGTGCTATCCAGTGAGGCTATACAGTGTTAAAATAACAACAAATATGTCACAACAGTTCCACTCATAAGGCGAGCAACTACATAAAGCGTTTGCTGATTAGGCAGTTAGTTTGGTTTATGAGGTGTGCCAAAATGTTAGCGGTCAGTCACATTATTAGAAGTGGTTAATCATAGTGTACATCCAGTTTCAGGTCAGTGTCAGCCTGCGCCATCACGGATTACACTTCTGAGCACAGAGGTCAAATAACCTTAATGGCAGAGATGTTATTAGCCCTCATGGCTGTTAAGGAAGTCATTAGCTCAGGCTCCATTCCCATTTGTCCTCAATCTGTTAGCTCAGCATTCCAGCACACAGATGAAGCCTTTGTCTTGAAGCTGACCTCTTTAGTGGGAATTAACACCTCAATCTTCGTGACAGTTCTTTCCTCCCCACATTATCTTGATGTGTAGCTTTTATGAGAATAAGCCAGACACATACTAGTAGGGTAAAGTTTCACCCTGTTTGTTTAAAACAGTGTCACATCATTCTGCGTTTTACCACTGAGATGCTCAACATTCAGCCTTCACTCCAGCTTCTCCTGCCCCCAGCTGTCATCCGCCTGGGCCCAGTGAATCTCGTAGCCCTTGGACAGCACGAGGCTCTCCAGGTCCCTGTCCTCAGCCCTCTCCTTTAGCCTCTGCTCCTCCAGTATCGACACCAACATGTCTCGTTTCTCCACCGTCCTCATGATCTCTGCCAAGATCTCCTGCTCCTGCTGCAGCTCAGAGGCGCTCTTATTTGTATCTGAAGTGGAAAAGAGTGGAGGAAGGTAGAAGGACTGTTATGCACAATTATGTCTGACTATCAGATTGTGTGTTTATGTCTTTTCAACCCTTACCTTCTGTTGCCATCCTGTGTCGAAGGTCTTGCTGCAGTCGGCTCTGCGTGTCCTCCAGTTCAAGCTCCTGAGCACTAGGAGAAGAGAAAAATCGTGTGACCTCTACTGGTGAGAAATAGCAATTGCATTCAATATTCATTTATGTTTTCCATTACAAGTCATTAATCCATGTGTGATCTGATGCAGTCACTTACAAGATCATGAGCTCAGACTCGTAGCGCGCCAATCTGTTCTTCTCCAGAACGAGTTTAAACCAGGACTGATAGAGCTGGGCCTCGTCACTGTCATCTGTCTGAGATGATTCTGGGAGAGGAGGAGTGAGAAAGCAAAGAGGGAGGAAGAAGAGAGGGAGATCAATGGGAATGAATGTGGGAGGGTTGGGAGGGAAGGAAAGAGGCAGGATGGCGAAGAAAAAAAAACATATTTTGTAGTTTTACATCAATTACATAAAGCCATTAGGAGAAAAAAATCATACTGGAATCAAACACACACACACAAACACACACAGGGCATCTGCTTTGCGTCAGCCTGACAAGACCTCACTATTCACCAGAACACAAACAAAGCCCTGTACTGTAAAAAGATGAAGCAACAATGAAGTCTCACTGTCTATTGAGAGTAAAGCCATTAACTGTTAGCGGGATTACAAGGCAATGTTTTTTTCTGAATGGTCTGAAAAGTATGTACAAATCAATTAAAAGTGTAGAAGAAGAATGAGGCTTTCACAGTGGAATTCCATTGAGCTTACTGTAGATGTAGATTGAACCATGGTGTTATGGTTCAGAGCTCTGTCATTAAAAGGAGCTTTGTAATGGACCTGTGAAAGACACTGGTCTGTGTGTGTGAATGTTGTTTGGTACCTGTTTCTCCTCTTATGATCTTTTCTATAGCCACTCCTCTCTCCTCTAGGTCTCTCTGTTTCTCTGCAACCTCCTCCAGTTGTCTCTGGATGGCCTGGGCAATGCAAAATGAGATATTATATGACACACATGATCAAAGGAAATGACTGTTACTCTGTCCAGGAGGTGTGGATGTCTCTGAATAATCTAGAGAACACATCGTTGACAGTTTTTGAAGCCACAGTTCCTTCGGTAAAAACTAGTTGCAATAATGGACTATTCAGAGTGACCAGGTCAACAGTTCTGGAAAGAGATGTTGCTGTTGGGTTTTTCTATCTAAGAGTGTTGTGAATACCACAAACAATATTTCATTAACCTTCATTACATTTGAATTATGGCAGAAATTTCAGAGACAGATATCTGAAAACCTGGACAAAATATAAAATTATCTGCATGGACATATTGTGTTAGAGTTTTTGCAGAGAGCTTTATGAAAAGATTAATACCAATCTCATGTCTGTACATTCAATATTAGGCCAGAGCCACCAGGTGCCTTATCGTCAACACCAGAAACAGGGGTAAAGACTAGCCTGGCTCTGTCTGAAGCTAAAAGAATATCTTGTCAGCACATTAAAAGCTAACTAATTAACACGCTTTATCTTGTTTGCTTATTCAATGCAAAACAAGAAGTTTAAAAATTACATTTTGTAGTTCTACCAAGCAGCAACACATGCAAATGCGCAAGTGTTAAAAACTGCAGTTCCTCGAATGTCCTCTTGAGGACATCCTCATAGACCCTGTGTTAAAATGCCCAACTTCACAGCAGAAATAAACATGTTACAGCCCAGTACAAAAAACAGTTTTGATCTCTATAGCTAATTTCCCCATTCATGACAACTGGTAACATAACCATGGCGTAACCCAGTAACGAGTAACGATTTGGTCGTCAAAAATGGTTTTTATCAGTGTTTAGTTGTGCAAAAAGACCCTCTAGGGAGTCAGAAATTCCATTATTCTTGGAAGTACATTTTGTTTTAATGGTTTACACCTGTTTTTTGCTAGCAAAAATTAGCATTAGCATTATCACAGGTAAACACAGACTGTAATGCCATGTGCTAACCAAGCTAGCAGCTAGTGTTAAGGTTAGCTCCACTCAGTCGTCCAAATATATTCACTTCTGGCTACAAAAATCCAAGATGGCGACAGCCAAAATGCCAAACTCAGGGCTTCAAAATGGGAGTCCACAAACTAAAGGGTGACATCACAGTGGCTACATCCATTATTTTATCAGTCTATGAGCTCTACTGGATTATTGAGGCCTGCACTGATATCCATAATTGGGCGTTTAAACAAACCAATAAGGATTTTTTTTTAATTGACCAAATACTGAGCAAGTCTAACTCTACTCTCATAAAGTGAATGAAAGTATTTCCCAAAATACTGAATTATTCTTTCAATGTGGAGTTATGGATAAAATATAAAAAATAATTTTGCCATTTGCAGCCCAAAGGTCAACTTTAGACTGGTGTCTAGTGCAACTTTAATGTGCACACACAGACATCAAAAAGCATCAGAGTCCAACAGGAAGGTGAAGAACAATGACACCACTCTGTTAAATCTAAAAAAACTGAAGCAGGCATAATAAGTACATTTTCAGTACAATCAGGCTGAGCACACACTGAGCTGCACTATACTTATCCAAACACAGTGCAGGAGTGAACCTTTGCTCTTTGCCCTTCTGCAGAGCATCTGGTAAATCTTGAAAATATAAAATGTCTCATGATCACTGGTAGCAGAAAGCCCTTCACCCAGTCAGATAGATAGTGGGAATTTCAGGGCAGGTTAAGAGACGCAGTGTGCTGAGACCATGGACAGCTCTCCGTTATGAACCATCCTGTTAAAAATAAGTGAATCTATGAGAAAGAACAGTACCTGAGCTCTGTGAAGCCTCTTCAGCAGTTCTCTTTTAGCCTGCTGGGCAACCATTTTCTCCTGCCTCCTCCTCTGTCTCTCTGGATACAGCTGGGACAAGAAGAACAGAACATTTCAGAAAAAAATGTACATGCAAATATAGTATCTGTAACAATACCCTGCACTGTGCTGTCTTTTAGCACACAGAAATGGTCTGTACAAACTTTCTGATTGGATGTCAGGTTTTCATTGTCATCGTCACTAGAGGAGGGCTCTTCAAGATTGTGTTGTGTGGAGGCTGGATTAAAACAAAAGAAACAAGTGAGAATAGCCAAGTAACTTTGAAAAAAGTTTGCACAAAAGAAGTACAAAACAGCGGTTTCATTTATAACTTTGTAAAACTGATAATATTTCATGGTGTGAATCTACAAAAATAAGACACAATGCGCTAAATTCACAATTAGATCTTGAAGACTGAATGCCAAATGTTCATGCAGATAAAAAGTGAAGGCTAGAACACACTCTGATTTGACTTTTTAATTTTTCCACAAGTAGGTTTTGGGCAAGGAGTGTTTCTTCAGCCTGCACTCTGGCAATCTCATAAACAGTATACACAAGTGGGGTAGATCCCAGCTGACCACAACCAGCATAACAAGTACATCACAGCAGGTGGAGTGTCTCATGATATAAAATACTGAAACATGAAATACCGAAGAAAAAAAAACCCCAGCCCAAATTATATTCACTTCATAATAAACAAGCAAATAAAATCTCCTCACTCTTCCCATTGGAAATGAAAGTTATCAAGGACACGTACCCAACACTCCCTTTGGAAAACGAGTGAATCTATCCATGACACTTAGAAACATCAGCCTGTTACAAGGAATTGCATACTTAGAATCTTTTTGGGGCTATATGGGATACTTATCCATAATCAGTGTATTGCACAATCTAGATGTCAGTTGGCGCATGCTCAGTTTGGAGAAGCCGGCTGGAGCTTTGATTTGGAACAGTGACTTTGGAACCACATGAGCTGTTGGTCTACTGCTGCCTCGATCAGTTAGTTCGTTTGTGTCATTGTGTGACTTTGGTGTTAAGTTCAGATTCACCAAAGTCACACAATAACCCGAACAAACTAAGTGATGGAGGCAGCAGAAGACCAGCAGCTCCTGTGTTCAGAGAGTCAAAATGACTGTTTCTGTCAATGGACTCTGGTGACTGGTGGCTGTCTGATTAAAAGGTAAAGCAGTGAAAATACTGTCAATATAACATACACTTATACTGTTATAGACATTTTTAAGGGGCTAAACAATGTTTTGTTGCTGCATCTGCCCACAGCAGTACATTGCTTAGCTTCAGTGTCGGGAATTTTGCTTCTCCTCTAAATCAGGGCTGTGCCGACAGACATTTCCTGTTTGTAATACACTGACTATGAATATATATTCCAGACAACTCTACTTTAAATAATCCAAACTATGCCTTTCACAAAGGATCAAATACGTATGTGTACTTTGAAAGGGGTCACTCATGCTCTGCTAACTTTGAGCTCTGTTTTGGTTTCTGGGCCACAACTTAACTGTTGTGGTTGACTTCCACCGCTCTCATCGGTGGTGTTTTCAGATGCATCAAAGGCAGGCAACAAGCACTGATACACCCACTGTATAATAATGTTCAGCATCATCAGTAAACAGACAGAGTTAGCCAATAGCTGATGAACAGATTGGAGCATTTAGCAGCTAAAGAGGAGCTCAGGAGATAAATGTATGTTCATTAAGTCACCTGAAACATGACTCCGAACAAATACTGGCTCAATATGTGCTGGATGTGTTAATAAGCAAGTGCTGACTGCTAATACGTTCACCATGACAGCTTCATAAAGTATTAATATTTCCATGTTGTGTTTACAGTTTGTTGCACTGCCCCCAAGTGGCCAAAAGATCTATTCATGCAGGTTAAAGAGTTGTTGTTCTGGTTAAGAATCACTAACCTTTGTTTCTGAGGTTGCTGAGTATCGTCCTGATTTCCTTTTGCGCCTCCTGGTCCCGCCCCTCACTCTCTGAGTCCTCCCTCTTCCTTAGCCTCAGGGATGAAAACAAGTTGACCCTCCTTCCAGTAAACGGGGCCATATCATCAGAGAACACGCCTCCAGAGTCTCTACGGCCCTTCAGCGACACCTGCTGCAACAGAGAGGGCAGGTCCTGCCCGCCCCCCCATGGATTGGCCTCTACAGACGCCAACCGATCCCTATGCTTGCCAGCTGTCTTCTCATCCTTTGATGGGTCTGGACCTGCAGTGTTGAACAGGGAGCTTAAGCTCAACGCTCCTTCTGATATGGGCCTCTGTTTGCGGGGGCCATCACGCTTGGTCCTCCTGGTAAAGTGGAGTACAAATCATAATGCGCATTCAGTTTGAATCGAATCAAGGAATGAATAACCAAAAAAAGCAGTTTGGGCTGATAAGATGTTTACAGAAAAAACTTTAGTATTTTATACAAACATTGTGACTGCAGTGTTGGACCTGCTGGAGGGATTGGTCACACTAAATGTTCTCCTGAAGGCGTCCGCTATAAGCTGGAAGGTTGAGGGGGACGAGGCGGAGGTTTGGCTCTGAGATGGCTCCCCATCCTGGCCCGAGTCTGTCTGAGGCTTATCGGCTTCTGTCTCTGCTTGTACCTGATAAAACATCAGAGGACAGGAAAAATGCGGTTAAAATAATGTGGAATTAACTCCTCTTATCTCACTCTCATCACTCACTTTGGACCACTGCCTTACACTGGAAGGAGTAGTGAGAATAAAAGAGGAGGAAAAATTAATGTGCAGGTTTATTCTTCTCTAGAACCACTGATATTGCTGCCTTGATAAATGACTAACTCTACCTGGTCTTTATGTTGATGTGTGTTTTTGGTTTTAGTGTTAATCAGAGTTTCCTCCTCCGGTGCGACTGGCATGTCCCAGTTCAGAAGCTTCTCTTTCTCAGCAAGAGATAGCATCAAACGTTTCTTTGGGTTGGACAAGCTGCCGACTGTCGTTCCTGCAGATGGGTGCTCTTCACTCTTCTCACGTCCCTCTGAGGGTTCCTGGGTATCTGCTGATGTCTTGGAACTGCTGTCTGAGATCTGGGAGAACAGGAATCTTGTCAGTGCACAAAAGTCTATTTGCTTACACAGGGTTATTAAACATATCTATGCAACGTCAATTAATTAGACAGAAGACTTTTTTTTTTTTACTCTAGTTACATTATTTTCAATGGTAAGATTTGAGTAGATGTACTTATACACTATATGTGGTGCGTATTGAGTGAAGCTAGAATAGATCACGTTACATACAGTTTGTTTTTCCACTGAAGTGATCTCCTCAAAGTCAGAGTCCACTTCAGGGACAGTCTCTGGTCCGTCTTTGTCCATCGACCAGCTTCTCTGGAAGTGCTTGATGAAGATCAGAGGGAAGGCTGTAGGATGGCAAAAAGTTAGTTAGTCATTTGTTTGAGAGCATCTTATCACACTTGTGTCATTCAGCCTCTCAAATGGAAACTGAAATATAATTATGGAAACTTTGCAAAATATCAGTTGTTTGTCAAAGTTGTTTCTTAACACTTATTATAACCAGCACAGAGCATGATTCAACACTACTAACTCTATCAAAGATAAACAAAACAGGTCTTTTTCACAGAAGACATTTTGAATTGTCACAGCAGGAAAGCACAGGGGATAAACAAAATGGCTGGGTTCCATTTAGCTGCGTCAGTTTCATGGTCCTGGTATTGTGCATGCTAGCTCACTGTCACACTGTCATGGCTCACTGGGACAGTGGGACACCTGTGTTTTTCCTGTGATGACTAATTGAAATGTCTGCTGTGAAAAAGGCTTTGTATTATATGGGGCTTATAAAGCAAGTGATGCAGTTAGCTGAGCTCAGGATGTGGTTTGCAAATGTGAAACAAAGAAAGTCATTCAAATTCAAAATTTGCGTACAGACATAATGTGTTGTGCTGCATTGTTCCCCGACAAAACAACTGATCTGATACACCTAAAACATCTGAAAATAAATATTGCTGAGACTATAGAGCAACGTTGATGAAAACAAAAAAGAACCTCCGGCAATGACTGCTGTCAGATTAACAACAATACTGACCTCTAGTGTTGTACATGCTGCATTACAAGAGTGTTCATTGCTGCACAGACCTCAGACACACTATGCGTTACAATATCCATACTACCATACTGTATAGTATGCCAGGAAAAGATTTAGTATGTCCCAATACAGTATGTCAAATCAGTGTGCCAAAAATACCAGGATGTTCTACTACATCCCTTCGGATTTTGAAAGCCAGCATGCTTTTCTGACTATTCTGACCCACAATCCTCTGCACAGAGAAAGATATGTCAGATCCACTGTTTGAAGGTCTAATGATGGATGACATGCAGATAATCAGTCAGTTGGTAATAAAAGGAATATTATTTGCTTAATTAAGTAAAATAATCATAAATATAACTAACAACAAAAGGGCATAAGTATTAAATATCAATGACATGAAATGTATGGCCTCTGTAATTTCATGATTGGGAATATAATATGATTAGAAGAATCTACAGTGGATGCAGTTGTAACTTATTGCAAAATAATAACATCAGAGCTCTCCAGGTTGACCTCCATCTCTAGCGAGCTCGTTGAATGATATTTTGTTTTATCTCCATGGTAACAGATATATGAGACGGTCAAAGTTCAAGGTGTAACGTTGTGAGGAAGTAGAATGTCCCCATTGTGTGCATACTGCATGCAGCAGTAGGTACTTTTTAAGGGCAGCTGTAATACCTACTAAAAGTAAATAGAAAAAGTATGTAATTCGGAACACACCAAGAGTCACAGCGCAGTGCCTCTTCTTGTCTGTTATGAAACCTCCCCACTGACAGTTATTTGATTTATAGGGCTTGGAGCCAGGGGGGCATTAGGTGCAATTTTGGGCGAATATGAGTAGTATATCAAATGAAAGCTCCCAGTGAGATCTTTTCAGTGCCAAAATGACAAACTGAAATGATGACACATGTAATTAAAAGAACACTAAAAGGTGTAACAGTAAAAGTAAATTCCTGTCTGTGCCAGGAGGGCACAAGTGGGCTTACATCCTTTTGGCACTGAACAAAGCTTTGACAGAGCATGCCACAATGATTTGTTCGGTGCCAAAAGGGAGTAAGCTCACCACAGCAGAGGAGGTTTTAATATGTTCGATGGAATATGAACCTGATGACATAGTTGACTTCATATCGACTCAGAGCCAGAGGGAAAAATGAAGAGGAAAAAGAGATACTGAGAACTTGGAGACTGACATGCCCTGACATAAAGACGGAACAGTTTAGGCCAAAGTTATATTAACATATTAAATGTCTGTTTGCCCACAAAAAGGGTTAATGAGAAGATCCGTGTCTCTTGTCCGTACAAATGCAATGAGAATTTCCCCAAGTCAGAGAGGTTACAAATAGTTGAGTCACCAATGGGGGATTTAACCTGGCAACACACTTCATCATTAATGTGTAGTGAAAACAGAAAAGAAGAAGCAGAGAACTGAAGGACTGATTTAAGTATAATTGATATATTTTAATTGAAATTAAAGTGTTTTTCTGATGTACACCCATTTTCTGCATTAGTCTATTGGGAAAATGTTTGTGCCAAAATGTCGTGTCTCACTCTTCTGACATTTATCTAACATTAAATAAATACTTTTCAACATAAACTCTAGTAATATTGTTTTCATAGTGATGCTATATCAAATACTGTAATCAGTGCATGGCAACAGCAGCTGAATCAGGTTTGATGAACATTTGTATTGGCTCTTCTGTAAAATGTGATCTAACACACCACTTTGGCTCCAAGCCCACGACTGCAATGCTTGTATATATATGTGTATACGTCACAGAAACACACAAATCTATTTACAGTAATATTACAGCCCCTCTGCTTAGAACTAAAATTAATATTGCCTCGGTGTGTGAATATGCAAAAACGATGTTGGACTCCGTAGTTTTCTCTGGACCCCTCCCAAATCTGACCAGTGATGACATGTTTAGCCGCATGTCATCATTTAATCGCTGGCTGTCCAGGTGGTGTCCAGCAAACGATGTGGGTTTCGTTAATAATCGGCAAACTTTCTGGGGAAAACCTGGTCTTATTAGGAGAGACGGCATTCATCCCCCTTTGGATGGAGCTTCTCTCATTTCTAGGAACCTGGCAAACTTTATTAGTAATTTAAATCCCTGACAACCCAGAGTTGAGATCAGGACTCAGAGTCACAGTCCTATACGCCTCTCTGAGCTTCTAGTTCAGTTACCCAGCCATAGTTTTCATAGTTTTATACAAACGGTGTCTGTCCCCCGACCACCTAAATTATTTAAATCTAAAATTAAACAAAGAGGAGTTGCGCATAACAACCTCATAAAAATTAAAACCTCTTCTGTGACAGAAAGACAAAACAGGAGAATTAAATGCGGACTGTTAAATATCAGGTCTCTATCGTCTAAAGCAGTGTTAGTAAACGAATTAATATCAGATAATCATATTGATTTACTCAGTCTCACTGAAACCTGGCTGTGTCAAGAGGAATATGTTAGTCTTAATGAGTCCACTCCTCCCAGTCATAATAATACCCACATTCCTCAGGCAGCGGCCGAGGAGGGGGAGTTGCAGCCATTTTTAACTCTAGTCTGTTAATCAGCCCTAAACCTAAACTAGATTATAATTCATTTGAAAGCCTCGTTCTTAGTCTTTTACATCCGACCTGGAAAACCTCGCAGCCACTTTTATTTGTTATAGTGTACCGTGCTCCTGGCCTGTATTCTGAATTTGTATCTGAATTCTCAGAGTTTTTATCCAGTTTAGTTCTTAAATCAGATAAAGTTATTATTGTAGGCAATTTTAACATTCATGTCAATGTTGATAATGACTCCCATGACTCCCTAGCTACCGCGTTTATCTCATTATTGGACTCTATTGGCTTCAGTCAGGGTGTACATGAACCCACTCATTGTTTTAACCATACCCTCGATCTAGTTCTGACGTATGGAATTGAAATTGATAACCTAAAAGTCTTTCCACAGAATCCCTCGCTATCGGATCATTATCTGATTACTTTTGATTTCTTTTTACTCGATTACACGCCACTCAGCAACAGTTACTATACTAGATGTTTATCAGATAGTGCTGTCGCAAAATTTAAGGAAAAGATTACTCCGTCGTTAAATTCAATACCAAGTCCCTAACAGAGGTTTCCTGTACCGACTTTAACCTCTCCCGAATTGATCATCTTGTCGATAGCGCCGTAGGCTCGCTGCGAACAACACTTGACTCTGTAGCTCCTCTTAAAAAGAAGTTAAAAAAGCAAAGAAAGTTCGCTCCTTGGTATAACTCTCAAACCCATAAGTTAAAACAAATATCGCGAAAATTTGAAAGGAATTGGTGATTAACCAAACTGGAAGAATCTTGTTTAATCTGGACAGACAGTCTCAAAACTTATAAGAGAGGCCTCCGCAATGCCAGAGCAAACTATTACTCAGCATTAATAGAAGACAATAAGAACAACCCCAGGTTTCTTTTCAGCACTGCAGCCAGGCTGACTGAGAGTCAAAGCTCTATTGAGCCTTGTATTCCTTTAGCCCTTGGCAGTAATGATTTTATGAGCTTTTTTAATGACAAAATTCTATTAGAGGCAAAATTCATGACCTCCTGCCCTCAGATGGTAGGCCTACCTATCTAACCTCAAACACAGCTGTAAAACCTAATATATATTTAGATTGCTTCTCTCCAATTTCTCTTCAAGAATTGACCGCAGTGATTTCTTCATCTAAATCATCAACGTGTCTCTTAGACCCCATCCCAACTAGGCTACTTAAGGAGGTCTTTCCTTTAGTTAACACTCATATATTAGATATGATCAATCTATCCTTATTAACAGGCTATGTACCACAGTCTTTTAAGGTAGCTGTAATTAAACCTCTCCTAAAAAAGCCCACCCTGGATCCAGAGGTGTTAGCCAACTATAGACCAGTATCTAATCTTCCCTTTCTTTCAAAGATCCTTGAGAAAGTAGTCACAGACCAGCTGTGTGATTTTCTCCATGATAATAATTTATTTGAGGAATTTCAGTCAGGATTTAGAGTGCATCATAGCACTGAGACAGCACTAGTTAAAATTACAAATGACCTTCTGATTGCTTCAGACAAAGGACTCGTCTCTGTACTTGTTTTATTAGATCTTAGTTTGACACAATTGACCATCAAATTCTACTGCAGAGACTGGATCACTTATTTGGCCTAAAAGGTTCTGCACTAAGCTGGTTTAAATCTTATTTATCTGATCATTTTCAGTTTGTTGACGTTCATAATGAATCATCCTTACATACCAAAGTTTGTTTTGGAGTTCCGCAAGGTTCTGTGCTCGGACCAATCCTATTTACTCTATATATGCTTCCTTTAGGTAACATCATTAGAAATCACTCTATAAATTTCCATTGTTATGCGGATGATACACAGTTGTATTTATCGATGAAGCCAGAAGAAAGTAATCAATTAACTAAACTCCATAACTGCCTTAAAGACATAAAAACGTGGATGAGCACCAATTTCCTGATGTTAAATTCAGACAAAACTTAAATTATTGTTCTTGGCCCCAAACAACTCAGAGACTCTTTATCTGATGACATAGTTTCTCTAGATGGCATTGCTCTGGCCTCTAGCACTACCATAAGAAACCTCGGAGTAACATTTGATCAAGATTTGTCTTTTAATTCTCATTTAAAACAAACCTCATGGACTGAATTTTTTCATCTGCGTAATATTGCGAAAATTAGGCCTATCCTGACCCGAAAAGATGCAGAAAAATTGGTCCACGCTTTTGTTACCTCTAGGCTGGATTACTGTAACTCTCTATTATCAGGTAGCTCTAGTAAGTCCTTAAAAACTCTTCAGCTAATTCAGAATGCAGCATCACGTGTACTAACAGGAACTAAGAAACGAGATCATATTTCTCCTGTTTTAGCTTCTCTGCACTGGCTCCCTGTGAAATCCAGAAGTGAATTTAAAATCCTATTGTTAACTTATAAAGCTCTAAATGGTCAAGCTTTGTCATATCTTAGAGAGCTCACAGTGCCATATTACCCCACCAGAACACTGCGCTCTGAGAACGCAGGGTTACTCGTGGTCCCTAAAGTCTGCAAAAGTAGATCAGGAGCCAGAGCCTTCAGCTATCAGGCTCCTCTTCTGTGGCTACTGTCATTACCTGCATCTCTCTCTCTCTCTCTCTCTCTCTCTCTCTCTCTCTCTCTATCTCTCTCTCTCTCTCTCATTGTGTCATACGGATTACTGTTAATTTATTATGCTGATCTGTTCTGTACGACATCTATTGCACGTCTGTCCGTCCTGGAAGAGGGATCCCTCCTCAGTTGCTCTTCCTGAGGTTTCTACCATTTTTTTTCCTTGTTAAAGGGTTTTTTTGGGGGAGTTTTTCCTTATCCGCTGCGAGGGTCATAAGGACAGAGGGATGCCGTATGCTGTAAAGCCCTGTGAGGCAAATTGTGATTTGTGATATTGGGCTTTATAAATAAAATTGATTGATTGATTGATTGAACTGTGATATCTCTACCAACTGTGACTGTATGTTATACTATAGGACAAATGAATAAATACCTTTATGATTTAATCAAACATGACTTCAGACAAAGCACAGTGGCCAAAAGAGATTCCTAGGATTATACCTTACATAACTTAATTACAATTTGCCCGTCTATCTGTAGAAACAGACCAAGCACAGACGTCAGTTCTCAATCAAACCTAAATGATGATACAGCAAAAAAAAAAAAAAAAAGAAAAAAAAATTGGAAAACTGGAGACAGAAGAAGCAATGCAGAGACAGACAAAATAATCTGAGGTACTCACTTGCTCTGATTTTCCGTTTCCATCGATTATTCTGTTTTGTGTTACTGTGATCTACAGAGATGGGAGACAGAGTCCAAAAGAAAATGAGACGAAAAGAAAATTGCCTGTGACATGATAACAGTACAGAGACCAAACCCTCTACAGTGTGTTTTCAGGAAAGAGCATTCGGTCTGGTTCTCCACACTATGTCACATACCCAGTGATTACAGATGATTAGCACAATCTAAAAATAAGAATCACCATCTCGCAAAACATAAAGGGATAAAAAAGATTTTAAAGCTGTTGTAAAGGTTAACAACAAGTCGTGAACATATATGAAAGAAAGTACAGCCATACAGCTAGCAGCTCTGAGCTGTTAAGCATGTTAGCAATATCTGCTAATTAGCAAGTAATGTAAGGATACGGCTGAGAGGATTATCATTCATTTTGCAGGTATTAGAACATAAATCAAAGTATTGGAGAAATAAAAACTTTGCCGAAAGGTTTCTAGCATAAAGGACAACCTATGGGGCATTTCATCACCTTTTTAAAATGTTAAGGCCACCCTAGACAACACTTCATCATGTTTTCTCAACTAGGAGGGCATCCTAGAGGGCACTTCATAACATTTTCTCCAGTGGACGGGCACAATTGAGGGCATTTCATCAGATTTTCTCCAATCGAAGGCCACCCTAAAGGGCACTTCATCATGTTTTCTCCACTAGGTGGGCACCCTAGAGGGCACTTCATCATACTTTCTCCACTAGGGATGGCACCCTGGAGGGTTTTTAAACCATGTTTCTCCAATAGAAGGGCACCTATAGGGCACTTCATCACATTTTCTCCACTAGAAGGAACACCTGTGGGCACCACATAATGTTTTTTCCACAAGGAGGGCACCCTAGAGGGCACTTCATCATGTTTTTTTTTACACAAAGAGGGTACAATTGTGGGCACTACATCACCTTTTTAAAATCTTAAGGCCACCCTAGACAACACTTCATCGTGTTTTCTCCACTAGGAGGACATCCTAGATGGCACCTCATAACATTTTCTCCAGTGGACAGGCACAATTGAGGGCATTTCATCAGATTTTCTCTAATTGCAGGCCACCCTAGTGGGCACTTCATCACATTTTCTCCACTAGAAGGAACACCTGTGGGCACCACATGATGTTTTTTCCACAAGGAGGGCACCCTAGAGGGCACTTCATCATGTTTTCTCCACTAGGTGGGCACCCTAGAGTGCACTTCATCATGTTTTCTACGCTACAAGGGCAAAATTGTGGGCACTACATTACATTTCCTCCACTAGGTGGGCACCCTGGAGGGCACTTCATCATGTTTTCTCCACTAGGTGTGCACCCTACTGGGCACTTCATCATGTTTTCTACACTACAAGGGCAAAATTGTGGGCACTACATTACATTTCCTCCACTAGGTGGGCACCCTAGTGGGCACTTCATCATGTTTTCTCCACTAGGATGGCACCCAAGAGGGTTTTTTAATCACATTTCTCCAATTGAAGGGCACCCTAGAAGGCACTAATCATATTTTGTCTACCATGGGGGCACTTTTGCTGCATTGGCTGCACCAAGATTTTCATTTGTCTTCTTTATAAGCTCTATTACCAGACAAGGGACTCTGCTACAACTAAGGACATCAGTGCATGGCCTAGCAGCAGCTTGTCTGTTGTGTTAGCATTGCTCGTGCATGTGTAGAAACGTGTGGATAGGCTGCTGAGCCCAGGAAAACTCTTCTAGTGATAAAATAACAGACACTGTGGGAGAAAACCTACAGGTCTCCAGCGGCTGAAACCCATTTGATCAGCGCAGTGTCTTTGTTAATAGCTTTGAGAGACATATAATAACTTCTTCACAGTGCTGCATATTTGGGGAACCTGAAAATGATAATCTAGGAGCCACACTGACCTTTGGTACTCTCCTGGATTTGGCCCTTGGCACCTGTGGTATCTTGTGCTGTGGCTTTGACTATACAGGAAGCATCCAGAGCTTCAACAGCCATCTCTGTGTCTTCAGGAACTCTTTCCTGACCTTTATCAAGCTGCTCTGAATACAAGTTGGACAGCCCACCTGCAAATTAAAACAGTGTGTGGGCATTAAGCTTTAACTAGCTTTGAATTAGTGTTAACCTAAGTTACAATAAACATTTTCAAACATGTAGCTCATTTCATGCACATGAACTGTCTAACTGGGAGTCTACTTCAGAAAAACAAGTTAGCAGTTACTATACATCTTGTGTAATATATGATCTAAAACAATCAGCATAGCATATCAAAGAATGGTTACCAGGTACCAAATAAATATGCATGTAAGGCAGCAAACATATCCTTATATACTTTCCATATTGTAAAAGCACTAAAAGCAGCAAAATAATGAATATAGTTTCTGATTCTGAAAGTGACACATCTTTAAAAGCACACAGAGTAATCCCTACTTGCAACAAAACACTGATAAAATACATGACATGCTGGTAACAGTACTCACAGAGTAATGAAGGCAACATTGTACAGAATCTTTCCAAAGGTGATTCCACTCGGTCACAGCAAAGAAATGAAAATATCTTGATACAAACTTTGTATGCAGTGTTTCTATTAGCCATTAAACAACCAGACCTTTTATTAATGTGACTCTTTTTTTAACTTGCACCCATTGGTGTTCTCACTTTGGTTTATATAGCCACAGGAGAATAACACTTTACCAAATGACACATAGATACCAAACCCAGAGGAAAGGATAGAGCAGACCCAGTAGCAGAACCCACGAGGAAGCTGACAGGAGGAAATGACATGTGATCCACTTCAATTCTGTTCAGGTTGACTAGAGTGGAGTTCAGTTTGTTTAAATTTACCTTGGCTTAACAGTATTTGATTATAGCTAAGCTTTTGCATATAGTTTTTGTCTATTTTTTACGTTACATTAAAATGACATTTTTTGCAGCAGAAGCTTTTAAAGCCTTCTGATTATGTTTCAAGCTGTGTGAGCTGTGCTCCCTCTGAATCCGCTGCAAACCTAAAGGTTGTTGAGCTTTTCATCAGATGTTACAAAGCAAGTTATTTGCTGAGTTAACAGAAGCTGTGATTGTGACCATGATTTGTGTGGGTGATGTTAGGTCGACGTAGCACAGAGTTGAAGAAAGGATTTGCTTTTTGATGAGGTTGTTAATTTAGTGGTTAAAAGATGTGGAAATAATCTGAAGTTTGACTGTCGCATTATGAGATTACCTTGAATGCCAACTGTTCAGTCATGTCTAAGCTTTGGTTTCTTGGAATTATTCACGTAATGCAGTTCAGCTAATTGGCAACAAACCACGAAGCAAATTATTTATGTAATCAAACTGATTTATTTTGGAATATATGTACAGCTTATAAATATCATAAATTAAGCAATTTTACAGTAATTATCAATGTGGAAAACACATAACAAGGCTTGCAGGCTGCTTCAACAGTTATTATAAAAATAACTATGAAACATACAGAATAAAGCCAACAAAGTGTTTCTGGCAGTGTGCAAAAAGCTGCTCTGCTGATCTCCTGAGCAAAGTCTAGGAGGTACAGGAGAGAGATCTGGAGAGGGGCTCTGAGGGGGAGAGGCCTCCTTCTGAAACAGAGGGAACCACAGACAGACCACAGACATGTGGACACATGTGTTACTGTCACATGGCCTGAGAAGATGGGAGGCTGCTGCTGATGATACAGCAGGACAAGACAATAAATGCAGGGGCATTCCGATGGATGTTTGGTGTTAGACAGGTTAGGGAGGAACACAGCACTTCATGAGTGTTAGTGGGGTTAGTTCGGATGATATGACACCAAACAGAACGAGTAAGTGACAAACCAACTAAAAGGTGTTATGTGTGCATCAGTTCACCATTACCATGAGCTTCCAACTACCTCCACACTATTTTTTTTTGCTGTGGGCAACCAGGTCTGATTTGTGGTGAACATATTCCAAATATAGCGTACAATATGACAGTAATAGCTTGGTAAATCTACCTGATGCCAGCTGACCATTATTTTATCATATGTATTTTTAACTAAAGAATTTGTTTGGCAATTAAAGCTACAGTAGGTAACTTTTATTTGAAAAATGTAGTATTTAGTCATATTTGCTGAAAATGTCACTGTATCCTGGCAGTAGTGCATGAGACAGATAATCTGTGAAACAAATCTGGTTTCTCTGGCTTCCTCTAGTGCTCCTTATGGTATTTACAAGAATCCAGCCCTTTAAAAGTGAAAGCGAGCTTTTCATCAATGGTCCTGTTCTGTTTACTTGTTCGCTGTGATAGCGCAGTGAGGAGTGACTGACACTGTGTGAGAGACTCCTCCTGGCTCTGATTGGTTGTTTTGGTTCAGGATTTTTGCAAATGCCATTAGGAACACTGGGAGGAGCCAGAGGAACCTGATTCTTTCACAGATTATCCGTACTTACACAGTTACTTATTAAAACTTTGTTTTAAATATGTATCAGTACATGTTCATCATATTCAATGTTTATTATAGCCTACTATAAGGAATTTGGAGCATTTTTGTTAAATACAAAAGCCCATTTGGACATAAATTGACACCCATTGCCCCCGCATGCCACTGAGAGTGCTGAGAGCTCTAATCTTTCATGGAAAGCTAAAACTTCCATGTTTTGTCAAAGCATAAGCATAGCTATATAGCATATCTTCCTAATTGTCAACAAATCCCATGAAAAGACCAAACAAACAAGAATGACCGGTTATACTAAGGTATTGCTAGTTGCCAAAGTCCTCTTCCTCAGTGCCATAGAGCTCCACAGTTGTCTCCCAACACTTTATTTCATAGAAACTTTACATTACATCCAGGGCCAAGGAGTGGGCTGAAAAAAAAAAAAAAAAAACATAGAGAAAGACTCTATGGTCACGCTAGGGGCTTTATGAGGCTATACTGCTTCGCGTGCATGTAAAATTTGACCTTTGCAAGCAAAAATAAAGTTATACGATCACTCAAGTCAACTGGAATTAATGGGTGTACAAAATTTTATGACAATCCATCCAACATTTCTTTCAAAACCTCAAATGTAAACCTTGTGGTGGCACTAGAGGAAAAGTAAGCAGATCACATTGGTGATAAGGATTCATCCTCTGGAAACCATGAATGTCTGTTAAACATTTTATGGCAATTAATCCAATTACTTGTTGATATATTTTGTTGTGGACCAAAGTGGTGGACAAAATGCCTGACACTGTCAACCCTGGAGCCACATGGCTAAAAATAAAACTTAATTTATATCTATAGTAGGACCGAACAGAAGAAAAAGACTGACAGTGTTGGTTTTGGTTAACAATAACAATATTATAGATTAACGTCAGCTACATCCTTTAAAGGGCATACGGTCTTATTTTTGAGAACACTAGAGCTAAAAGTATGAGTGGCAATACTTTTACTTTACTAAATTACAACTGTAATTTAAGCAATGTAAAATATTTAATATATCACGATGACACACATAACACCTTTTCAGACTACTGCATATCATAGATTCGTGCTGGTCTGTGAGTGGTTAATCTTGGTTAGATGAAGGGGGCGGGGCTATAGAGGCAGCCAATGCAGAAGCAACATAACAACATTTCATGACCAAAGCTGGCCAATCATCACCTTCCCCGCTGGCAGGAATCAGCCAATCAGAGGGTGCAGCATTGGAAACTTGAAACAGACTGAACAAAATGAAGTGAACAAAAAGAGAATAATGAATCTGGGAAAAAAGAAAAATGGAAAATGGAAGATGGAAAGAAACACCGAGTGCGGAGAATTACAAGAAAACATACTGTTGGCAATAATGTAGTTAATGCAATAAGTCAATAGATCAGAATGTGAGAATTGCCCATAAACAGTGCGTCAACAGTGCATTTTAAGATTTAACCCCTAATTCTGCACAATTAAACCAAATGATCAGAGCTTAATTCACCATAGGCATCAATTACAACATAGAATATGTAACAAAAATAATCAAAAAATGAATAAAGAAAAAAAAATTGCAAAACTTAAAATAACAAATAACAAATAATTTCTCTCAGTTGGGAATATACAGTCTTCTGTGATGTTTTGTGGACTGTTTTTAAACAAATATGTTCACTACTGTGGAAAAAAACAGCCTGGAAACAAGATTAGGCTCATTGTTTTTGGTTTGGTTTGATTTTTAAATTGATTTTACAACCAAATGTAACCAAAAATGGTTGACTGTCTGTTGCAAAAATATGCAGAAAATACGAATCCTTGTCAGGGCTTGTGACAAACAGAACAAAGTCCTCTGGTAACACAGCATGAAGAAAAAATTTTTGAAAAATTCAAATGAATTCTGATTTTGTCACAGAGCTCTAACGTGGAAAAATAAGACTATGAATAGTAAAGCATTTACTTTTGTAATGCAATTTTCTATCATTTGATGGTCACCCTGATCTTCAAATGTCCACAATTCTAAAATATTCTAGATAATCTGACATTTTTTGTCTCTTATAAAATAAAAACCATAAACAAAGAGCCTGAAATTTATAAAGGGAAATCAGCCAGTTATCTTTAACAAAATACATAACAAAGGGAAATACTACCAACCACAAAAAATGTATTTCAATGACAGAAGTATTTCCTGAAATGATATTGAAAAACTAATAATAATACTGTTTTGGCATTTCCATTGCACATCTCTGTGGTGCAAAGTTAAGGTGCAAAAGGCAATATGCAGTCAATGGAACATCAGTAACTATGTGGGTTATTCTGACATAATACTGAAACCAAGCCACACTGTCCAGATGGCTTTCAGGGTTAGTCAGAGGGCATGTTCCAGGTTACTACACTCCAATCAAATGTCCTATGTGGACCTTTAAAACACATTATTTCAGATACCTCAAAGCTCATCTGAAGCGCAGAAGGGGAATGGCTTAACATTTGGTGACAATCCAATTGGTTACTCTGAGCATGACAAGATCAATAAATCATGATTGGAACAGATTTCATATGGTGAAAAGGGAACTTCACAGACTCTGAGATCTCAGCTCTGAACAGTGATGTAAATGTCATTAATAGCACCTTTAGGTGATGCCTACAGTCTGAGCAGCCTGAAACAAGCCCTTGTGTGTCAGAGATGCATTCAGCAGGGTACAACACCAGGACACCCTGACAGTCAACAAACACGTACCAAGGAATGTGAGCTTATTATTACCAACAGAGTCAGGTGTGCACAATGCATGCATCACCCCTGAGGTCTGCTCAGCATGTATGATTCAATACTCAAATGCACAACATAATCAGAGTACCTTTATGAGAGTTTGCTTAAAGGGATAGTTTTGAATTTCTGAATCGGGTTTATATGGAGCACTTATTTAAAGCCAGTGTATTACATACAGTAAAGTCTGTTGGCACACCCCAGCTTAGAGATGCGGCACAACAATACATCGCTTAGCTTGTGTCAGACTCCAAACCAGAGGCATGCTGATAGGCTCTCCTGTAATACACAGACTATGGATAAGTAGCTAATACAACCCGACTTAACTATACCTTTAAGATGACACTTTGTTGTGCTGTCCCATGCAAGTGCAGGCAAAATTCACACCAGGCACTGCATTAATCAAGTGAAGCACTTTTGTAACAACTGTTTAAGCGGCTTAATAAACACTTTTGACTTCAAAAACACAAAACTAAAATGACCATAGACACTTGGAATGGGGGAAGTACAGATATTACATTAATGAACACCTGATTCCTCTACTGTGGGCAGTACAAGAGCACAACTTTAAATCCATCTGGGTTCCTATCAGGTAAACTGGCCCAGACAGGCTCCCTGTTACCTCCCTGTCTATGTGAGCTGTAGGCCGATGAGCTGCTGATGGGCCAGCTGGGGCTCCTGGTAGATCTGTCCCAGCACATCGTGCATCATGCAGATCAGAGGACAGCCCACGCTCAGCAGCTCATACAGGAACACATAGTCGTGGGAGTAGCTCCTGACGTGGGACCGCACAGCTGTAAAAGACTCACGCACACTTCCCAACAGCTGTCGAGGGAACACACACACAGCCCGGCTAGCACGCCTCGGCCAGCTCAGGCCTCGCCTAAGCAAGGAAACCAGGGTACCTGGTGGTTGGATCTGGACGCTGCCCGTCGCTGAGTAGCTCCCACCATCCAACGCTGAGGATGTGATGCGGTTTTGGTCTTCCTACACAAATCAAGATCCACAGAAACTACATCAGAGTGATGTCCACGATTAGTACACCTGTGCTTTGATATCTGGCAGTGATCTGACATTTGGTTTTCACACAAATTATTAAGATGACACTTCTGCTACTTCCACCATTTTATTTAACCTCTGATCTTCTCAATGTCATCCAAACTTCACCAGCCTTGGTAGGTACCATAATTTGAAGTCAAAAAAACAACTTGTGTATTCACTTTTAGTATCTATAATTTCTCTATAATTGGTTACCAAGGTGTAAACACTGCAATGCAAACAACTTTGGTAGACATGTTCATATATGCAGGAATAAGCAATCCTACAAGTGGGACTACAGTAAAAAAAATTAACTGTGATTACCCTGAGTCTATGATCATTAAAGACATACTTGGCACAGAGATCCCGCTGAGCATCTGTTCAACAGATTGAAACAAGTTCAAATCAAGGCTATCACTTTTGGTCAGGGACACAATGTCACCATCCGACCACTGTTTGCTGGGGTTACACTGCATTTTCTTTTTTTAAAAAAGCTTTGTTTCTTGTATGTAACCACTGCAGTGTTCCTTACCATTCTCCTTCTGAACCTCCCCATGTGAGTGCTGGATTGACGCTGGGTATAATGCATCTTGCAATAGAACTTTCCTGTAAAGGAAGCACACAAAAATCACAAATCCACAAAGCTTGTGTACAATTAAAAAAAAATCCTTAAAAAGACACAATGAGACAATGCATTTCCAAATTTGAAATGATTTAAAGACCTTCCCAGGTGAGGTGAAAACATCCATAGTAACAGTGAATCAAACGTACTGTCCTGTGAGTCAAAGATGTGCCCTCCCAGACGGAGCGTGCTGTTACAGACGTCACAGCGGAAACACTCGCGGTGGAAGAAGTAGCCCTCAGCGCTCAGCCTCTCCATCACGTACACACGCTTGGTGCAGAAGTGGCAGATGTCGCTGCCGCCAAGTCCAGGAGGGAAGTCCTTCCGTACCACACACTGAGAGGAAGAAGACCAGGACAAGGTTACAGAGATGTTACATGCTGCCTTCAAGCCAAGTTTTTTAGGGTTGTTGATTATTCCCGAGATTCCTGCAAGTACACAAAAGTTAATCACAGCGTGAGATGGTGAACTGTTCACAGCAGTGGCACCCATCATAGAAATTGTTGGAAATTAGTGCCATAAAAATGATTCACAGCTTTTTCTATGCAGCAGAGGATGTTTCAAATATGGATGTTGCTGCAAAGAAGCTACATATTCTAAAAAACGAATGGTTAACACATATCTTTAACTCAGCAGCACAGAAGATCTAAACCCAGTCTCAAGATGGGCACCCAAGATTAGTGTCACCAATTCAGTATCTGACCAAATGTCTCCCCTTCTGTTCCTGAGTTGTGGTGTTGAATGATTAACAGAGAAGTGTATCTGCAGAACATTATGGTGTCACAGTGAAGTTGATCTTTCATCTTTTGGACATATAATGTTATCACTTCATCATTCAACCATCTCAGACAGTGAAATTTTCTCATAATTAGCGTACGAATTCTTGAGTTATGGCCGAAAACATGTTTTGTGAGGTCGCAATGACCTTTGACCACCAAATTCTATTCAGTTTATCATTGATTCCAAGTGAATGTTTGTGCCAAATCTGAAGAAACAACCTCTCAAGGTGGTCTTGAGATATCGCGTTTACAAGAGCGAGGCAAACACAAGGTTACAGTGATCTTGACCTTTGACCCCCAACATCTAATTAGTTCATCACTGAGGCCAAGTGGACGTTTGTGCCAAATTTGAAGAGATCTCCTTAAGACATTTTCAAGAATGGGACAGACAGATGTCCATACGGAAGGACAGACAGACAACCCAAAGACATAATGTCTCTACCCACAGCTAGTGCTGGTCTGGGGTGGCTGTGGCTCAGAAGGTAGAGCGGAACAGAGCGGAACATTGGCAGTTCGATCCCCAGCGTCTCCAGTCCACATGTCAAAGTATTGTTGGGAAAGATACCGAATTCCAAATTACTGCACACTGGTGTGTGTGTGCGTATAAACTGAGTAGCAGGTGGCACCTTATATAGTAGCCTCAGCCACCAGTGTGTAAATGTGTGTGTGAATGGGTGAATGTGACATGTAGTGTTAAAGCGCCCAAGTCAGCTCTCAAGTCAAGTGGAGAAAATAAATTTGTGCCAGGTCAGAAAATATAAAACAATTTAGTATGTGAAATAAATCTCAACATCTCAAACATGGAATTTTAACATATCCAAAGTCCCCTTTAAGGTCGTCAACATCCAATATTCTTATGTCACAAGAACCCAAAACAAGTGACATTTAATTCTCCTCATAGATCAGGTCAAATAGTAGAAATCTGACATGAGTTTGACTTGAGGTTAAATCATGTGGCTTAAATCCACTTTGAGTTACTACCATCAGCAATGTGGTGTGTGCATCAAGCTGATCGTCATCATCTAGTCTCTTCTAGCAAAACTCTTTAAACTAGTAAAGATGTTTTAGGGCGAGCAGTGGTTAAACACAAAAGTTAGCAATAACTGCATGCAGATGTACAAGCTATCAATATGCAGACACAGTCAGTCCTCTGAAGCTTTATTTCATTTCTCTGTGGTGTGAAACCATCTCACGCTGCTACAAACACATTAGCTGCTTTGTTGTTTTCCCCTCATGAAGGCAGAGCAGAACCCATTTACCCCTTCAGCCTTCAGAGCCCAAAATGCATTTTAATCACACTCAGCAATTCAGTAATGACATCTCTTCTTAATGATGCTGTTACTAGTTTAACATGTCAGCTGTATTGTAATTCTTTTTTAAAAAACAACAAAAGACCCTGAGCTGTGGGTTAGATCTGTCTCTGCAACACCCACATGCATCTTACCGGCGTGGCATTGGGCCTGTGGTCTGTCTCGTACAGGATGGCCAGCATCTGAGCTTTAGCGTCTATGGCTGATGACACTTTTCCAACTGTTCGCTAATATTAACACCAGGGAAACACAGGTGCAAAGAGATGGAGGTAAATGAAAGAAGGAATAAGAAACCACAGACAGGAGTTAGAAAGAAGACAGATGGAAAAGCAGGAAATGTATGATTTACTTTGAGTTTATGGAAGTGCAGGTAACGACTAATACCTCCTTAATATAACTAGGAGCTCCAGTCGGACAACTCTCAGAGCGAACAATTGACTTTTGAGTGATTCTTCTAGGCTTCTCAAGAGTGCAGCTCCCATTGCACTAAATGAACACCAGAATGAACATCAGTTGTGCAGTGATACACAGTTCATACGTGTCATATTAACACAGAGTGGCAACAACAATAAAGAATCCTTATGTTTTTCCTACAGCCCTGTGAAGTTCTTTTTTTTAATGTACCATCAACCCCTCCTGAAGCTGGGAATTAGAAATATGTGAACGCAATAAAGATAAAACAGAAATATGTGAGATTACTCTACTGATAATAAATGCTGTCTGAAGTTGTGACAGCCATAAATTTTCTTGCAACGCTACATACCAGACTTTTTAACTTGATTTTACATCCCAGTGATGTACTGTAGATGTTTGTAGCTTCAGGAGAAAACTGTTACACTGTGTTTTGGTACAGGAATAACACGTACTTGTGAAGTTAAGTTAAAAAAAAGTAAAGTTCTTATGAAATGTCTTCACAAAACTCAAAAATATTCTGGGCCTTGTTTCACAAAGACTTTAGATAGACATCTAAATTCATCTGATGCACAAAACTAGTTCTTGCCTAAGGTAAGTAGGGTTCACTGAATAATTTCTCAGTAAGTACTAAGTACTAAGACTTGTTCAAACTAAAAAACAAGGCTGACAATAACTGCATCAAACCACCCAGCTCCCTTCACTCTAGCAGAAAATGTTTTGCTTTTGGAATAATTCAGCCATTAGAAGACATTTCAGCCCAGTCAGCAGAAGAAAATGTTGCCACTGTACGTTTCTGCAAACCACAGATATGTTACATTTGTAAAAAAAAATTTACCTTCCATATCAACGTTTTGACAGTGTCATTTGATTACATATATAAGCCCTCAAGAGGTGGAGGGAATGGTGGATGGTGTGACACCAAGGCGCATCAGCTTTCAAGCTGCAGACCACTGTTGAACACCAACAAACAGCATGTTTTTAGTAGCAATTGTGCCACCAAAAGTGGTTGTTTTTAAGCAAACCATCATTGCTTTCCCAGCAGCTATTGTGGCACCAAAAGCTGCTTTTAGCGCACCATGGCTATGTTTCCATCGTCAACTATGCCACCAAAAGCAGGTGTTGTTTAGTGAGCCATCACTGTGTTTACAGCTGCGACTGTGCTACCAAAAGTGGGTATTTTCTAGCCAGCCATCACTGCATTTCCAGTGGAAATTGTGCCACCAAAAGTGGGTGTTCTTTCTCCACTGTTGAATTTCCAGCGGCAATTGCACCAAACACAGTGCATTTTTTTCAGCGAGCCATTGCCATATTTCCAGCTTGAATTGTGCCACCAAAAGCAGGTGTTTTTAGTGAGCCATCACTGTGTTTCTAGCAGCTATTGTGCCACAAACATCAGGTATTTTAAGCCAAAACATGATCTTTTCCTAAACATAACTGAGTAATTTTTGTGCCTCAACATAACCACATGTCACTACAGCGGTCTGGCACAACGCCTGCATCTCTGCTGACGCCACATCAAACTGCCTATCCATGTTAAGCTCCATTTTACCCTCACTCATGAACAAGCACCAGAGATACGTGAACTCCACTCAAAAACACAAGGCACAAAAACTCCATCTAATATTGATCATCTCATTAGCTTTTATTCATTCTACTTTGTCTAATGCTCCCTGTGTGAGTGCACCTCTCACAATGATGTCACTTGGAAACTTGTCTATATGTAGAGGATTCAAACTGTTGAAAATATTTGACTTTGGCAACTCCTAGTGGTGGTATTAACAGGAACACCCACACTAATTTCACCAAGATTGTGCTCTTTTATAAAAGCTTTCACCTTCAGAATAATCCAAAAGACGCAATTATGAGAAAAACAATTGTCTTGTAGGGCCTTTAAATGTCAAATTACTCATTTGTTTGCACACTAACAGCCACGTCAGCCAATTGAATCTCTCTATAAAAAAAGTGATAAAAATCCTGGACAAAAAGCAATTAACATATCATCATTGTGCCATCCTTCCAAAGTACAAGCTACTAAACTTTGAAAATTTCAAAAAATTCAGAGTGGCCTGTGAACACATTAAACAAATGACAATCGATAACTCCTCAACTCAAACTACTAGAGCCACTGTTAGAGGTGACTGTGAGGTGCCACTGAGACATACCACCTTTGGTCAAAATGCTCTGTCTTTCAGAGGAAGCACTTTATGGAACACCTTACCACCCTCAATCAGAGAAAGCTCCAGCTTTGCTATTTTCAAGGGTCACTTAAAAGTGTGGCTCAGAAATAATCAGATATGTAATCATAGGTAGTATATCCTTCACTCAAATACCAGCATGTAGCACTTCATGGGCATAGTGCAATATCACCCGCACTTAGCACTTTGTGAAATGTGACTGTTGGTTGATATTGATAACTATGTATCAGCACTAGCACTTATAGTGGAAATACTTGAAAACTGTGGTTTATGGGCATTGTGCAATAACTCCGATATTGAATTCTATGTGGACTCAATTAATTACTGTTTATTGTCTTTTTTTAATATCAACATGGGCATTGTGCAATAATTTAAACGTATTTTATATGGATTCAAATTATACTTCATGACTGTTGGCGTTTATATATTCATGTCAGCATCTGCACTTTAGATGAAATACGTAATTAACGTAATTAGTAATTATGTGCATCATGCAATAACCACAGCACATAGCACTTTATCTGGACTCAATTTCATACACTGGACTGGACAGACATTCAATTCAATGGCCCAGGTTCTTGATGTTTGTACACCACGTTGTTATGTTTTCTCTTCTCTTCTAACGTTTTTACTACTCTGTAAAATCAACCTGCCAAGTGACTACGGATGAAAATTAGCCTGGGGCTATAATCCGGCATATTTACATGCAAATGTTCATTAATGTGCACTGTACCTTCTAACTTAAATAAACAAATATATAAATAAATAAATAACCACATGTTGACCAAAGCATTGTTGAAATGCAAAAGAAACATTATGTTTCAACATATCCGCTACATAATAACGTACAAATGTTACATATCCGTGGTTTGCACAATGCCAACATTTATACTGGCACTTGGGCTAAACATTTTACTGGCCAAAGTTAGTGAAAAGTGTGACAATACAAAACACTTCCTGCAACATAAATCTCAGTGCAGTGCAGAGCTGTTGTAGAGCTGTGGAGCTGTGGCACAGTATTTCTGCCTCCTTAGCAGTCAGGCGAAGGATCATTTCCTGGGGGGAAAAATGACCAACAATGCCATCACTGCTGTATATTTCCAACAGGTTAATGCCCTCTTTAAGAACCAAATCCCTCCTGAGTGCTAGCTCAACAACATTGTTAGCAAACAGCAAATTACAAGTTATGAGGTCCTAAAGAGGTCCTTTTTCATGTCATTTAGTGCCACTGGTCAGCAGGTCTTGCTGGAATTGTTATTTCAATGTTAGCTAACTTTGTCTAAAAGGCTAAAGAAAAAAGAGAATATGGATTTTTATCAATTTGTTTTGTTTTCTCTTTTAAATTACACCTATATATGTAAGAAAATTCTTAATTTTGCTGTAGACAAGGGGGTTTAAATTATAATAATATCTAATTTTGGAGCTTATGAAATATCATTTGAAAATGTATGTGCTGCACTCTGGATCGGGTTTCTACAACCATGTGGGCTGAGCATATCTGTATGCAAGACACAAGTAGAAAAACAATAGAATAAAATCTGGGAACCTCTGGAAGAAGGATACATTCACTGGAGATCTACAGATTATCAGTGCTTGACTTGAGGGCTATTATGAGTAAAGAAACTGTTACCTTCATCTGATAATTTTTGGCTAACTTCTTATCATCAAATGCCTCCTGAGCGGTTTCATGGACCTTCTCTTGCTCACTTTCCAGATTATTCGAGGAGTTCTCATACATCCTCTCATAGTGTTCCTTGTGCAGTAAAGAAACTGGATGGGGAGGTGAGCTGCTGTGTCCATTTTCACAGATAGAATCAGAGAGGGGAGAGGAGATCTCCTGGCTCTCATCAAAGCAAGCTGAAGAAGGTGCAGCAGAGGTTTTATTGTTGCTTGAGGAGGAATCAACAAGAAGAGAAGAGATTTGCTCTGGTTTTTCAGAGGCAGTGTAAGACGAGGGAGCAGAGGAGTCTTTCTGTATCTTGTCCTTGTGCCCAGCAGTGTACAGAGAAACAGGGGAGAAACCAGCCTGGGCAGTGGGGTCAGGGACAGGGTGGACTACAGAATAGACTGAGGAGCTCTTAGATACAGAAGCAGAAGGAGGAGGCGGTGGGGACGAGGACGGAGGAGAAGAGGTCGATAGTTCCGCCTACAGAAGAACAGACAGAAGACTGAGTAGAAAAGAAGGGTGCAACTGGAGAGAAAATAACTTGATCACATCAGAATAAAAGTTCAGTGAATTTCGCATGGCCAAGTCAGTGAGAGTAAAATCAGTTTGGATGCTTTTCTACAAAGTAAAATTTACACAGCCTGTAGAAGTTTGGGTTTTGAACAGTCAATTTCAAGTTGTGCAATTTCAAAAACTTTATTATCAAGTATTTTTTAGGATTCATCAGAAAAGTTTAAGAACCAATATTCAATTATTCAAATAGCACAAATTCAACAAGCTAGTCAACGTTTAAGTCAAGATTAAATATCCAGTTGCTCAAACTGACCTGGTTCAGCCACAAAAATGCAAGATGTGAAATTCAAATCAGAACATCCAGGATGCAAAGCAAAGTGCTGCCAAGTGTAATAATACTAACTGGTTCTTAAAACTTTCAGACGATGCAAATCTCAAAGTCTCAGTGCCATCAAAGACAAGGTGACAAGACAAGACTCAGGTGGACAACTCAAAGACAGCTCAGCAAGTGTCAACTGTAACACATGGAACTATGATGCATTGTTTAATAAGTCTAACATGCATGCTGTTATTGTGAAAATGCAGTTGTCTCAACTATGACATTGGTCAAGCATGAAAAAGTGGTTGGTGCAATACACAACCTGTGATTCAGACAGAGGAGAGAGAGGAGCAGGAAGAGATTTGATTCGTATGGACGCAGGAAACATGGAGGAGAGGAGGGCGGCTCTCTCCTTTATGCTCCTCCCACTAAACTCTTTAGTGGACAGTTTCTGCGCTTTGCTCTGCACATACAGCAGGGGGTGGTAAAAATCAGAAGAGAGCAAAAATTAGCTGTAACCACATTGTTTGTAAAAGTTGTGATGAAGAACATTGTACAGAAGTGGCCTGAAAATCACCTGCTGCGTTGACCCCTCTGACCTCTCAGAGGAATAATCGATATCCGAAGCAGACAGAGAAGAAGCAGAGAAATATCTGGCTGTCAGGTCAGGAGAGGTGCGTTCTGGGTAGTAATGCTCAGTAACATTAGGGCTTGGTGAATGGGGAGGGCTCTTAAAGTGTGTGGGCGAAGGAGAGCGACTGTAGCCGCTCTGAGGGTGAGGAGATTTGGGGGAATAGAGGAAAGCGTTTTGCTGAGCCACAGCGCTGGGATTCTCCAGTAAGCGGAGGTAGATGGAGGGCTGGAAACAGGAAGAAGAGGCAGGGAGCAAGAGGAAACAAGAGAGTGTGGGTTTACAGTTATACATACAGAGCCACAAATAGTTCTTAATAAATAATATAACCCATCCACTCTCATTTACAACAGAAAAAGGTGAGAAGATTTCAGAGGGACGTGTACCTGCCACTTACGGCGAGAGGGAGGCAGAGGAGGAGGAGGGGGGACATTCTTAGGCTTTGCAAAACGGGGGTTGTCTATCTCCTCCAGGTCCTCATCCTCCTCTTCCTCATCCTCATCCTCTGAGAGAGGAGGTGGGGTCGTGAAAGGAGACAGAGAAGGAGAAAAGGAGGGATTGGATGGGTCCTCATCAGACTGACGCAAGCAGCAGAGAAAAGGAAAGGAAAAGGGACAGTAAAAAAAAGGAAAGGAAAAAGTATGAAAGACTGAGCATACATGACACATAATTTGGCAATAAAATACAGGTATTGAGCAACATTTGCAACAGAATAACAGTCAATACAGTGGCAGTGATTTGGATGTAAATGGATGTTGGATGTAGGCATCAAGACAAAGGCCTTCCAGTCCATATTCTATGTTACGTTTTTGCTACCATATCTGTCTAAGACCAGTGTTTCTCAAATGAGAGTACATATAGCCCTTGGGGTATTTTGCAGTACTGCAGAGGGTATGTGAGATTTTTAAAAAATATTATTTTAGAAAATATCAGTCATGCATAGTTCCTGTGGGAGGTTTACAGAAAAATGATGGAAAAGTTTTGAAATTTCATTTAAAAATATGTGGAAACCCTGCATTATTATTACTTTTGTTGATTTCTGAATAGGGAATATTTATTAATCAGTAAGCTGTACTGACACACACGTGCAAGCAGTGTGCTTTGAGTAGGGCTCTGTGATTACATCTACTGAAACTTGAGTATGGAAACAAACAGCAGCCATAATCATTTTAATCTTATAAGCAATTTAATATTTAATTATCACATTTAACCACTACTGTGTACTCAGTGTTGAAATGCAGATGCCACTGAATTCATAGCATTGAAATATTTTACTTTCTACATTTATGGTGCTCTGAAAATCCCCTATTTCAAAATATTTGATTCATTAATTAAAGAAAATCTCAGTGGCCCACATATTCAAACTAACTAAATAGAAAAAAATAAAAATAATAAACTTAAAACATTTAGGTAGATAAATAAGGTATTCAGTAGCTTATTCAAATTAAATGTCTTTGCATCCATGCTAAAGTTACTCAACTGCAGTGAGAGTGGATTCCTCAACTCTCGATGAAACTTATAAATGGGACGAGGAACGGAGAGCAAAACCTTTTCTTTACGTAAAAAAAAAAAAAATCACATACATAATAGAATACACCAGTATTATATGGGACAGTAATCAGGCTTGCCGCCTCTCACCTTCGGACGAATCTTTGCAGTCGAGGAGTTCTCCTCAAACTTGGCCAGCAGCTGAGTTGCCATGGAGCGGACTTTGTTCTCACGCAGCTCCCCATCCTCACCAGCGGGGGGCGCACTGTGACAAGACAACTGATGCCATGTATTGCAGAGGTGAGAGAAAAAAAAAAAGAAACAGGGAGTGGGATCAATTTGAGGCACACACTTTATCATATATCTGTCACTTTGGACAATGATTATAACTAATGTTTAGAAATTTTAACTGGATTTTAGCTCTCCTGTTGGACCTACCTCTGTGAGGTAGTGGTTGCCCTTTCGCTGTCTCTTGCTAACAGAATCCTCGTCCGGTTTGCTGTCATCCTGCGAGAGTAGACATTGCAATTAAGATAAGTTGAATCGTGAGGTTTCCATCCTCCATGTTCACATCAACAAAGAGCCACTAAGATTGTTATTAGTATAAAAGCTGAAACTGCACACTAAAACATCAAGAATCCCTCTAATCATCGTGCAGATTGACGGCTTGTGTTCATGATTAGATAACACGTTCATTACAAAAGCATGCTTTGATCTCTTGTGTTGGCTTTAGCTTATCTAATCAGGACCTCAGTGACTGAATGCTGTACTGCTGATGAATGAAAAGGGAATGTAACAGTATTTTGCTTTACCCTGGGCATCCTCTTCTTGGACTGAGGCAGGTTCAGCACTTTGTGGTTGGTTTTAGCTAGATAGCCTTCACTATTCTCATCTGGTTCTCTTGAACCTGGAATATAAACACAAGTCATTCATGTTCAGAACAATTTACTTCACACAATTTAATCTCACATAAAGATACTCAACACTGAAGTTATTCAGTAGGATACTTTTTAAGATAAAGACCACACAGATAGGTTCCCCATTTACAAACAATCAAGGACACACTCACAGCAGTGGGGTTAACAACACACACAAATGCTACAGTATCATGATAGCTAAATTATGGACATGACTAAGATTTTAAAGTGAAGCAACTTGCTAAAAACTAATGATATGTTTAGGTGAGGTAAGGTGATTTTTCTTATGTGGTACTTGTCCTCACATTTCCAGAACTTTTTCATTGCACTCCTCACATTGACAGACATCAGTCGGTTTCTTACTCATCAGTTTCTTTGAAAAACTATTAAACACTTTATAAAAATCTGCCTGGTTTGCTCGATGCTAATGCTATCATGCTGTCTGAGCTAAAAGGGATGTTTTCTTTTGGGGATATTGAACGTTTGCCACATATTACTCTTGTTATTTTAGTTTAAGGCACAAAAATCCATCCATCCATTTTTATATCTGCTTATCTGGGGCTGGGTTGAGGGGTCAGCAGGCTCAGCAAGGTACTCCAGACCTCCCTCTCACCAGCACGCTTTACAGCTCCTCCTGGGGGATCCCCCAGCATTCCCAGGCCAGATGAGATATATAATCCCTCCAGCATGTTCTGGGTCTGCCCTAGAGTTCCAGTTGAACGTGCCCATAAAACCTCTACTGGGGGGCACCCAGGAGGCATCCTGATCATATGCCCGAAACCACTTCAACCAGCTTCTTTCGACCCAATGAGTAGCGGCTCTACTCCAAGCTCCCTCTGGATGCCTGAGCTCCTCCCCTATCTCTTAGGCTGAGCCCAGCCACCATAGAGAGGAAACTCATTTCAGCCACTTTTATCCACAATGTTATTCTTTCAGTCACTACCCAGAGCTCATGACCAGGTGAGGGCTGGAGTGTAGATGGACCAGTAAATCGAGTGCGTTGCCTTCAAGCTTAGCTCCCTCTTCACTACAGCGGTCTGGCGCAACGCCTGCATCTCTGCTGACGCCACATCAAACTGCCTATCCATGTTAAGCTCCATTTTACCCTCACTTGTGAACAAGCACCAGAGATACGTGAACTCCACTCAAAAACACAAGGCACAAAAACTCCATCTAATATTGATCTTCTCATTAGCTTTTATTCATTCTATTTTGTCTAATGCTCCCTGTGTGAGTGCACCTCTCACAGTGATGTCACTTGGAAACTGTTGAAAATATTTGACTTTGGCAACTCCTAGTGGTGGTATTAACAGGAACACCCACACTAATTTCACCAAGATTGTGCCATTTTATTAAAGCTTTCACCTTCAGAATAATCCAAAAGACGCAATTATGAGAAAAACAATTGTCTTGTAGGGCCTTTAAATGTCAAATTACTCATTTGTTTGCACACTAACAGCCACGTCAACACCAGACTAACACTTAAATTTAGCTGAACTGTTCGCTGCATGAGAACAGTGGACAAAGAGTTATACAATCAGTACAGTGTGAGGAGGGTACATTTTTAGACTAGAGATATCAAAAGACCATTAGAAATTAACCAAAACCCACTGATGTAACTTTGCATAACAACTTACATTACCCAAGGCCATCCTAGCACAATGGCACACAGTGTACACATCGTCACAGTCTAAATATAACCAAATCATACACTTAAGCTCCAAGAATGTCTGCTAGGAAGTTCTCACCAAATGGACTGTAAAATGGTCCACTGAAGGTAAATTATTTTCCCAGCCTCTCAAGAGGTGTGGGTTGCAGCGTGGTGACAGCAGTGTGGGTGACACAGAGGTCCGCGGGACATTAACATTAAAGCACGAGAAGCAAAACGTGTCCAAAGCTGGAGCTTATAGCGGGTGTGTGACCGGAGCTGAAGGCCTCCAGAGTTACATGGAGTGACTGGATATGGCTTCCACAGACATAGCACACATACCAGTCATGTCTCTGGCAGGGACCAACCTGACCACGGTTGTGTGAGGTGCAGCACTAGCTCACGGGTAAAATAGTCCCGGAGCCTTAGTTATTTCAAATACTACTGGGTCTATACTTTAAGAGAATGTACTGACTTTGAAGACCAAACTGACTGTGACCTCCATTAGCTTCTCTTAACTGTCTTACAGTTGTCTTCCCTCTCTGTTAGTTTGTAAAGGACCGGAGATCCTGTTTTCACAGCTTTTTTTGGTTAGGTATAGTATTACACATTTTCTTGGTGGTTAGGGTGAAACTGTCCAACCGTGCACTGCATAGCCGGCCCACACCCTGCCCCATTCACATGTTATGTATGGCTGGATCCCTTTGTCATACACCGGAGTGAGTTTGCAAACTAACCATTTCCTTTTTGTCAAGCTTGGGTTGAGAAGTGAGAAAGGCCATTTTGGAAGCAATGGTTACAGTGGTGTTTGTAGTTTCCAGTTCCGTATATTACACAGCCTACAGTTCATACGTCTACTACTGAGGAATAATTATCTTAATATAACGTCAACTTGGAAGTAAAAGGTTCTATCTGACGTTTTTGTCATATCATTTTATTCCGTGAAAACATATTAACATTATGTGGGGTATTTTTTAACTTGCATATGCGTTTTTGGACTTTTTATTTAGAAAACAAAAAGGTTCTATCTTGAGACTCAAACTTGGCTCTACAAGGTTCTACTTGTGAGCCAATCAGCACTTTAAATGCACACTTATACTCCTTTTCCACCAACACAGAATTGCCCTGGACCAAAGGAAATAGACTTCTAACTAGAATTGCTGCTTCCCAGTTGTATCTCTGCAAACCAGTCATGTTGCAGCTACAGTTCTGTGAAAACATGGATGCTTCACACATCTTCCCCCCGCAGCACACAAGATCGAAACAATCGGCACAGTTTCAAATCAGGCACCCAGGATTAGTGTCATCACTTCATCATTTTACCCTATTAGACTTTTGTGTGAAATGTTTGTGAACAGAAAATGTTGTGGCCGAACACATGTTCTGCAAGGTCATGGCGACCTTGACTTTTGAGCATCAAATTAGTTCATTCTTGAGTGCAAGTGGACGTTTGTGCCAAATTTGAAGAAATTCTCTCATGGTGTTCTTGAGATATCGTGTTCACAAGAATGAGACAGACAAGGTCACTGTGACCTTGACCTTTGACCCATGGCCACTGAAACTGAATCTGTTCATTGTTGAGTCGAGTCAATGTTGGTCTAAAATTTGAGGAAATTACCTCAAAGCATTCTTGGGATACTGCATTCACAAGAATGGGGCAGACAGACGGACAGATGGATGGACGTACAACCTAAAAACATAATGCCTCTTGCCACAGCTATTGCTAGCGTGGGGGCATTAAAAACCTCAGCTATTCCCTAGTGCTTGCCTCACAATTTTAGCATTAGCTGCCAGACTAACATTAGGAAGCTAGCACTGGCTGGCTAGCGTTGTAGCCTGGCATTTTTACTGCTTGCCTTCATGAGACCATTAATAAAATCCTCAGCCTTGAGGTTCCTTATTTGTGTTGCATGACATTTTTTTCATCTCCTTACTTGTAGAATACAGTCCTGGTTAGATTCATTACAGTGGCTGCTTATTGTCTAATCCCAAGAAAACTTAAATTAATTGTTTCTGTAATCACATGTTTAAAAACCAACATATTCCTACCTGACACTGACCTCTGCACTATACTTGACCTATTTTTTTTTAATAAGAAAAAGATGATTCGGCCTAAAACAATAAACAAATGTTGTAAAAATGTCATGAAGGGCATTAAATTGAACTTCTTCATTCTTCATATGTAGACACTGTAGACAATTTCATGTGAGACACCACATGGTCATTCACTCCACAATGCTTATTTCTTATCCCATTATCATTCACTGTCACTTCAACCAGAAAACATAACTTTCCATTGAGCTGTAGTCATTACACTAAAATTTATGAAAGAATAAATTATTATTTTTCCACATTCTTACTCTCAGTACAAGCTAAATGCTTATGAGCTTCACAGCAGCTGACGAAATAAGTTGATCAAGACTGTTTTTAATCTGTGACAGAAGCAGGAAGGAGTCTCACGGTTGTTGTTTCCTGGGGAGTTCCTGAAGGCCTCGTAGAACTTGGAGAGGTAGAGAACCATCAGCAGCTTGTCTGGTTCAGCCTCCGCCGCCATCTCCTTACCGGTCGTCACTGGCTGGATGCCAAACTCTCGCTCGGCCAAGTCAAACACCAACTGGTTGTTCCCTGCCACGTCCTCCTCGTTAAGAGAGTCATAGTCACTGAGGAAGAACAAAAGTGAAGTGAGGGGAGGTTAGTGTATGAGTTTCTATTGTTTCTTAAAACATCCTCCATATTTCTAGCACTGGCAGAAGAGAGAGATGATGAGGTGAGATAACAAGAGCAAAAGAGAAGATAGTAAGGGGATTTTGCTTTATCTGATTTTATAATAAAAGTGATGTAGAAAAGTTCAAGTATTTGAGTTTCAGTTTCAGTTTCTCAGTCATATGTAGGTTCACACAGGGTCAACAGTACATTGAAACGTATTGGACGAGAGAACAGGTCAGCACAGCAATAAAAGCACTAGACACAATAACGATCAAATAAGCCCAGAGACCATCTTATGATGACATCAGCTGCAATACAGCAATCTGCCACGTAAACAATTGTGGGCCAGGGGCGTAAAGTGTGGGGGCCAATGGCCACTTCCCTACTTCCTACCCCATCCCATCATTTTGATCACTTTGTGAGCATTTTATTGTTCATAATATCTACGTCAGCCATAGCTAGCAGCTTAATGTTAACAGGCTGACATTTAGCGTGTCAGCTGGTAATGTTAGCACGTTTAACATATTAACATAGCAACAGTTGGAGGACTGTTTAGCATGTTCGTTTGCATACATTTAGCATGGTAAAATGCTAATATTTAGCATGTTAGCATGTAAGTATGTATGTAGTTTCTGTGGTATCTGAGGGATCACAAATTGATTACTGTTCATCCTCTGAGGACCAAGAACGTGTTATGCGTCAGACTGGTGGATTGACTGCCCATTTTTAGAGCTGCTCTGCTAGCGGAGCTCAAGACTGCTTTGTTTGACAGGTAAACACTGGAACCATGGAAAAAAACACCAACCATGCAAACATAATCTCTCAAGTACAAATCAGTCTTTGAATCACAGCAACCTGCTATGACAAGATTTACAGTAGATGACTTGTGTGTGATTCTACACAATGAGCCCTCCTCAAAGAAATGATGTCATTCCCCCTGATCACTCTGACACTTTTATTTGATTTCTCAGTTGTGTGTGAGCGGACTGGAAAAAGTGGGTCAGTGTTGACTTTATGATAGCCGGTTATTGAATGAGATTAATCAGTGGATAAGTTCATTAAAATCACTTTGATGGAGTGTCAGCACCATCAAACAAGGAAATCAAATGAACTAGTGCCTCTCATTCCCCAGATATTAATTTTGTCCCATTCATTCATATTATTAAGCTGCTCAGTTTAAACAGAGCCAGTCTGGACTGGTGACTCTTCACAAGCCAACAGAAAACTGCCAAGACCTGAATAACCAACATTGCCATGTGTTTTCGAATTGGATTGTGTGAGCTTTTGTGTGTGTTCTTACATGAGCTCAGGCCTCTGGCAGTGTATGAGAGCGCAGAGGGCCAGGCCATTCCTCCAGGAAGATGTGAGGTTAGTTACGTCAACTCCCCTGTAGCCATGAGTCTGCTTCTGACACCAGGTCAGCAGCCTGCCAGGACGCACCTCGGACTCTGCATGAGACAATGAGATCAACAATACCGTTAGCAAGGTCATGTCGGGTTGGAATTTGCCCTTCGAAATACAGCATTGACTCAATAAAACTCTGCATCTGAACATCGGTGACTTGTTGGTTTAACTTGAGCCTTGTGACTTGAAAGACTTGAATCACCTCCCAAGCCTAAAGCAGAGAAACCTTGGCAGCGAATTCGGAGACAGAGCAGATATTCAGGTCAGGGCACAAACTAGCCTGCTTAAAAGATCTGCAGTATTCGCTGTGGTGTGTTTTAAAATGCATAACTGTAACTTCATGGCAGGATTTCAGGGTTAATCTGTGGAGTGAAGGAATGGAAATTTGCTTCATGGTTAATCTAACTTCATGGTAATTTTGGAGGCTGTAGCTGCTGCAGTGCTGTTTTGTGTCATGGTGTTTCTCATATTTAGCCTACAATCACTGATATGGATGGGATGGAGAAAATATTAAAAACACCTGTTAGTATATTACAATACACGTCAACAGCTTGACAGACTTCAGCCTCCAAAATAACACAGAGGTGAATCAACACCTCTCTAAAACCATTTTTAACAAAAACTGAGCATTATAACCTTCATGACTGTAGAAGTAAGTGCAGGGCTGGTGTAATGCTGCATTAGTTTTAGCTACATCGTACTCATCACCCTCATTTCAAGCAGCAGTAAACAGCAGACAGCAGGTGTTTCCATTATCAAACCCACTGTACACTACCTGCCCTGCACCAAAAAGAGATGGACGCAGTTAACGACTAGGAAGAGCACACATCGGAGAAGTTTGTCTTCGGGGCTTTCTACCACCAAGTTCTTTCTGGCAGAAATCTAGCCCTTTAACCCACACTACAATCTTTTTCCTAAGTCGTACCTAGGAATGGGCTTTCTGAAGGCAACCTTCTCCCAACAGCAGCTGGAGCAACAGCAGCAGCTGAAGAGCCAGATAATTTACTCAAGTAGGAGACCAAAATAGAGCCAAAAGGAGAGTGAATACTGGGCTTTCATTCAACAGGTAGCCAGATACATTACTCCAAATCAATACTTTGGTACCAAGTGGATGCCAAAATTCTGAAAAGGTGATGGTACTCGTTTTTCTCCAGTACCAGTTCTCCCAAGTCTTGCTGTTCTGAGGAGCAGCATAAACACTTTCAGGTGTTGTAGTCTGCCATTAAATGCTAAAGGAAGAAGAAGAACGCCTACCAGCATGGAAGAAGAACAACATGTGGAAGACAGTGACAAGTGCAGCTGCTGCAACAGCTCCACCTCGACTCGTCGAAAAGAAAAGTGTGTTTTTCTGAGGCCAGCATTCCTCTTTAATTCCTTGCAATGGGAGCCCAGATAGTAACACTGTAGCAGCAACATCACAAGGCCCTGAGCTTCTATTCTGTGCTGAGCACTGCAGTGACATCATATTGGGTATCGAGAATTGTGGAATTTGACTGGTATTGGTATGCCTACTCCATATTAACACTAATATTGTTTTGGAAATATCAATAAGGCATTGTTTGTTTACAACTTCACCATGACATCATAACATAAGAAAACTATAAAAGCACTCGGAGAAAATTTCATCAAAATCCGTTCAGAACTTTTTGAGTTATTTTGCAGACAAACAAACAGACAAACAGACCAACGCCGGCGAAAACATAACCTCCTTGGCGCAGGTAATAATATGTCAAGCCAGGTTGTGTTTGCAACTTATTCTGCTGCCCCTAAGGGTCCTGAAACAATCTATTACTGCTGCTGTAACTTGTGACTAAACAATTATTTGTTCCTCTCAGAGAGAAACCTCCATTATAGAGAAGACAACATTCAGCTGCATACTGTTGTTGTTTAGCAAAGCAGAGCAGGTCAGCACATGTTTGTGAGAAGCATCATGTTTGACCCTCATGTGGGTGTAATGTTATCCAGCTGTATTGTCTGGGATGAGGTGTGTCAGCCTGTGACTGAGATAAGGCTAAAGTTTCCCCTCAGTGAAGGCTGGCGAGGCATTCACTATGATGTCAGCCTTTTTTCTCCAGTAAACTTAATTCAGGGGTACACTCCAGTTTGATGTAGACAGCATGTTCAAATGGCTCAGCCTTTGTTACAGCAGCTAAGCTGTCATGCTACACTGTCTGGCTGAGTTAGAGTTGAGACAGTTTTATAAACAGTTGCTGAGTCTCTTAATTTCACCTAGAAAGGTATCAGCGAATGCTTCAATGCAGTGTTAACAGGGCTGTGGATGTATCTAATCTCAGCGGTGGCTCATAGGATGATCAGATTACCATTACAGCATGACAGAGAGCTCTGAAAGTAGAATACAGTCCCATCTGAGTAGTTGGCAGCATTCCTGACTGTTAATACTTTGTCTAAAGATATTCAGGGCGTCTATAGTCTGTTATTATAGCAGCATGAACACAAATCACACTATCCCTATAACCAGTTGATACATGTTCAGCACTGTCTCGCAATCATACTGAAACCAAAATGCTTTCTGAATCTTTATTTTGATATATTTTAGTGTCTTAAAATGAAGATCTACGCTGAAAAACCAGAAGAAGAAAATCAAACTTTACTAATAGTTTTACAGACTTTAAAGTTGCATTTTGGCAAGATTCCAGTTGCAGCCGGCACGTAAACCTTGTCACTGACTAACTGCCTGATGGCTCATTTTTCAATTAGTGCAGTGCCTATTTAAACACATGCCTGTACAGAACGGAATGCCTGTACAGAACACATGCCTGTACAGAACGGTAACAATATTAGTATTTTAAGTTAGTATGACAGTCAGAAACACCAGTAAAATACACAACTAACATGTTCGACTGAGTCCTCAGAGCCCTGAAGCCCTGCCACCACTAAAGTTTAATAATATTGAACATGTTATATGTCCAAATTGCACCAAATTTGAGACTGTATGTCCTTGGTTCTCCAGTAAATCACCTGCCAAGTGTGAAGTAGATCAGATGAACGGTTCTCAAGAAATGCAAAGGACACACATACATACATTAGGGGGCAGGCACATATAAGAATCTTTTTTCTTCTCGCTGCTCCTTTCCAGTCATGGAGGTGTTGATTTGAAAATGTAGAGTGCATGTGCAAATTCTGTTGTCCACTTTCATGTGAGGAACAAACAAATAAACTAAACTAAACTAAACATACACACATACAGAGATACTTTGCTGTATAGTTAGATATCATAGAGGTTCAGAGAGCAGATGAGATAGAGACAAACATCAAACATACTAAGTGAGCAAAGTTAAATCTTGGACCAGTGGGGAAAGCCACATTACATCATCTAACACAAATCGCACCTTTTTTTTCTCATAGATCATTATTTTCAAATCTCAATATTTTCATGGACAATGACACTGAATGTGTCAGACAGCCATCAGGACTAAATCACCACATTGTGTTTGGGGGAATAGTCATTCTCACCTCTTCTGGACAAGTTCACTGATCTACGTATGGGTCCTCCTTTTTCCAGATGACATGAGTCCTGTTGGCCATCAATGAACAGGTGACGCACCTGAGAGAACAAAGAGGCAGAGAGAAAGTCAAAGATATGTAGGGAAATATTAATTAATATGAAATTATTTTAAACTTGATCAAACATTGTTTAACAAAATCACAGGGACACTTAGTCATTGCAAAAGCAAACAGTATGATTTAGAGGATTTGCAGTTGACACAAATCTCTTTGGAGCCCCATTAGTTGTATGTGGTTATTAGCTGGCAGAGCTAATAAAGGAATATAGTCATCGTTAACAACTCTACAAATGTTAATTGGGACACCCATCAGGGGTGCCCTATGAGCTCGCTCCTTTTTGCATTTGCCATAGAGCCACTTGCAATCTCAACATATAGCAGGGATGTGGAGGGGAGTCTTGAACAAACATGCTGACAACTTACATCTATAAGTGCTTTCCTTAGTTTCCTTCCTTATTATATAAGTGTTGGACTGACCTGGTGTGGGCGTACACAGCTGGAGTTGAGGTTGGGGTAGCGGGAGGCAGGGTCAATGCTGTACTGTTCAAAGTTTTTACTGATGTTCTCCGTGGTGGTCTGAGGCAGCAGGCGGTAGATGCTCTCCCTGTAGAGACAACAGCACAGATATAACTGGTAGATTCAAGACAGTGCAGCTTCATAGATTTTTTTTAGATTTGTGGTCAGTTGATGGTAAGCCAATTTGCCTTTCACGTTTTCATGATACTTGTGTACAAGTACACACTTTGGACTGACAGCGGAGCAGGAGGAAAGGTCATAAGGTCACTATAAACAATAGTTTTCATCCTTTGAGGAGCATGAATGTCCAATTAAAGGGCACGGAGGAGCTAGAAGACAGCACATGTATATGGTTCATCCTCTGTGAAGCATGAATCTCCTAAGTAAATGTCATGGTAATTTGCCTATTTGGTAACTGATTAGTAAAAGTAAAGTATAATTTTAAAGTAATAAATGGTCAGAGAGTCAACAACAACCTCTCTTGTCCTGTGGGGAACATGTATACGCAGTAATAAGTGTCTGGCCAGTAGCTGCCAAGTTGTCATGCTTTGTTATTACAAGATGCTGAACCCCAAATTGCTCCCAATGGCACAGCTATCGACTTGTTTTCAACTGTATGAAATGCAAAGAAAATCTACCTTGCTTATCTAAAGTTAGAGACAACAGACCACACACCTCTCAGCCAGTATTTCCAGAGGACTCTTGCCCTGCGCCCAGCCCCTCACCATCCAAGCACTGTCAAAGGCTGCCAGAAAACCCCGAGCACAACCTGTACCCATCGGCCAGAAGGGCTGCAAACAGAGAACATGATGTCAGCTTGAGCGCACACAAGCTAAGCCTCAGTCAGGGCAGAGGCCAGAGTATCAAACAACTCTGACAACACACAAACAACACCCACTGTCACTGCTACCTCATACCTCAAGCAGACTGTCTCCCACCAGTGCGACCAGGAGCTGATGTCCGTGTTTGTCCCTGATCAAGGCGGCGTTCTCTGAGGCGTACATGCTGGTGAAGTCAAACATGGCTACATCTGGCTGCCCGTAGTGGTTGATGGCGTAGTCGAGGGATGGCAGCTGGTAATTTGTGCCGAAGTCGGCTGCCTCACGGGCGTAGGAGAGCAATGATTCCTGGTTGACGTTGTCAGCGCTCAGCAGGCGCTCCGTTTCTATGTAGTCCTGTATTTAGAGGAGGGGAGGAAGGTATAAGGCAGACATCATTGAATTAAACTAAATGATTTAAAGCTGCACTGATCAATACTTTTATGTAAACTATGGCTCAAATGACCAAGTGTAACATTTAAGGGGCCACTTGTAAAGGAAACCCAGAAAATTATCACCTGACTGTGCTGTTCCTGTCAGCGCTATTGAACTTTTTAGCCTCTTTAAGCTAAATTCTTTTGGTTTTCTAGCCTAAAAACTCCAATCTTATCATCCTTTGCTTCCAGCAGCAGCAGCCAGTTGTTTGCAATTCAGACAAATGGCGGACAGGCAAAGTTAGCAGCTGGCTTGTGACTTTCCCCTGAATCATCGTCCCATGTTTTTATCAACATAAAACTTCCTGTTAACCACCACTGTTTCACATTTCTCCAGAAATGAAATCAAAAACAAATTTAGACTGGTGTGTTTCACTGCAAGGGGGAAATAATGACAAAACCAAGTTAGTCAGTTTGTTAAATCAGTGAGCTATTATCAGTGATGAGGCCTCTGAGGCTTTGGCCACATGTACACATGCTGCCTCACAGCTGACGCATTGAGATATCATTCTGCACTAATGGGCAATGTAAGATGAGATGGAGACCACTGAGGGCACAGCGAGGCAGGGTTTCAACATCTGCGTGCGTGTGTGTGTCTGTGTATGTGTGGGTTACTGAAAAATAAAAGACAGTCCGCATGTGTATGCTACTGAATCTCAAGCAGTTTTTTTAATGCTTACCTGCATGTGTGTGGTGTATATTTTCAGATGATTGTCCTGGCAAGTTCTGGGTGGAAGGTTTAAAGCCACAGTGTGTAGGAATTTCTCCCATCTAACGCTGAAATCATATATTGCATTCAAACAGATGGCGCACTCTAGCGCCTCACTGTTTCAAACACGTATTGCAACAACTGTAGCCGCTGTGTACCAAAAAGCTATGATAACACTGATGAAACCATGTCATCCGATACTACATGGAATATTCATTCAGGCTCCTACACAGACACACACGATGCAAGTTGACAAACCCCCTCCTCACCATGCTGGCTGTGTTTACAACATAGGACTCATGTATTATGCAGCATCATGGGTGACGGAATCCTCGTCGCCAAGAAAGTGCAAAAGGGAATCAAAAAGGCAGAGTGACTGGCGAACTAAAAAAACAAGGGTCAGCATTGGGGTTGCCTTTCCCAGGTGGAGAGAGCTGCTGAAGGAGAAAGGTAGGCTAATACAATCACAGGCCAGCGCTAACAGCGGCGCAGTAATGCGAGGAGAGGGATGAGGCTGTTAGCGACTGGCCGCTAACAGCGGCTAACAGCCAACAGCGGCGCTGGCCTGTGATTGCATTACCATTCTCCCTCAGCAGCTCTCTCTACCTGGGAAAGGCTACCCCGATGTGGGCCTTCGTTTTTTTAATTCGCCGGTCACGCTGCCTTTTCTATTCCCTTTTGCGCTTTCTTGGCGACAAGGATTCCGACTCCCATGATGCTGCATATGCATGATCCTGCATTATGCTCAAAGAGTGGGACTTTGTTTCAGATTTGCCAGGGTAGTAGCGAAGCGCCTCTTGCTCCTCTCCTTCGGCTCCTCAGTCACGCAGTGCTGGCCTGGCTCTCAACGAAAACGCAGAAGGCGGTGCTGTATGTCCCTTGCTGGCAGGTGTATTCTCAAGATGGCGAAACGTAATGGAACCCCACAGACGACTTACCCGCACAATGTACAAACAAATCCGAAATTCTCCTTTTATGAGAATAAGTCAGATTATTGGTGGAGGTAATAGTACACCAGTGATGATATATTTATGAATGCAGACATCAATTTTTGCCAATAAACTGAAAATGTTACACAATGTCCCTTTAACAATATTTCACCCACAACGTCATAATAATACCCTAATTTATACTGTCTAACCTCTTCCAACCTTATCCTTAACACCGGAGCACCCCAGGGCTGCATTATAAGTCCCCTACTATACTCCCTGCACACACAAGACTTTGTAGCCACTTCCAACTCCAACACCATCATCAAATTTGCCAACAACGACACAGCTCTGATGGGCCTGAATGAAAAGGCCTACCTGAAAGACGTAGAGGATCTGACCTGCTGGTGTCAGGACACCAACCTACTTATGAATGCCAGCAAAACCAAGAAGATGATTGTGAACTTTGGGAAGAAGCAGCACACAAACTATGCTCCTCTTAATATTAATAGGTCCTCTGTGGAAAAAGGTGGATTGCTTCAAATACCTTGGTGCCCACCTCACTGAGGGCCTGACCTGGGTGCTACATACTGACTCACTGGTGAGAAAGGCAATTCAGGAACACTGGAGGAAATTTCAGGTATCACCTCAACAAGTGAGGAGTTTTTACTCCTGCACCATCGAGAGCATCGGGATAGGAAACATCATAGCTACGGAAAAAGCACCACACAAGATATTTGATAGGCAGTGCTCTACCCTGCCTTGGGAATATCAATAGCAGGGACTGCAAGAATAACACCAAGAGAATCATTAAGAATCAGACCACCTGGTTAACGGCATTTTCTCTTTGTTGAGGTCAGGTACAAGGTATTGCATATACCAGGCCAACACTGACAGTACTAATATACTGACTGTACTGCTGTATTTACATATGCAGGTGTACACTCACATTTATGATGACTCCTTTGTCCAGCAGACTGTGCTTCTTTGCCGTCATGACAAAGTAGTGGGTGTTGTCTTTGTAGTAAACTATGTTCTCCAAGTCAATTCCTGAAAACAGCAGCAGGGTTACTTAACTAATGGCACTTCAAATGCTGTAAGAAGGAGCAATTAGAGTGGGAGAAGCAAACAGACAGCCCTGCATAGTGAGTCTTTATAGCATGGGTTGCTAGCGCTACGCTTTTTTTCTACTTCACCTGTCTCCTCCTTGAGTTCCAGAAAGAACTTCTGGTTAAAGATGAAGGCCACCCCACTGATTTCCTCCACTTTAGCCTCTGCTGTGGTGTTCCTGTTGACAAAGTTGGCTGTGATGGCGATGGCCAGCTTCCCTCGAAACTCTTTACGACCGAATCCTGCCGCAAGAGAAAGACAAATCTTAGCAATGAATCAAACCTTTGGTAACAATATTTCATTAATGGCTAGTTTTTAAGTAATATGAGAATGGGTACAAAGTCAAAGTTGGATTCAAGAACAATATTTAAAGAGTAGCTGACCCTCCAGGCTCCAGTAGGCCTACACAAAAGGGAGTTTCCCAGCAGTAATGGAGACAGACTGCTTATGGAGTCGACCATTTATTCTGAGAGAATGTTTACTTTTTCTGTAATCAGTAACTTTATGTGTCAGCAAACATATGCACAATGCATATACCACACACACACAAACACACACACAAACACACACACAAACATGGATGAGCATGCAACAAAGCTCTCAAACACTTCATAAAACCAGCACACACACTCACACACACACCGCTGACCCCCATCCAGGCTATTAAGCTTCCACTTGAAACTATGTCAACAGGAAATGCTTGACCCAGTGACTAAAAGCAGCTTTGCAACACCCACCTCTTTTTCAGTAAAAATAACAAATAGTGCTTTGACTGCAGTGTAAAATTGTCCAATAAATGTAGGTCAAGAACAAACTTTTTCTCAGGACTCATTTTAAACCAGAACACCCACTATAATTTACACCCACAGCATCGCTCTGGTTTGTCAGTCCAAGTTTTCCTTCTTTCTCACCATCTAATGTGTTTTTGCGTCCATCGGCTCCAATCACCACATCAAAATCAAAGTCCGAGACAGGATGACTGGAGGGTCGGACTTCTGCTCGCCACCCAGGACCTGAGGAAGAACACAACAAACCAGCTCAGCCCACTCCTATCATGTTGTTTTTCTGACCTCACAAGGTTTATGAGGCAGTGTTGTAGTACTTGAGACTGGTCTTTGCCTGAAGACAACTTTTTGAAGGTCTCAGTCTTGTCGGCTCATTTTTACTCGGTCTTGTATATATGCGCATTACCACACACATCACATCAAATTAGTCACAATCAGCTCTGATCTAAGGGAACTCACGGGTACATGGGGGGGTCAATAAATCCTTGATGTAATTTGGAGAAAGTCCATTTAATGCTGTAAAGGTGATCATTATCATTTTAAAATCAATTTCTTAGTGGCTGTTAAAATTCTTCCGTTAGCGTTCTGCATCATTTGTAGTTGGTGAAGGGAGCTCTGGCTCATACCAACTTGAAGTGCACTACAGTAATCCAGGCGAGAAAAAATAAAAGCATGTATGACCTTGTGTTAATCCGAAGGTGGTAAGAAAAATCTGGTTTTAGAGATCTTTTTGAGTTGAAGGAAACATGTCTGGACAATATCTATTACTTGGGCATGAACGAAGATTTGTATCAAATAATATGCCAAGATCTTTAGCAGTCTGCTTCAGATTATTAGTGAGAGAACCGGGCTTGCCATGAATCAAGCTGGTGGATTTAATTGGACATCAGTTTTCTCGCTGTGAGATTTTAAAGTAGACAAATGGTTATGTCATGTTCTCTGGAGTGTTAAGTGTTATGAGAGTCCCCATGTGCCATATTTAGGACACTTGGCATATTTTGAGACACTTAGAAAGGCAAACTCAAAGTAGAACTAAAATGTAACTATCAGCAGACTCTATCAATAGACGTGTTATTTTCCAGACAGTTTGCTATAAATGCTGCCAGTGCAAACGCCTCCTCTCTGGGAAACTTTCTGATTACTTTAACACATGCATTTTGTTAGCAGGCAGTTTTCCATATATAGCTAAGATATGCTGGTGAGTCCCTGTGTGTCACTGCCACTCATGACCCTTTAACATACGGATAACAGACACATGCATACTTACTGTCGTCAGTCTGCTCTGCTGGTGGCTCCAAAAGCTTGACAAACTCCACATTGACATGAATTTCCACTCCCAGAATCAGAGACACTTTCAGCAGCATCAGCTGAAGCTGGCGGATACCTGGAGTGGATAGACACAAATGCAGATATTGTAGAGCCAAAAAGCACACAAAGCAAGCCTAGAGCTACCTCAATGGATATATGTATTTTATACTGGATGGGCAGCTGCATCCAGTCTACTAACAAGCTGCACCATACGCCACAGGTTGCTCCTATAATGTCATCACAACCCTATAAAGCTGATGTTGCTACAAAAACATTTGTGTTCATTAGCGTGTTAGTTCAGGTATATGACTAGGAATGTGAACTGTGAAATTGCTGTAACAAACTCATATAAAAACTTTAGAAAAATACATTCCTCCATGTGATTCTAATTTTGTTAACACAAGGCAATACATATTTTAACTGTACATATTCTGTATCTGAGCAGTAGGGATGTACCAATCCAACTTCCTCTCTTCCAGTACCTGAGTGTATCTGCCTATACTGGGTACCAGTCTGATATCTAAAATTTAAAATCTGTGTACCTGACTGTGTAGAACTTATTGGGATCATTTTTAATGTTAAGTGACACAAGGCTGCTAAAACTGAGTTGAATGATAGTGGAAAGCATAAATTTTATAATGACACTGACAAAGTAAATGTATTTAATGTAGATCTGTCACATCATGATCATCAGTAGTTCTGCTTAAAAAGATCTGCATCAATGCCACTACCATCCCCACTAAACAGACTATGAAATGTCATAGATCAACAACATCCTGACAGTAACATAATGTTCCATTAATAAAAAGTAAAACGTGTGAAGCACACATTGGATTTTATGGAGTTAAAGGGTGGGTTTAATATTTTTCAGCCTGGACCCTATTTTTCCCCATGTTTTGTGTCTAAGTAAATAATAGGGACAAATAGTTTTGAAACTGGCCCAGTATTGAGAGAGAGGCTCCAGCTGGCAGTGGCGAAACAGGCTGCAATGAAACCATATGGGGCAATTGTACATCGTCAATTTACATTCACTGAAAGCGCTTTTGCCGCTGACAGGCTCAGATTATTATTCTAGTCTGTGACCACTTATGGAAAGGATCCCTACTGAGACAGACCTCTTTATTAAAGAGAAAGATCCTTTTTGGTTAACCAGAAACAGCCTCGATATTGCCATCATCAAACCCACCAGACTCCATTTAAATAAACAGCAATTTTATCATCGTACAACACACTTCATTCAAAGTCGACAGAGACAAAATAAAACTCACAAAAATTAGCTTGGTTCATCTTTCTACTGTTCCAGCAATCACTTACTCTGATTTGATTGAAATAAACCTTTAAATCACCCAATTAGATTTGAAAATGTGCTGGTTCTACACACACTAAAATTACTGTTTATTTAAATGGAGTTTGATGGAACTGGCAAGAGAGATTTCTGGAGTATTATAAAAAAAAAAAAGGTATCTTACTCTTCAACAAATGCTACATATCCCAACAGGTTACAGTGCAGTCTGTTTCGCCACTACGGACTGCAGTGTTCCGGCTCAATACTTGATCAATTTCAAAAATAGTTGTTCCCATTAGTCATTTAGACAAAAAATATGGGACAAATGGGTCCATGTAGAAAAAAACAGAACTTATCCTTTAATATAGTGTCTTTTGTAGCTTACAGCTGCTTTCTCAGCAGCTGTTATGGGAGGAAGTGGCTTCTCTTACAGATGAGAACAAGTAAGTGTTATGGAGACATACATCTTTGAAACGAGATATTAATACATGACACCGTTACTAAAGCTGGAGAGCAAGAAATGCCAGTGGAAACTTCCCACTAGGGAGAGACTGAAGAAATAAACTGCAGCAAACTAGGCTACTGGAAAATCTCTTCTCACAGGTTGCAGAGTCATACAGCCAGCAAATACCACCCATCATGCCACGGTGTTAAATATAGACAGCAGCATTTCAAGTGACTGTAAAAAGGGTCCTGACCCCAAGGTTAAGGAAGTGATTCTTCTGAGATTATTTGACACAACCAAAGAACAATTTCTCTTCCTTCTCAGAGCACTATGAGGTAAAAGACAGAAGTTTAAAAGTTAAGCTTCAGTCCACTCGCTCATTTAAAAATGAGAGCAATTGAGAAATAACTGACACAGATTTACACTCACTGATGTGGTCGATGGAGCCAGCGCAGAACTTTCCGTAGAACTTCTTGGCTCCGAGGCCCCTGAGGTCGTGGATAGTGAAGGGCCACAGGTGGAGCACATTATTCCTGGAAAAGGTGTCCCTCTTCTCGATCACCACCACCTTACAGCCCAACAGTGCCAGCTCGATGGCTGTCCGCAGACCACAAGGACCACCGCCAATGATCAGGCACTGAATAAAAAAGGAAGAAGAGGGTAAAATGTGAAAGAGGGGGTGAGTTAGTTTTCTATTAGCACCTTGGGCCGTGGGAAACAACTTTTCATCTCTGTATACTCTGTATGTGGAAATGACACATAAACAAATTTGAACTTGGATTACAGAGCCAAATATTTCCCTCAAGAGTTAGTGGAAACTAAGGAGCTAAAAGGGAGTGAATACTAGACATACATTCATCAGGTGTCCAGACACATGATTCCAGATGAATGCTAATGATGTTCTGTCTGTGTAAATAAGCATCTGTTTGCTAACACACTTGTCACTTTATAAACGTAATATTTCAAAGGCAAGTCGCAAGTGTATACTTCATAGTAGGGGTTCTCAACAGTTTCTGACTTCAGGCCCACTTCTGATTGTTAAAAATGTCTGAGGACCACCTTCACAAATAAATGATAAAAAAAAACAAAAACAAAGAAGAAATAAAAAGAAAGAAAGAAATAAATTTAATAATCCTTTTTTTATTACCAGCTTTTACATGTACTTTTACTTTCAATAGTCAGTTACAGTTAACCTAATAACATTACTTTTGATACACAAGTACAGTAAATATCAGATATTTTAAGACTTTTACTCAATTGTTATTCTAATTGGTGACTTTAATATCTACGAAAGTCATTTTCTGGCAAGATATTTGTACTTTTACTCAATTATGGTAGGAGTGGAAGAAAAAATCTATATAGTATAGTATTGCGATATTTTTGCGTCGAAATATCGTATCATCACATAGTGCCAAGTATCAACTTTTTTATTATATAAACTATTAATATTACGGATACAAATTAAACTTTAGGTAGCTTACTAGATAAAACAGATGGTGACAAAGTTTTTCCTTTAGGAACCTAATTTAAAAAGGTAATAAATTGCGATATATTTTATCGCAATACTCAGGATATCACAACATTTAAAATCGCATTAATACTGTATCGTGACTTAAGTATCATGATAATATATTATAGATCCTCTGGTGATTCCTACCCCTGCTTTCAGGTACTTCATCTACCACTGACGTTAGCTAGCTACAGTAGCAAGACATGTTAGTCTCAAACTGATGATGTATCGTGATTGGCATGGTGATATCTAAACATAACTGGTCACTGAAATAATGCATTTTAATTTACTTTTTTATTTATGTAAATTCTTGAGCAAATTAAGATATAAAAAAATAAAATAGCTTTGTAAATAACAGAAAAAAAAATACATTTTGATCTAACCTAACAAACTGGCTGTACCTCCACAGCCCACAAGATGGCATTTTGAGGGCCACTGTTTGAGAATCACCACTTAAAATATGGTGTTCAAAGCTTACAGTAGGTGTGACTGAAAATCCTGGCTATATTTACACTAACTCGCACTGATGTTTCCTTTTGGACTGAGAAGAAATTTGGAAATGGGAACAGGAGAGGAAAAAACTTTATCTGAGAAGTCTCAAAGGTCCTGTGTGATTACCGCCGATGTCTAATTTCCAGGTCATCATGCGGTTTGCTAGTTTACAGTTACAGGGAAAATTAACGGATAAAACAATTAGCACAGCCATCTGAGAAAGGTTAGTTTAGAGTATGATTCATGGCATCTTCCATATAACAGAACACAATGTACAGGAAACTAAGATACAGATATTTTTTTCTAGACACAGAGTTCCAGAAAACAGAGAACCTCCCTAGCTACAGCCAGTCGTCTGTCTCTAAATAGCAGTTTCTCCCACAAAAATTAGTTGTTATTTTTGGCCGACTTTCAGCCCAACCCGTCTCTGCTATCTCCCCCCTCTTCGAGTCTCTGGCCTCTTTCCTCTACGGATGTCTTATCTTTCCCTTCAGATATGAAGTCATCGAACACTATGCTAAACATGCTGCCTATAATACTCAGACATACATGGTCCAACAATAAGACAGATTAGCACATCACGTAAAATAACAAATATGAGATACCTATCACTTTAAAAATGTATCTGAACTCCCATCCTGGCTTTAGGCCTCGTACTGCCATCTGACTAACAGGGCCCACTTTCATAAAGTTTCCCCTATAGACAGTTATGAGATCAAACTGAATTTGCACAAGCTACATGCACTGAATCCAGTTAATTCAGCTTTTCATTTTTAAGATTACTTTGGTCCAATTAATAATTTGCATATAATTACAGAAATAATCTGCTTAAATAATTTATTTCCCCAACAATCCACACTGGCAAAGGTCCTAATTGGGTATTTGAACAAATAAACCATAATTCCTGAAGTGTTTTTTTTAGGTTTAGGATTTTTAAGGGTTGTAAAAATGGGCACATATGTTCTACTCAACAGAACACAAAAAGGAGAGACAGAAAAAAGACAGGAACATATCAAAAGTCAGACTACATAAATGGTGCTACACAGACTGTCCGATCTGTCATTGCATTTCAAGGACCGAGGCTGTTTCTCCACAGGCACAGTTTAGCCATGAGCAAGTCAGTTTTCTCTGAGGCCTCACAGCAGGGTGCTCATCTGCACCATCTTCTCCCTCGGGCCAAAGCTGTGTCTTGCACCTAACTGATAATTCAACATATATAAATCAAACTATGCTGATGACAACAGAGCAACTTCTCTTTTTAGTAGTTCCTCTGTCCAGCCCTTAGCACCTGTGTAGTTTATAAATGAATCCCTGCAGTTTGGAGCTCGATTTCACTCTCACATTCCTGTTTGTACTTCCAGATTTCAGCATTATTTCACTGTTTACTGTAAACTGTCCTACAACCAATTACAGCTGCGTTAAAGTACTGCTAATCCTGCTGGTTCACATTAATAGCTCCATTGGAAGGCTTTTATTTTGAAGCAGCTAAAGGAAAAACTGTATTCACTGCAGAACTAGTAGAACTTCAACTAATGCTGCTTTACAATAAAATTTGGTCTACGCAACAAGATATGGTATATTTGGCACAATATGGTAAGTGGATCACTTTTACAGCACAAGGCAGAGAAAACAGAGAATCTTGACAAGGCATTAAAGAGAAACTTTGTTATTTTTCAACCTGGATTCTATTTTCACATTTTTGAGTCAAAGTGACTAATCGGAACAACAATTTTTGAAACTGGTCCATTATTGAGCGAGACCACTGCAGCTGGCAGCAGTGAAACCAGCTGCAATGTAATCACTTGGGGCAACTATGCACCATCAATGTACATCCACTAAAAGTGCTTGTTTTTGCCACGGACATGTTAAGATTGTTATTCTAAGTGTGTGACAACATTATAGAAAGTATTCCTATAGAGACAGACTTTTTTGTTTAACCAGAAACAGCCTAAAAATCAATGTTGCCAATTGAAATAAACCCTTAATTCACCCAGTTAAAAGCGGAAATATGCTAGCACTATACATGCCAAAATTACTGTTTATTTAAATGAAGTCTGGTGGGTTTAGTAATTCTGGTTAAACAAAAAGGTCAGCTTCTGTAGTAGTCCTTTCCATACAGTTGTCAGACACTTAGAATAATAATTTGAGCCTGTCAGTGGCAAAAAAAAACTTTTAATGGTTGTAAATTGATAGTGCACAATTGCCACAAGTTGTTCAACTTCAAAAACTGTTGTTCCTATTTGTCACTCAGACACAAAAACATGGGTAAACTGGGTCCAGGTTGAAAAATACCAACGTTACCCTTTAAGACTGACTGGCATATTAGCAGTTATAGCTTCCGAGCTACAGCGAAGGGTAACTACATTATGTCACCATGCTTCTTGAGCAACATATTTCTTAAAGATACATAGATGAATTTAACTGTGATGCTTTCCTGTGTGATGACACTATAGTACTTTTTGCTTGGATCTCAAACACTATAAAAAGGTCACAACAATGCCTTTTACGTGAACAAGCACAGTTTACATATTTGTAGTGGCTCATGGCTCAGTTCATTTCCTTTGTCTATTAGTAGCCTCAAACTCCAGTACAGGTCGTCTCCAGTTGGTCTCTCTTACCCTAGTGCCCTGGCAGGCTTTATTCTGGTTGTAGACCTTCTGCTGTGCCCTTTTGTCCAGTTTGGTCCACAGGGCCTTGACCTTCCAGGAGCTGACTGCAGCCTTTAGTGAGCTGAAGAAGTTGCTGTAGTCCAGAGGATCCAGCTCCAGCTGCCTGCAGAGGATGCTGAAAGCCTGCAGAGTCCCTTTACATGTGGATGCTTGGACAAAGTTCTCAAAGAGCACGCTGGCCTGCGCTGTGCGCTCATCCTCCGTCTCACCCATCTGCTCTGATGGTAAAAAGCGTCCAGTCTCCTCAAACACTCTCTGCTTCTCTTTGTGCTTCCTTTACTGTTCACTCCTTCCACACTGTCAGCACTGGACTCCTACAACACGGTGTGTACAGTCATGCTGAGCTAGTTCTGAAAGACACAAAGAGCAAAAAGATTTGTAGACAAAGACACAAGAGACTGGAAATTAAATAATCAGGTGATCAGTCCTATATCCTGAACATATACTATAATTCAAGTTGTTTAGATTTTGCTGATTACTGATAACTAAGACGTGTTTCCTGCACATTGTCCTCTTCATGACACAGCTGTTTCTTATTTTATTATGTAACCAAGCATTTTACAGGAGATGTGCATGAACACAAGTAAACAATAATGTAGTCCAATGAAAATCTGTGCAATAAATACTGCATTTATGAAGCTGTAGTTTCTAACAAAGGTCACTAAAACCTGTCGCCTGGACACAACTTGGAATTGATGGATGAGCAGACAGGATTTACATTTCTAATAGAAACAAAAAAATATTAAATATGTTTGAAATATATCAACAATTTCATAATGAACCATAATTCATTTGGAGCAACTTCCAAGCACATGACCACATGACAACTGTACCTGTGCCAGAATTTTGGGGCCTAAATAATAGGGAAAAGGTTCAGAGACTCCACTCTAGGATATCCCTCAACAGATCCATAACCACAGAAACAAATACTGTTACATTTCTGTAAAACTGGCTGAGATACTTTTGGATACTTGAATAAATAAACCAGACAGGACCAGTCTGTTTTTATGCTAATTCAGTGAATTAAATAAATACCAGGAAAATCAGGGCACTTCATTTAATTGATAAAAAATTAAATAAAACTCCAATATTGCCATAAAATAGTTCTGTTTATTGACTTGCAAGATTTCCCACATTGATGTTGATACTTCAAACTGCACTCATCACAATTTTAAGGAAAAAAGCTTTGATAAACTCACTGTACATTATCTGTCCAGCACCAAACAGACGACACAAAACAATTTATTACTACTGTAATAGTGATTTACACCTCATCATAGAGATGTACAGTTTTTGTTGAATTTGAATGTCGTATGACATTCAACAAATTAATACCCCATGAATGGTCATTAAAATGTCATGTTACATACTTAACATAAACTTATAGGTTTAGGAAAATTAAGTTATGCATGTTAGGTTTAGGAGAGGGAACCTGGTTGGATGTCGTCACGTCACATTATAAACTTTGTCTTAAGCTACGTACTTAACATAAAGCTACAAATTTAACAGTAAGTAATGTAGGTTAGGTTTAAGTAAATACAGTCGAATAGGTTAGGTTTAGGAAAAGAAACATGGTTGGGTGTCATTACATCACATTACATATTAACCTTAAGTTGAGTACATAAACTTAAGTTACATACTAAAGGTAAAGTTACGTAGGTTAGGTTTTGGAAAGTAAAGTTATGTACGTTAGGTTTAGAAGAAGAAACCTGGTTGGGCATTGTCACATCACGTTACTTACTTAACATAAAATTATGCTGGTAAGGTTATGCGAGTGAAGTTACGTAGGTTAAGTTTAGGAAAGAAACATGACGACATACCTTAAAATAACTCAAAGGGTGCTTGGTTTCACACAAGACACAAACGTCTGTCTCTTGGGGGAATGTCCTGTGTTGTTTGACCACCCAACCTGCCTCCTTACATAGACTTAAGCTCTTAATACTACTTCATTCTTTACTCTGGTGAACACACTGGTCATGTGATCACAACCTTCCTGATTGCATGGGTCATGTGTAGTGTATGAGAACAGCCTGGTAATCATGATGTTCGTTATCCTCTGCAATACATGAGGACACACACTATGTGGTGGAAAACTTTGAAATCATATAAAGGAGAGATCACATTCCAAATGTAAGGAATGTCTGCAGCTCCCTCTGAAAATAAACTGCAGGGATCAATGTGTTGCCTCATATAGCCACAGTGTCATGTCCTGCATTCTGTATGAGGTGTCCAGGGACACACAGAGCTTTGACGATACGTCCCTGAACAGGACTAATATTTCTAGCCAACAACAACAACCCTGCAGAGTTCAAACAGTCATTAATTAAGCTGCACATATTTTTCTCTACAACAAAGATATTTTCCCCCTCCAGCTCCACTGAATGCCTGATAGGATTATGACAGAGAGTGCGCTTGGAGGGGTTCAGCTGAGCAGTCATGGGAGAAGCTCAAACGCTGTGGTTGCAGGAATACAGACAAAACAGTCACACAGTCACATCACATGCAAGCAGCCACTTGGTGAGGCACAAGATGTAGAAGAAACAACCCTAAAATACAGCAGATATACACAGCAGACTACAAACTTTGTCCCCCCTGCTGTACAAACTGTTCTAGGCTTGCAGCCCATAGCACATGAGGGAGTTTACCCGTTATCAGGAGATCATTACTTTAGTATTCATCCAGAGTCCTGGGGTAAAAGGAATGTCCTGATTCCTGGTTATATTTGGTGATCTAATCTTATTTGAGAGGTCAAGGGCATCTAATGATGGTTTCAAGTTGAGTTAATAGCAGAAATATCTCCACTTTCAGTGTCTTCCAATTAGGGCTGTCCCGAATACCATTTTTTAACATTCGGACCTTCGGCAGAATTTGATGGCACAACAGTCTCCTTCAGTACATTATTCTATGCTTTCTTTTGATTTTCACATTGGCTAGTCATCCAGTTTAATTTGTCTTCTGATTAAATCGGAACCGTTGAAACAAGTTGTAGGAAGCCTCTGCAAGTAACTGGTTGCTGGCAGACACTCTGTGCTGCAATAAAATGGTTAATCAGCAGTGCCGTGCACTGTAGATCCAATGTGCTGCTGGTTCTGCCGGCCTGAATAGAATATAATGTCTATAGCCTTACTGTTGTGTGTACAGCCTTTATAGACTGAGCTGAGTAGTGATGCGTGGGTCGACCCGTAACCCGCGGGACCCACAAATGGACCTGCGGGTCGGGCAGCAGTGATCGTCTGTTAAATTGGTCTGTAAATGATATTTTGACATTATTGGTTATTACTGTCATGGCATCCGAAGGTACTGATGCGTTGAGCAGGTGACAGTCTGCAGCCGCTTTCAAAAAGAAACTTGTTGAAACTTTAAACAATTAATTTATTGTACAAAACGGGGGAAACAAACTTTGACAAAAACGGTTCCATAATTCATATTAAATTCAAAAGATAACGAAAAACAGCTACAAGTTCGAGGGAATAGTGATATGATGGTAAAACTTGGCATTGATCCACAGCCTCAGACGGATGCACTCAAGCGTGCCGTGCGCACAAGCTCAGTTGGCAGGCTATACTATATTTTCACGTTTTTTAACAATGCAATTTAAAAGTTTTGATTTTTATTGATAACCTACATTTACCAACAACAAAAAGACTACATTTAGGACCAAAAAAATATGTAAAAAAAAAAAAAAAAAAAAGTAAATAAAAAAAACAAATACTGAATACCAAATTTTCAGAACGAATACCTACCCATAGAAATGAATATTCGAATATCCGAATATTTGGGTACAGCCCTACTTCCAATGAGTTTTTAACGACCCAGGATCAGTACATCCCATGGTTATCTGCTTTTCAGGTTCATACTTGTATTTGGGATTTTACTGGACAGTGTGAGACCTAACACATTCAGTGCCCTGGGCAAACTTCCCCTGCATCCCCCTTTTCATTTCCTATTATTCTAATGCTCTCCACATACACTCCCCTCCATTATACCGATCAAGCATGTTCTAACTTAAGGCTGCAGCTGACCATTTGGGTACCCTAAGCTTAACTGCATGTTGTCCGTACACATCTGCATTTCCTGGCTGTGAGGTAATTAATGAGATCATCATATGACAGCTTACGAGTGAGTTCTGCATTGACATTGATGACAGCAAGACCACTCAGACATTCCTATCCAATTGTTGAACGAAGGGATGCTTTCATTAGCTTAGGTTTAAATAAAATCCCTCACCAGAGGCAACTGACTGTATTAATAACTAATAATGGCCTAAAAGCATGAGCACACTGCTCTGGGAGCTCACGCTGCAGCTGTGCTGTGTGTACTAAACAGCGGCGAATGTTAGCTCAAACCCTGTTGTGTCGGAGAGGGTCTTAACTGTTTATGCAGTACCTTTGGTTCTGAATGATGATGGTCATATTGGGCCATTTTGGTGTCCCCTCCAGCAGTGGTGGGGACACCACTAACATGTGATGCACATATCTGTAGCGGCAACACTGTTCTGACTGTGATGACCATTCACTGATGAACACATTAAGGTGAACTGCATTGCCAGGACTAAAGATATTATAATACCCTTAGTACAGACCAACCATTAGCAAATCTTTGGATCATTTTTACCTTTTGTTTATATACAGTATATGGAAATGTAGATGAATCAGACATTGCTTATCATTAAATTCAGCTCTAACATCTGTGCATACAATGATTTTTTCTCATCTCTTAAACTACATAACCCCTTGGTCTCAGGCTTCACCCTCCACCATGAAACCACTGACATCCCTTTACAACCAAGCTATCCAAGTTCTGGACAAGAAATCACCAATCACCTGCATAATCTCAGTTTTGACAATTTCATTAATTACTCCAACTTCACACTTACATTCCAATGTGTCCAGCATCTAGCTCCACCCTTTATTTTCCAGCTTTCATAACCAGACTTCACTACGCTGCCACCAACACACAAAGTACATCAGAAGTAAATTTTTATATGTCTTCTAGTTGGTGAAGAAGTTTTTCTCAAATTCAAACAGCTAAGATTTTCAAACAAATTTCAGTGTAAGTGAGCACACAACTCATTTGGAAAATGTAGCCCTTTTCAGTCTGAATATAATGTTGTCACATTAACCAATGGTTTAAACTCTAACTCTACCCAGCAACACACTCTCAAGTTATCTCAAGCTGATGCCATGCATTTCCTGGATAACATCTTTGTCAAAGTTGAGTATCAGATCCCGATTGCTGGAAGCTTCACAGTGTTATAGCCATGGAATCTGCTGTCCTGGAGGAGTTTGGAAAAGGGTAATGTTTCTTACACACACACACAGACACACACTGCCCAACAGGCCTGAAACAAAATCACCTGAAAACCTGTGGATGTGCTCCGTATGCAATTGAGTGTGCGTCATGGCAAGGGAAAGTGCATGCTGCAAGGACCTGGCTGGCCCTTTAGTTTGTGCCAGTCGCCTATCCCACGTCACATACACACCCCACTACCCAAGAAACACACACTTTCCCTTTAAGTCTTTGAGTGGCCCAGAGGGAGTCTCAGATCTCTGCTACCTAACATTCTGGCAGCAGACAGTAGCCTCTCAGTTACAATTACCCCCTCTGGACACACACACACATACACACACACACACACACACACACACACAATTGTAACCCTTAGACCTTTCATGCTATTCCATGCCCTGCCCAGATAAAAAAGTTTCCAAAGCTTTGTTCCTTGTTTCTAATTAAAAACTGGACTTCACCTCAGCCATTAAGCTGATAATATCTGCTTCAGTGGGAATATCAGTGAATCAATGTGTTTGGCTGGTGGACTATAACCATTTACTTTAGACTGCCTCTGAAAAATACCCTTTGAATACCTGTCTCATCCATATCCCTAAAGCACAGGGAACAATGGGACACAATGAGCTTGAAACAAGGAAAATCAAGGAATTCGTTTAAGCAATAAGCCACAATAGGCTGTGGTTTACAGTAAAGTAAAGTTACTGTAAACCAGTAGTTACTATATATACCTGGCAATGTTCAATAAAAAATAAACACATAGCAACAAATCATCCAATAATTTACGGATAACAAATATTCATCCTTCTGCCAAGAAAGGTAGTTCTTCAGCGACATTTAACAGAATGGTTGCCAAGCAACCCACAGATTTAGTGGAAAGTACCAGCTGCTTTACAAATCTGTGACGATGGAGCCAAGCAAGTTCACCCCCTTGGGCTCTCTAGTACCAATGTTAGGAGGAAGAAAAAAGTTCTCATCATGTTGCAGTTACATTATAACCACATATGTATCTACCATTGGCAACTATTACCCCCACTTAACCCTGGCTGTTTTCACTTGCCAGCAATATAATTTTTGAAACTGGAAAATGAATTCCCAGCTGAAAACAAGTGAGAATGCTGAAAACTGAAATTACAAAGAATTGCTAAAAATACACAAATCTTAAAGTGCAGAAGCATTTCCCTGCACTGCTGAAAAACCTGGAAATCGAATGGATAAAACTGGCAAGTTGGAAGCTGAAAAGTGGCTAAGAGCTGAAATACATTGCTAAAAAAAAAGAAGCTAATCTGTAATACTGTTAAAGGCAGGGGTTGAAATTAATTAACTTAAAAGACTGAAAGAAGAAATGCTTTGTACTTCAAAAAGCATAAAAGGTAGAAAAAAGTTTAATGCAAGCATGACTGTCCTTGAAGAGCATATCGTTTTGGCATTAATATGTTGTCTGTAGTTTAAAGTGTGCAGAATTAGCAGTCAATTGGAAAATGTACAGAAGAAGTGACCTGTTTAAAGTGTAAATAAATGCAGCTAAGCCAATCATAACAAAAGACCAAAACTATCCACTCTATAGTTGGAAAAAACATCCTGGTATCAGCTCAGAGACCGACTGCCCTACTTGTGTGTGACTCTAAGGACCAGAAATGATATACTGCAACTCCCTCTGACCTGTCAGGCCAAGTGTGCGCTGATATGAACACAGAGCTAGAAAGCTATGGGAAAGATCACAATCCTTGGAAGCTAGACTGTATATAACCACATCTAGTAGGGTGCATTCTGGGAGTCTTGGTACAGGAAGTGGTTAAGTTGATATCTCTTTCCAAGTGTGTGTGTGTGTGTGTGTGTGTGTGTGTGTGTGTGTGTTGTTAGGTCATAGGGTTTGCATTTCTAGCCGTATTTTCAGTGGGAGATCAGCACAACACATGGAGATGTTTCTATTCCAATCTAATTATAGTGAATGTATTTTCTGTTCAAACATAATATATGAAATGCTCACAAATCTAAATGGAGACTTTAAAGACCAACACAAAAAGTTGTTGTTGTTTTTTTATTTGTCACAGGTGGATTGACTGACGTGCTGACTGGTGGATTCATTGGCTAGGTTATCCTGGTATTACCATAAAACACTAACAGAGAATATCATATTTTTTCTAACCCTTTATTTATGTGTTCCCTTTCAATTGCTCTTAAAATTGTATGTACAGTATATCTTAACCTGACATTTCTTACTCTTAAAATCCAACTTGCAGGTTGGAGACCGTGGTGAATGTGTAGGAAAATGATGTAGAAACTCGATTAAAACAAAAAACAAAAACATATACACACTACAGTGACTTTTGGGGTCGTTTTTGTAAGAGAATTTTGCTTCTGCATCTAAAAACCCACTAACTGGAAGGGACGTAGCGTAAGGGAGCGCGGCCGAGTTCAATTGAGTGTAACATTAATAAACATGGATCCCAGTACTAGTTTTGAGACTGAAGAGGTTGGAAATGTACATTCATATGCATATGACGGCCCACAGGCTTATAATTATGAACCTGCTAGGCGTCCAAGAGACCAGGAACAGATCAGGGTTAGGAGAAATAACGGCCACAGGTGAGAAATAGAGCTGTGGTGTGAGGAGAACCAGTGGAGAAATGGCAGATGTCTTGGACAGCTAAAGATGTCTAACGCTGTGTTCACATCACAACATTAAGTTTGCCATCACATATTAGGTTATAACAAAGCTACCAATAGTTCTGCCAGTATTAGATATGCTACTTACCCATAACAGAAACTAATGCGCAAATATCAGCTTATATCAGACGTGTCTTGCTATACGTGTTATAACTCCGCATTATGATGTATTGATGTCCGCAAGGGAGAGAGGGAGAGAGAGAGAGATACAAAGATTTCCTGATAATTTTTTGTATGATAGGTGCTTGTGTGGGAACTGCCAGCCCATGTCCTCAGCTGTGGAGAGTATATGCTGCAGGGAGGTGGATACCTTCTGGGCTCTGGTGGAGAATCTGACCCCCAGACCAGACATAACATGCCTCACACTGCCCATCAACCCTTATGCCGCCCGCTCCCGTCTCAAACACGGAGGCCTCCCTCTCCGCGGAGCCCGCCCACCCTCGCATATATCCCAGAGGCGCGGAGAGGGAGACCCGAGGCTCGCGGCCTCGGGGGTATGTGTGGGACCTGAGGCTCAGGTCTCTCCGGGGGTATGTGCGAGGGCGGGCGGGCTCCGCCAGGAACATAATCCTCCTGTCCAAAATGAGCGCTGCACACGACCGCGTTTTTGGTCACAGATGAAGCCGTGAAATCACATCTCTTCACCTGCACAAAACATACCCAGGCACGAAAACTAACTCCACTCTTTTTTCTGTCCGGAAAATGGTGGACTCGATGTCCTCACAGACTCAAGTTTGTGCAACCTGCACAAACACGATAATTGGGCATAATCACAAATGGTGAAATGCACTGTTAACAACCAAAAAAATACTAACTCACAAGTTTACTACCGCTCAGACTCACTACCACCTACTACTGCGCATTGGACAGAGGCAGGGTCAAGGATGCAGAGTCCCTCTCATGACGTAGTATCAGGCGATGTTGGAAAAAAAAGCATTTTTAGAAGAGGAGCTAAAAAGAGCCACTTTTTCCTCTGAATTTGTGCCCTTATGTCGTGTAAACCATAATAAATTCTGAATTAATTTCTCATATGGTAATTTTCAGACAAGGTTATGTATATATTTTTTAAAAAAAAATTAACCTGCAAGTTGCACTTTAAAGTGACAATTCAGATGCTTTTGGTCCTCACTCACTAAATGACAATGTAACTGCTGCAACAGTACAACTAATTTGTGCTCTTCAAATAAAAGTTTTAATATTTACATTTACATTTTATTGCCCTAACTATTTATAGTGCACAGCTATCTCAGACGTTTTAACATCAACTTAAATCTTAATTGCTTTCATTGTTTATGATTCACCTGACAATATAACTTCTTTTAGCGCTCACTGGTCATTCAACTGACATTTCTACTGCTTCCCCGGCTCATACATAAGTTAATGTTTCAGCTGTTTTCATTTCTTACTCATCAGCTGGAGGAAATCTTTTATTATTGCAATCTGCTTTTCAGCTAACTTTTTTAACTGTTAAGTTAACTGTAATATAGTTAACAAGAACTATCACTTTGTGGTTTGTGGTCATAGTACAATTATAGTTTGAATCTATGTCCATGAAAACATGGATGCTTTTTACACATCTTAACACCTGGCATTACAAAAGATCTCTACAATTAGCACAGTTTCAAGGTGGACACCCAAGATTAGTGTCACCAATTCAGTATCTGACCAAAAGTCTTTCCCTTCTTTATGTTCTTTCGACATTGGATAATGGCCATTAAAGTGTTTTTGCAGGACATTATGATGCCACAGTGAAGTTCACCTGTTACTTTTTTGATAAAATGTCATCATTATTATAGCATAATTTCATCATTATATCCTGTTTGTGTGAAATTCTGTCATAATTAGCATATGAATTCTTGTGTATAGCCAAAACCATGTTTTGTAAGGTCACAGTGACCTTGACCTTTGACTATCGACCACCAAATTCTAATAAATTCTTTGTTGAGTCCAAGTGGACGTTTGTGTCAAATGTGAGGAAAATCCCTCCAAGAGTTCAAGAGAAGGAGACAGATGCAAGGTCACAGTGACCCAAAATCTAATCAGTTCATCCTTGAGTCCAAGTAGACGTTTGTATCCAATTTGAAAAAATTCCCAGAAAGAGTTCTTAAGATCAAGAGATTGAGCTGGACAGACAGATGGACGGACAGACAACCCCCCAAGAATAATGCCTCTGGCCTTGGCTATCACCAGCAGAGAGGCATAAAATGGTGACCAACATTCCCATTAAAGGAAAATGTGTAACAGCATTTCCATAGTTTTGTTTGGTAACTGTAAACTCTCAGCTGGTGTGTACAGTCAGATCATTAGTGCTTCCGTTACTGTAATGACCCAACGTGATTACGCAACATCTCATTTTACAGCCTCTCTCTGCTCTATACATAGATGCCAATTTATGTCACTAATGCACACAAATTAACACGGAACATTCTTATAATGTATATCTATTTCTGAATACTAATTTGATGATGTGTTAATCAAGTCAGCTATTTCAATAGGTTCAAGTGTCCATAGGGGAGGTGTAACCTGCAAAACAAGAACCTTTAAAGAGTAACAGGATACTAACAGTATTTAAATATATATATATATATATATATATATATATATATATAAAAACCGGTATGTATGCAAAGGATACCATCCACTTAGATGTTAAGGTCAGGCGTCACTGTTAAGATCAGTGCACCAGCAGGTGAGTCTTAAGTGGAGATAAAAAACAGGTGATTAGATCTGTAGGTACAGAGCTGTGGTATCTTAGGATAAGGTAAGGCATTTCTGCTTTATAAATTACTGAAACAATCCATAATCAGGATTGTTGCTGATTGGTTTCCTGTTGATGTAGGACTAATTGATGTACTGACTTATCATCTCAGCTCTTTGCTTAATGCTACATGAATTAAGCTTTCCTCATAGCAAAGCAATTTCTTGTGCTAACGTTCATGTGACTGTGAGACTGTGAAAAATCTCACATTATTATTTCAGATACAGATTTAACCCATGGCATTACCTGAATGCGCAACAGTTCCATCACAGTAAATAATTTCTACATTTACATAGACCTCTAAATCAATCTCTGCACTGTATCTTACATTTACAGTGTTGGCATTGATCTATCAATCAAAGGATATACCAGACTTTGGCTGATAATACAGCTGTCTTTACATGAAAACTGGGCCTTGTGGAACTCTGCCCAAAAAGAAAGCAAGACTTTGAACAAAGTTTTGCTATAGATAGAGAGATAGAGGCTTGGATCTCCAACAGGAAACTCACTCATCTTTTCAAGAAAAAGCTGGTACAGCAAAATCAATCTCAACAGACAGGCTGTGGTCAAAGTGAGAAAGCCCAGTTGACATTCCAAAGCCAAAAGACGTCTACAGCCTAGAATTAGAGGGATCTGGATCCCACATTTTACAGAGGAAACATGATGTCTTATCAATTTCAAGAAAAACAAAGCCAAAGTGAGAAAGCAGAAAATAGTTCACGGTCCATGGACATGGTCCTTCAACTGCTCAAATAGCAGCTTGAATTCAGCCAACCCAGCGCAAACTCCCCACCAGATCAGCAAACTGTTGCTGCTGCTGTTACATTAGCCCCTTCTACACTGCCAGATTTTCCGCAAATGTTGGGCCATTTTAGACAGCGTTTAGACACACGAAGCCGGATTGGCGAGTTGATCTGAGGTGCCCAATTTTCCACCTCGTAGGGTAGTCATATTAGCGGAACCCTTTTATTTTAAACACACCGAGGTGGCCTTCCACAGCGGGAGGGGCTGTTGAAGACTTGTGGGAGGAGCTGTTGATGACACGGCAGTTGCGAGCCACTGGCAGTGGATAAACAGGAAACAGCTGATAGCAGGAATTAGTGAGCAGCTAGTAGCAAGAGGGGAACGCAAACCTGACAGACACTGTAAAGATGAGCAACTGGGGAGACAAGGAATTGTGCGTCCTCCTTGCCCTCACAAACGAAGAGGCCATTAACCGTCAGATGACAGGGACGGTGAAGAACGGGCCGACTTACGAGAGAATCGCCGAAGGACGGACTAGCTGCGGCTTCCCTTCCACGTCACTGTTTATGTCACACGCTGAGCTACACATTGTGTTACTTGCCCACGCCCCCCATTGCCCCGAAAAAGGCGCATTCTGTATAAACAAAAGTAGGTAGGTGGCATTTTGCCGCACTCCCCGATTTTATTTTTATACTGCCAATGCTGAAAGAAGACTGATTGGGCTTTCCTGCAAATTTGCATAATTCCTATCTAAAAAGGCCTATAGATTAGACTCAGTCCACCGAAACCCCGGAGCTGGGGTTTACACCAGCTGAATTCAAGTTGCTACTACTGCTACTGGGTCCATCTCCAGATCTCTCCATACTCCCAGCGACTAGGTGAAATGGGAACATCAAGTGTAAGATTCAACTTATTTCTGTAGTCTAGTTTTAAAAAGTAAAGTTATGTTAAATCACAATACTTGTAGAATCGCAATACTTGAAAATCACAATACATATCAAATAGGCACGTTAGAATTTTAAAAGTATCAAATCAGGAGGTAAGCATATCGGCCAAGCCCTAGAGGCCAGTCTCAGCCAGATAATAAAGGTCACATGCTACATTCACTTTTGAGTTAGATACTGTGATCTACAGTCATAATGATCTCAAATAACTCATAAACTCAGTTTCTGAATTTGTGGAAAGGAGTTATGCCATAACCTGTGACTGAACCATAATATGTTCCATCAACACAATATGAAACAGGAATTCAACACTGCTGGAATCTGGACTGTTTCCACACTCAAATCAAGAAATACTTAAGACTATAAAATTGTCTTTGGGTTTTCGTTTGTCTTTATGGGAATCCTTGCCAAACATAACCAACACGGGCAGTTCATCTCTACAAACAAGATTCTTCATCACATTCTTCAGCTTTGACTTATGTGTCTGTTTCAATACTCAGAAGTTGATTCCAAAATAAGTATGAACTGACACAGTCTGCTTGTGTTAGCACTTCCCCTGTTTAGGGATAAGCTGAAAAAACTTCACTATGATGTACATGTGGCTGGACATGGAAGTGTCCCCTTGCTGTAAGAAGAACTGATCACACAGTACAACCCTTTAACATTATCCAGAAATCATGTTGATAAAACTGGGGAGACGCTGTACTGATTAAACCAAGATTAACACCTAATAATTGAGAATCCCAACAAATGTTAGAATATATGGCAAACAATTAATTTAACTACTATGCAAATATAAATGCTATTGAACTACCAGCAGGCTACTGTAAAATGTAGTTAAACTACTGGTTCATGACTCCCTGACACTGCCTATTTGAACAAATTATATCACACAGTAACACTACCTTTTTTGTATTTTTAGGAGACAGACATCTTGTTTAAATAAAACATATAGCAATTATCAATGGACAAAACTGGTTCATGGGTTACTTCCCACATCATATCCAGTAAGTGGAGCCACACATTGTGAGCAGTGCATCTTGGCAGTGCAAACAGGGTGCTTAAAATATGTACTGTATTTCAGTGACTGCCATGCATAACAGTTCCTGGCATTTCCCAAACTGAGCCTAGCAATATTAGAGGTGACATGACAAGTTCCTGTGGAGCAGGACCCAAACAGAAACTAAAATTCCATTATGATTTGTTCTTTCCCCAACTGCATTTTTAAAAACTGACCTCAAAATGCAAGCAGACACGTAATGGAGGAGCCCTGTTGGGTTGGGTTAGTAATATGAAACTGGACATGTACTTCACTCTGAAACAGCAAGGAGAGATCATTGGCATAAAAGCTGTTGGGTTTTCCATTACAACCTCAGAGAGTGATAAGGTGTTCAAAGTTAGTTTAATGAGACATAAAAAGTAACAACATTTATCTTGTGTTTTATATCCTGACATAAACAAAGCCCAGGAAAGAAAGATGGTCGATTTAGTTGTTTAAAGTCAATGGCCTGTGGATGAACGTGTGTGTGTGTGTGTGTGTGTGTGCCTGCATGCGTGTGAGAATGTCTGAGAGAGGGCTCAAAGCTGAGTCAACAAGTTCCTACCCAGACAGACGAGATGCCAAGCGAGAGAGAGAGGGAAAACACAGAGTGGGAGAGACGTAAGGGAGACACATAAATGTGAGGACTCTACAGATGGACGGAAAGGGAGTGTTAGGTCCAGAGAACATCATTGCAGATTCTTTCATTTTGAAATGTATGGAATTTAAATCCGACCGCAGAGAGTACATACTTGGCTGGGAGACATGGTATTCCTGAATGTGATGCTGATTAGCTCCAGCAGCAGCGATTTCCTCTAAAAACAGGAAATGTGAACAGCTGGAATGTCAGAGAGACGAAGTGTGGGCCTGCTGCCTTCTACTCAGAGACACACCACAGAAAAGTCTAATGCATCTGAGATGTCTGAACATCACACTGCAGTGGCAGGATGTGGACAAAATTCCCATAAAATCCTGAGAGATTTGGTTTTGAAATTACTGAGCAACATCATCCACTAATGAATAAATTATAATCACAATAGTTTTCACGAAGTACCACAAAATGTATCCAAATGATCAGACAATGAGTATGTTATTGGGTCGACAGTTGCTTGAGAAAAAAAATCCTGATAGATACCAAATAAATACCAAAAATAATGCATGTGTGGATTTCAGAAGTCAGAGGTTCTTGAAACAATTAATAGATGTATGTAAATTAATGTTAATCTACTTTGGCATGTATAATAAACTGGCATCTAAGTGTAGAAGAAGGTTTAGAAACTTGGAAAGTTCAACTTAAAGACAGACCTCTCCTCATCACATGACCCTGAAATCAACCCAGGATAATTTCACCAGAAAAGCAATTTTCCATCTTTCTCCTGCATGGGAACCAGAAGAATCTGTGAGCTCATGTTTTATTTACTCTGGCTGATGCGATTGGTCTCCCTCCTGTTCAAACTTTCCCAGCTGACGAGACACTGGTCTGGCCAATCACAACCGTTTATCTGATATGGGACAGGTTTAATACGATGACTGACGACTTGGGGGGCCTTCACACTTTACGCAAAATACATGATGATATTATTTTTGGCTTACACACCCTTGCACAGAGGGCCACTACGGTACTGACCTAATTTAGTAAAGAGGAGCGCTGTTTTGAAAACCAAGATGGCTGCACCTGACGTGGAACTTTCTGTTTAAGTAAAACTTTCAAACTCTGATGGCAAAAATGGCTAAACTGGGAACCAGATAAATCTCAGTGGCCATGTTTCATTTGCTCTGGTGGATGCGTCTGGTCCCCCATCTGTTCAAACAGATTTCCAGCCAACCAGATGCTGGGCAGCCAAATCACAACCATTTATCTAATCAGAGTTTTTTTCCCCCTTTTTTTAAGATAAATTTGTGAGCTTTTGCCTCGTTTTTAGGACAGCTCAAAATTGACAGGAAAGAGGGCAGTTCCCAACTGGTCCAGCCACAGGGTCCAGGTTGGTCCTTAATCATTTGTTCAAGGTCTACACAGTTTAATCCTTGCATCCTCTGCTTCATACTTGCTTTTGGCCATGTCATCGGGCTAGTTTGCTGTCTTTTTCATGCGGTGGTCCATTAGTCACTCACTCTACAGGGGGGAACAGCACTTCAAAATAAAAGCTCTGTGCCAGAAATTCACTGCACCTCAAAATTAAGTTTATTTTTCTCATGTCACTTGTGGTCCTTTCAGAATGGACCCAGGACCCACTTTTGGACTGGGACCCACCAGTCTGGAACCACTGATTTGACAGTATCAAATCTGAATCAAGATTCTGTTACTGCATTGCCTATTTCTCACCTCAAACGTTTTCAGAAACACATTTGAGTGTAGGCTACAGTTTAGCTATAATATATGTATGTATGGTATATCTTGTATATGTATTGATACAATATACACATTTCATTGCTCTGAGTGGTTGTAAGTCTTTCCAATTGTGTCCAGAGGCATTTTGGTCAGCGGCATTGCCCGTTAAGAACGGCGATGCCAGGCTAAGAACTTGTTCAGAGACATAGTGATGCTACATGATCACAGCTCATCTCTACACACTGATGTCTGTTTACATTTGTCTGCTGCTCAGCACTACGTCACTCTCCGTTGCTCTAATTGGTTGCAGGTCTGTCCAAGTGCGTTCAGATGCATTTCATTGGACGGACGTTGATAACGCCCGTTGGAAATTGAAAATAAACTGAGAGGTTCCAGAATAAACAAACTGGTCCGGTGATGCCAGGCTGACTTCCCATGACTCACTCAGCATCCTGTATTTGAACACCATCTTAGTTTGGACTATTGCTGTAACAACAACAAGTCTGGTTCATCTTAACAACAAGAATCATTTTTGTATCGGAGTCCCTAAACACAGACCTATGACCGATATTGGTTACTGACCAAGAGATAACTGAATGCTGGTACTGTTTCATAGTAATTTAACTTTAAATCTTACTACATACAGCAAATGTAAAAAAAATGTATTAAAACTTTTCTTGTTACAATAAAGAAGTTGTGCTAGATGATGCTGAAACTGCATCTCCTGCCATACTGCAAACAATTTACCAGGCATTTCCTTTTTCACTTTTTTTCTGAATAAAAGCTTTCAAAACAAATGAAAAAATGTAAAAACATATAAACAAAGTGACTAACTGCTCAAACTGCTACCAGCCTTTCCGGAGGGGAAACTTCTGCGTGAATATCTATAAGCTACATCAGACTGGTCCACAGCTGAGAGCAACACACCCACAGATAAGGCGCTCTAAGAGGGAGCAAACCACTCATCATCCACATATTTGCTATTCCCTGGGTGGGTGACCACAGCGAAGCAGAGTCATTATTGTCCAAGTACAGAAGGGAGACAAAGATGCACATCTGAATGCATGTACGCATGTACTCACAGGGAAGATTTTAAATGAAATGTAAGTTTTGAATGACATTAACTGCAACCAATGTAGTCGCATTTGCAAACATTTTTTGTGAGTGTGCGTTAAATTTCACGTGGTCACAGTCATGCAAGTGCATGATGATTGTTATCATCGGTGCCCCCTCAGGCACACCCTACGCACAGGACGTGATGTGTGTCACGAACATCATGAAGCCAAATCTTACTGTATAATTTAAGTTTATCAGTGAAGTGTATGAACTACACTGCAGGTAGGTCTGGATCCTCTACTAACAGACACAAATAAAGTGATGGCTGACTCTTGTGAACAGGTCCAAGCGCAGACTGAGTGGACATCTGCAGGTCTGCGTTATAAACATCTGGTGTATGAAATGTCTGTATGTATGTAATGGTCACATATTTCACCACATGCAGGCACATTCTACCTTTTCCCCTCCTCTTGCAGTTCTCATACTCCTAGAACTGGAGTTAGTCTACATCCAGTACCTACTATAACTAACAAAAGAATGCTACAAAAAGCAGAAACACTTCATGCAACTTCAGCATAGAGGATTGTGATGTTTCAGTTTGGTAATATCTGCTGCCTTACATTTTACACACAACTCAGATTATTCAGCGGAGCAGCTCCAGTCTGCCTTCAGTGTCGATAGGCTTGATAGGAATGAGTGAGGCTACAGAGTGGAGACTGTACACAGAGACAGACGTTGGCACCAGAGCCAAAGTCGCGCATTTTTCAATTAATTTATCTTATTGGCTCAAAAAAAAGAAAAAAAAAATGGTAATAAGCTCAATCCTGCGGCAGGCTTCACATCAATCATGTAAATCACTCCGTGAATTGCGGTCAAAAGGGTAAAATAGGCTGCGCTGATCAAATATGAATCATGATTCTGTTACTGCATTGCCTATTTCTTACCTCAAATATTTTTATAAACTTATTTTAGTTTACTGTTAAAACTGCCGCCATATTGGAGACAGTCAACTGAAATGCCAAGCTTCACCCACTGGCTGGGGCAAACTTTCTCATTTTACAGCTAAACAGTACACTAAAATATGTTTCTGAAAACATTTCAGGGAGAAATAGGCAGTGCAGTAACAGATTCATATTTGATCAGCACTGCCTAGTTTGACAGTTTGACCACAGTTCATGAGCAGTGACTGATGTGATTGACAGCTGCATTCAAGACTCCACATGCAGTGAGGCCATTAGAATCTCTGCCAGGCAATAAAATAGGCAGAGCAGTATTTTTTCCCACAGATTATCTGCCTCCTTCAGTGCTGTATGAATATAAAGACAAATACAACAAGTTATTTTATACAAAAGTAACCAACTACAGCTTTAAGACATTTATGTTAACATTTTGATACTGTTTTCTTTTACAAGAAGTACCACATAATGATACACTATCTACACTGTATACACAACACTATACTATACACCGATCAGCCAAAACATTAAAACCACTGACAGATGAAGTGAACAGCACTGATCATCTTGTTAAGATGCAATGTTCTGTCGGGAAATCTTGGGTTCTGACATTTGTGTGGATACCACCTGACATGCTCTACCCACTTAAACACCAGTGCAGACCAGGCAGCCCCCATTATGGCAACATCACTCCCCAGTAACTGTGGCCCCCCAGCAGGACAATGCGCCATGCCACACCACAAAAACTCCTCCGGAATGGCCCAAAGACCATGACAAAGAGCTCAAGGCGTCGACCTGCCCTCCAAACCAGCACATCCCTCAAATGTTCAATCAGGTTGGGATCTGGGGTATTTGGAGGGCAGGTCGACGCCTTGAGCTCTTTGTCCTGTTCCTTGGGTCATTCCTGAGCAGTTTTTGTGATGTGGCATGGTGCATTGTCTTGCTATGGGGGCCTTCGCCAGTGATAAGTGCCGTTGCCATGTGAGGGTTCATTTTGTCTGCAACGGTGTTCGGGTGGGAGGAGCATGTCAAGTAGCAGCCACATGAATGCCAGGACCCAATGTTTCCCAGCAGAACATTGCACTGTAACAAGATGATCAATGTTATTCACTTCACCCACCAATGGGTTTAATGTTTTGGCTGATCGGTGTATGTACACAGTGTATTCTGAAGCTACATTAGACTAACAAGTAAAATGTCTGATCATGCCAGCAACCTTGGGGGGACAAGGGTTTCATCAATTTCAATGATCTTTCAAGTAAAAATGTTTCATTGGTGGCTTATACATTTTGTGCACTCTTTAAGCTCAGAAATGCGAAAACCAGTTAGGCCTGTGTTACACAGGTGTGTATGGAGGTCGAGACAGACTGATTTAGACAATGTAACTCGTGACAACCAAAAAAAGTAGATTCTCAATTAAAACTGCATGAGTGCTCTGCATTGTTGAAGAACCAAAGCCCTGCAGATATCCACAATGACAACAATACTGAACACAAAAGCAGAATAAAACTAAGCCATGAGGGGACAGCTGAGTTTTATGATGAAAGTTTCCTGAGGGCAAAGTACAGCCATATCCTGTTTCTGGTGAACTCCATTTCGCAGCAGGGTTATGACTTGTTCTCTTCTTGCACTGGTGGGATTGACAAAGCCCTGTAAAATCAACTGGGACTTCAACATAGCGTTAGCTCATACTTAAACTGCATTTTGAGTCTGTTCTCACTTGGCCTGACTGTGGTGGACTGCAGAGCCACTATAAAAACAAAAAAAACCTGGCAAGCCACCTGAAAATGCTTGCATTTCATTTGTACTAAAGGTCAACTTATTATTGGTTTGGCCAATTAATCGATGCAGACAGGACATCTTACTAACTAGGGATGCACCGAATATTCGGTAACCAAATATATTCGGCCGAATATTGCAAAAAAACACACATCCGGTATTCGGTGGAATAAGTTAAAAGCAAGGCCGAATAATAGCGGCGTGTTTTGATAACGCGATCAAACGGCGTGCCGTGACGGGCCGAGTAAAATGTCGGCAGTGTGGCGATCCGCCCGTCACTGCACTCGCATTTGCGACTAAAAATAGTTTTGAGTGAGCAAAATAGGCTTAAATCATTCAACACGCTGTGCGAGCAGCCTACAGATTTCAACCAGCAGCAGAAACGAAAGGCACATCCCATCGGTTGTGGGTTGAACGGGGGGCACAGATACAGACAGTAATGTATTCCTGTCAAATACGGCAGCCATCGGTTTACCGGGCGACGGAGAAGTCGGCTCCAATAATATCCTCTTCTTGGCGTCATGACTGCCCAGAAGTACCAGAACAGCCGAGCCAGTCGAACACAGGTATGTGACGTGTCAGAGGAGAAACGAGCCGTTCACATTTCTGTCTTTGTGTCAGTAACGGCCCACAAACCTCACCGCACTTTAGGGACTGTTCATAAGTAATGAACAGTCCCTCACCGCACTTTAGGGACTGTTCATTACTTATGAAGGGACTGTCAGGGGAGGAGGGTGGCTGGTTGATTTTTATTTTATTTATTTATTTTATTTTGACCCCCCCCATGTTCATCACTTATTGATGCTGTTTTTGAAGTATGAATAAGTCAATAAGTAATTTATTCCATTGAAATATAATTGATGTATTATAGAAAAGTGATTTATCTTTTCATAAATGACAAAAGGCACATCTGCCTCATCTACCACGCTGTGGTATCGTGATACTACTCAGAACCATGATATTTTCATTGGTATCGCACAGTGGGTCCCAATTTTGGTACCGTGACAACACTAATCTGGAGGGGGTTCATCTGCAAAAACTAATGAAAAACTAAACAATGATATTCTGTATTCGGTACTCGGTATTCGGCCAAGCGTTTAATAATATTCGGCTTCAGCTTCGGCTCCGGCCACAAATTTTCATTTTGGTGCATCCCTATTACTAACTATCGTCATCAGCGGAACTTGGCTCTGATAGTGGCCAATGGGAAATGGGCCCTTAATGCACAGGCTTACTGGGGCTTTAGTCTCTACCCTCAGGCCTCTGGGGGCTTCCAAGACATGAGGTTACAAAATATAATATTATATATTTGCAATTGTCATGAGCAATACTGGGACAGGGAGTGCACTGTAGTTATAACAATATGTATCTGTGCTTTGTACTTCCCTTAAGGCACAAATCAGGTAGGGCACGCCATCTTGAGCGGGCTGTGTGCGAGGAGGAAGGAGGACAAGGGTAGAAAGATTTGCATCTCTTGTCTGGTTCATCAGATGTAAATATGAGGGAGCAGTCTAATTGCAAAGTCCACACAACCAAAATTCAAATGCATGGAAATCATTCTGGATTCACACACAAATGAACAGCAATGTCAAGGCAGCCTAAAAATCTGGTACTGACAACATCTGCCCTCAAATTCAGTTCAGTACTGAAACAACAATGCTGAAGTCATGTTAGTTAAACTACCTTTACACAAAATTACAAAGACAAAGGGTTAAGAAATAGTTTGACGGGTATGTTGGGAAATACACTTATTAACATTTTCTGCCCACAGTTAAATGAGAAGATTGATAGCACAAGCCTGTCGATGCATAAGTGAACAAAGCACTAGCCACAAGACAACTAGCTAGCTTTCTTTAACCAGTGGCAAACCCAAGTAGGGACCGGGGGGGCCATGTCCCCCTGATACAACTGCTGGCCCCCTCACGACTGTCTTTAAGATGCTCAGGTGCCCTCATTTTTTAAGCTAGCGCAAAGATAGTGGTATCTTGTATACTAGGCAACCTAAGCGAACCATTGGTCCAACCAACCATGTTGCCATAGCTGGTCTGGAAGTGGGCTAAGTAAGGCAAGGAACAACTGGCATGGCCATTTTCAAAGGGGTGCCTTGAACTTTCTCATCAAGAAAATCAATTCTATGGGTATCCATGAGTGTTTTGTTTCTTACAATCAATTTAGTCCAAATCAAAGCTGTATATTTATCTTATTAAAGAAAAGAACGTGTAACACGTACAGATACATAACACATAAAAACAAGATTGTCATGGAACTGAAAATGTTAACTGTATCTATATGAGTAACAGTACAGTACAGTAACATTACTGTAAATTCAGAAACCAAAATATATCGATTCTCAATTTTCTATATTACCATAGTTTTCAACTAGCCTATATACTTCAGCAGCATAATTGTATTCCTCAAATTCAGTCAGGGTTTTGGTTTTGGTGTGCTGCAAAAAACTTTCAGCAGCCCCATCTGGCCACTTCTGAAAACTTTCTGGGTGCACCTTTAGTCCCTATATAAACAGAAAATGTAAAATTGAAAATAAATGGTTTTGTAACCACTGTAAGTATATCTTGAGCATAGTATTACAATGGGCTAATTAGTAAGCTTTAATGGTGTTGATAGGCAGATTTTTAAAACAGAACCAGACTAGCTGTTTCCCCCTGCTACAAGTCTCAATGCTTATCTAAGCCAACAGCCTTCTGGCTCTAGTTTCATATTTACTGTACAAACATAAGCAGGGTATCAATCTCATCAACTCTTGCATTTGCTCTAGCAAATAAGCGTATTTCCAAACATGTCAAACTATTCTTTGAAAGTACAAGAACATAATAGTTAGTACAATGCAACACATTCCAAGGCCTTCACAGGCTAAGCATGATATTCGGGACATGTGAACATCCTGTCTTTTTTACCATTGCCTGAGGCACTGGTAAAATCTTACAATGACAGACCTGTACAAACCTCAACACAATAAACTAGGAGACAAGTGTTGACTTAGTGGACATTATCAATTTAGAAATTCTACAGTTTAATCAAAGATCAAACTGTGTCAGATCAACACCCAAACTGACTATGTTCGCTGCTGGGTCAAAATCCCATATCGTCTTTCTGCGGTTTCTGAAAGCGTTCAAGATTATGAGGCATGTAACAATTGACTATTTTATATTATTACAACCTTTATTAAGCCAATACCAACACATTAACATTTACAAATAATATGCCAAAGGAAACACTGACTTCTTCTACAGATTCTTGACCAAATATCTATCTTTCCTTTGGTCTTTATAGTTGAGATTAAAACACAAAACAGAAAAATAGTGTGACTGCTGCCCACAGGAAACAAGCCCAACTGAATTAAAACACTCAGTGTAGATAGTAGTGTTTGTACATACCATGAGGTGAAGAATGATACTGTCTCCAGGAACTCTTGTTGTGGCTTTAACAGTGGTTTGTAATTCAACAGATATATATATATGGAACAAGATAACAATGTCTGTGTTCAACAACTCGTCAGGATCAAAGATTCCTTATAAGGATTTACCTTATCGCACCAGGTCTATTTCTTTGAATGCATTTTCACTAATAAGGTCATAGTGTTGATTCTTAGCTTTAGTACAAAGGTTGTACCAGAGCATGTGGGAGTGTCCAAACAAGTGATAAACACCAATAAAACCAATATGACTGTAAAAGGAAAGGTTTGGTGACAAGACCTAAATTGGCATTGCTGACATCAGTAGCGTAACTGCATGTTTTGTAATGATATCAGTTGTTCGTATAGATAGGAAACTACAGAAATGCTGATCAACATCACTGACAACTGAACATTGAGCTGCATTTGCTTACTGGCCTCAGACCAAATAAGCATGTATTGAAGATCTGAACAACTTTTATACATTAGTTCAACATTCGATAGGCCATTTGTGTCACATTCCGACACAATAACTGCTCTTCTGCACCCACATACCCCTACATGCAGATGAGCCCACAAGGGCTGCCAATACACCTATTGCCGTACATTTGACCTTCATGTATCTTTTTGCTCTGATCCTCCAAAATTTCACTGCTAACACCACTGATAGTTCTCTACATCACACTGCAAAGATATAAATATACAGAAATATATAGCTGTTTCAACATAAAAATATATAACTGCTATATTGTATTTTTAGACTGCCACTGATGGGAACATATCAGTTGAAAAGCAATTAACTGTTTAACGTGCCATCTAACAAATATCTTGATACATGTGAAACACAAGCTTCATTAACTTAAAAAAAACCTCTAAAATTTATGTGGAATCATAATTTACTTGGACAAGGGAATTTTGTAAAATTGCAGCATCATATCACAGGGTTTCTCAGGGTTTGTGGCAGCCTGCCACAATTAAAATATTTGCTGCCACATTTTGATTTTCTCTTTTTTTTCTCTCCCTTTATTAGGTGCTCTTGAAATGTATATACCATCCGGTAATTCTTTGCTCCATACTGTGAGGGCACAGCGTACTCTGGCACAGACTGTGCAGTGGAATGCCAGGCACAGTGAAAGTGAAACTTACTTGTTAATTGTGCTGTGTGTAAAACTTTGCTGTCATTCATAAACAGCTGCTCCTCTTATCATCTGTCTGATCAGCTCTGATGGGATTGAGATTGACTGATCAGTTATCCACCCTGCCACTCAAAACACCACAAACTGCTGCTGAGCAAAGAAAGAAGACAATCGCCTGTGCTTCACAGACCCACAAAAAACTCAGAATTTAGAGAGGGGATACAGACTGATAGGCAAGAGAAAAAAAATACACACACACACACGCATAAATATATGTGTGTGTGTGTGTGTGTGTGTGTGTGTGTGTGTATTCTATACACACACAGATGTAAATTTGCCTTGCATGCTGTCTGTTACTGCATACCCAGCCAGAGTAATATGTTTCCTGAAAGGCTGACAGTTAAGTTTAGCCATCAACTCTGGCTCGATCTCAGTTTGGTAACATAACAATTCGGAGCGCAGCCAAGACTATTTAGTTTACCGAGGCTGTCCCCACCAAGAAAGCCAGACTGTGTGAGATGAGCAGAGCCTTAAGCCATTCTTTGTATAATAATATCATCATTTTCCTTAGTGCTTATCATCGTGCATTAGTAACCAACTAGGTCTGAACCAACATTTTAATGGAATGACTGGTAGATAATTTGGTCTCATATGGATTATTATTTAACGTTAGTGCTTTCTACTTGTAGGGTTGGTATATTGTGAAGTCAACTATTTTAAGATATTTACACCACTTTACTCAGCTTACGGTGATGGTTTTAAGACAACTTTTGGCTGGACAGGTGACAAAAGTTCACTTATGGAGTTGGCTGCTTCGCTGTGGAGCGTGGCATTGTCAGGATCCTCTACACATTGTGTTTATGTTCATACAACGAGGCAAGGAAATCCCTGAATATCTTTGGTAGAGCTAACCTACATTTACAGTATGTTAGAAAAGCTATAGGCTACACATGCGTCAGCCTCCAAAACAACAGCGACCAAGGACTGGACACTCTCTGTGGCGACCCAGCCTGACATCACAGTTAGCTTCATGGCTAATTTGATTGATTGAGTGTTAGCGAAATGGCGGGTACAGGAAGAGTCTGTCAGCCTTGAAGTACATTTGTGGGTGCCACAGCAGGGACAAATAATGAGCAATCATTCTATTATGCAAATCTCTGAATAGGACAGAATCATTGTCCTTCAGAACAGAAACGGCGCACATGCCTGAATCGAGATTGCGATATTTTTAATTATGCAGCCTTTGCCTACTTATGAGTGAGAATATGAGTCAGTCCTCACTCAGCACCTGTTACAGCTTGAATAACACAGGACCATATGTTTGCTTGTACGAAAAGCTTTAATTGGTGCATGGGAGCCCTGAAATCAAACCCTTAATCCTCACAGTATTAGCACTGCACATTGTAGAGGTTTGGGGTTGGATTAGTCCTTCAATTTAATACCAGTTGTGACATTAGGCTATATCCCATACAGTATGTCCACATTGCACAGCAACTGCATGACACAATTACAGTAAGTGTAAGGGTGTCCTGAATTGACCAGTAAACCACTTCGCAATATCAGCATCTAGAAATACAACAGCACTGAAGTAAATCCAAGTTATAATGTTCAGATTTTGTTGATACTGTAATAAACAATTGTGCAAAATCTGTACTGGATATACATTAGTTTTAATACTCCAGCCCTCAAGGATAGTTGTGCATACAGTTACAATAGCAGTAGACTGTCCAGATTTTATGTTTGTTCAGATTAAATCTAACACCCCATTTTATAGGGTGGGATTTGGACCCCTGTATCCTCAAGACGTACAGGATTTTCTGGTCTAATAAACATTTAACCCTTGGACTACTGGTGTACAACATGTTAGCCCAGTCAGTGGTCAGTGTTTCCAGACTGTGACTTAAACATGCAGACCCTAATCCTCAAACTTCTTGTTCTTGTTCTTCTTGTAACAGCTCAACGTTCGGTGTTAGTCACTGCTGCTGCTGTGTTAGCTTGAGCTAAGCAGGCAGATAGTGAAATGACTGTTTGCTGAAAGAAAACAGAAATAAACAATTAATCTTATAAATATAATTCTGAGATCTTAAATTTGTTGGAGCTAGTTTGCTGTTTCGGTGCTTTTATTTCAAAGTGTTGCCAGGCATTCTCTCTTTGAGGGCCTATTACCCCCTTAATTGTTTTGGTCTCCACCATAGACTGTAAAAATAATGGATGTAGCTACCATGACATCACCCTTTGGTTTGTGGACTCCTGTTTTGAAGTTTGGCATTTTGGCCATCGCCTTCTTGTTTTTTTTTGGAGCCAGAAGTGACCATATTTGGGCAAGAGGCTGGTGCAATGGGTAAAACTGACTGAGAAGCCAAGGACACTGTTGGGAGACAGCATGCCTCATAAAGCGGAACAGCCATAATTATACGTAACTTTAAGGCTTAATAAAATATATACAGGGGAGGTATATAAAAATTCACCCCACACAGTTGTCATGAACGTGGAAAATAGCTATAGAGACCAAAACCATTGTTTTTTTAAAGATATTCTTTATGGGCATTTTTTGCCTTTAATCGACAGGACAGCGAAGTGTGAAAGGGGGAGAGAGAGAGGGAGAGACATGCAGCAAAGGGCCACAGGCTGGAGTCGAACCCGGGCCGCCGTGGCAACAGCCCTGCACATGGGGCGCCCGCTCCACCACAAAGCCACCGACGCCCCAGAGACCAAAACCATTTTGTACCAGCCTGTAAACTTGTTAATTTGTTGTAAAGGTGGCATTTTCACATAGGGGTCTATGGAGGGAGGTTGACTCATTATGGAGCCAGCCTCAAGTGGAAGTGCAAGAAATTGAATTTTTTGGCACCTCCGTGTTTGCTTTATTCTTCAGCCCCACAGGTAACTGCAAGGTCTTCACCAACTCCTGAGACAAATATATGGGTCTTTAGCTGCTAGATGTCAGCAAGTCACTAACTATGACTGCTGTTTGGTTCCAAGAGAGGCTTGAAGGCTCGAGCTGCAGAGTTTGGTGATAATTCTCTATGATTTTATCAATATGACTGATATTACATTAAGTCAACTGATGCAATACTGATATCAAAAATACTGATTAATGCAGGTTTAAGCATATAATCTGCAATCCATATTTTTTTTCATCTGATCTTATATATGGTATGCATCATAGATAACATAATAAACTCATCATATAACTCAAATTGTGGTTCTCAACCCAACCTTTGGAAAATTCTCTGACATACTGCAGCTCAACTTGGCCTCTCTCATCTGACAGCAACCCACTGGTCATCCAGTGACAGTGACACTGGGCTCCCTGGTGTATTTTTGTCTTGCTGCTTTCCCCCCTGGGCTGATATATGCAGTGACACCCCCTTATAAGTCAACCACTCATTCCAGGAAGTGACAGCTTGTGCAACGGCTTGTTTTTTCCCCTCCCAAAGGCATCATGGTACAGATAAGTAGGAAATGCCAACATAAAATGGTCAGATATTTACATCTTGAGGTTTAGTAGGAAGAGAAGATCAAAGCACAAACGGGGAAAAAGGAAATACTGTATGCAATTATTATAATATTCAGTTTAGCTATGATTTGTGAGCACACAGTAATCTCTATCAAAACATAAAATCAGGATGATGAGAGACAAACTGTGGCACCACTCAAACAACAACTAGGGGACAAAGTGGATGAAGACAGACAGTCATTATTTTAATAAGAGCCAAACAAGCACTCTGATTATCTCACTGTCCGATGATTTGAACCACTGCAGGTTTGCCTTCAGATTTAGGTTTCCCAATGACACCTATGCCCTCGGCACTCTGAACATCACTCCCAACATTACTGTAGGATCACAGGTACAACACGCTTCTGGACACAAGTGAAAAAATAGCTTATTTTTCCTTCCTAAAGTTGCCGTTGGGCAAAGTTTTAAAGTGCACGTGGTTTAGTCAGCAGTGATGATGCAGAATCAGCAGCAACAAGGTAACAAAGCCTTTTTCTCTGCAGTTACCCCCATGTAAAACCAGCATTTAACAAGGATTTGTCCAAGTCCTGGACCTCTGACCCATTAGCCCTTTATGCTGGACAAGCTGCTTCTAACCAACTCTCACGTTCAGCAACTATAAGCTACTTGCAACAATTGCTCTTCCTAATGCTTATTTACCTCAAATCGATAATCCGTGTATATGAATAGAGCCATAACAACTCACTCAGTCAGTGTAGGTCCAGTTGATGCACAGTTCCCTTTTCTGAAGACAGAAAGCAGCACTGATGTTGCACTTCAGCACTGCTTGGCAGGGTTATGTTAAAAAAAGGGGGAAACCACTCATTAAGTTTGAACACATATCCTGTTCTAATGAAGACTAATCCATCATATTAGTCAAGTGCAAATTGAGTGAAAGTTTATCCTACTACTGAAACATCACTCCACAACAACTGCGGGTCTCTAAAATGACACGAGCCTTCACGCCTGACTGGATTTCAGGTCTTTGAGGACGTGAAGCCACCTGCTGCACACAGAAATCATCTGGAAGATGAGAGGAGGGCCACACTTGTGCCACTATATAAAACTACAAGTTCACATGCACCACTTTGAAACTCCCGAGAGAACGTTCACTGAGATGGGCTACAAGATTGCACTGCTAAGGTGGGTACATGTGTCTGCCCACTATGAAACTGTGGCCTTTCTGCAACTTCATCTCCTCTTTAACGTCCTTCTTTCTGCCTAAAGTTACAGCTTGTTTAAGGGAGGAGTAGCAACTCATTGGCAACTACTCTAATCTGTACCCAGGTATTGTGTGGGGGGTGTAAAGTTAAGGAAAATATAGCATTTTTTTTAGTTCTAGTCAAGGTCTATGGTGCATGTTTTATGTCTGTGTCTATGTAGATTTCGAGAGGGTGCCAGGTACCCCCCTCATTATTTAGAACATGTGCATTTGTTCCCCCCAATGAAAACATGACAGTAACAGCAGAGAACTTATAATCTGACAAAATTCAAGACATGTACAGCAAAAAATGATGCAAAAAAAGTGCAAGTTGGTGCATAAAAACTCCCCAGAATACAGGAATTCAGGAAATTAGGAGTTGTTTTGTGAGGACCCCTGGTCCCCCACAATGCTGAAACGAAATCTACGCCCTTGCTTCACGAGAGTATATAGTGCATATAAAATCAAGCAGACCTTCCTTGTATCTGTGGATTTGAATATGAATGTTTTCTGAGAGTCAAGAATTTATAGTTCCAGTCCATAGTTTGCCTACACATACTGACTATTCATTACATTAATAGCAGTAAGTCTTATTTTCATCATAGTCTACAAATGATTTTGTAAACCAACTGACCACCAAACCTTTTGTCTAGGGCCTCCACACGTCACCTGTTGCACCATCTATTAAGTTACAGCCAGTGATAAATAATTCACCAGCAGCTGGATTCCTGTAACAGTTATCTTCAAACAAGCATGACACACAGACAATAAAAAAACAATCATTTTCCTGGCAGTGTGAGCTGAATGTGTCTCATATGAACCATTTCAACATAACATTCCTGATAAGCGCTCAGTCATACACTCACGCTCACAGAGGAGAAGTGCGGCTGTCAGCTACTTACCCCGAGTCCATGAAAAAGAAGCCGGAGTCCCGCTGGTGTCCCCCGGCTGTTATCCACAATATGTCCGCAGTGGAAGTCCCAAACTATCCTCACAGGACGGGTAATACACTAAAGTCGGCGCTGCGGTTCTCTCCAGCGACCTGCTCCTCACATGATAGTCGCCGTGTGTCTGCCGCCCCCCGTGTTGTAGACTAGCGTCGAACCCGACGGCAGCACAGAGAGTGGACTTCCGGTTTGTGTCTTTCGAGAATAAAACTCTCATTGACGAAGACGTAAAGTAGAGCCATTAGTGTACAGGTGCCCAGGGCACAGGTCCTACTTAAAGGGGAACTACAACCATTTTTAAAATTCATACCTGTTATTTCTATGGTGTAAGATAGTCCAAAAAATATTAGTTAACATGAAAAACTCTCTCCCAAATCCAGAAAATTAAAGTGCTGAAACTCAAATTTGTGATGTCATGGGGTATACAGTCTGGAGCTGCTCCACAGACAATGAATTGGAAAAGATGGTATAGATGAGAGCAGCCAGGTGAATGTTCTGGCTATATGGGTAGGCTACATTTTCTGTTTCTCAACTGACAACACTACAATAGAGTAAAGCTCATTTTAATACAAAAAAGAAAACAAATATTCTGTCAGTTCACAAAATCAGTGTCCCATTCATTGTATGTGAAGCAGCTCCAAACTTTATACCCTATGACATCACAAGTTCAAGACTTAATTGTACGTTTTTTGGTTTTGAGAGCAGCTCATGCTAGAACATTGAAATAACATACTAAAATTCCTAATTAAGTGGTGTTCCCCTTTAATATCTAGAACATGTGCTCCCAAATAAACACATGATAGTGGCAGTGGACTTTTGACAAAATTAAAGCCATTTCCATCATAAATTGATGCAGAAAAATACACAAATTAGTGCATAAAACTCATTGATTCATTCAAGTTAACTGTATGATACTCAGAATTTGCTGGTGGAAGACCACCAAATGATAAAAAGAAAATAACCCACGGCCTTGTCTTAAGGCGTAGGTTGTGTTAGGGTTAGCCAGCCAATTGGTGAGTATAACTGGCAAAGCCTTACACTCAGTATTGGTAATAATCAGTGTTAACGAAATAAATGGTTATCAGCTTTTTAGAAAGAGCATTGAAAGAAGATTTATAAACTGATTTACCAAACAATTATTGGGCTTCTACTATTTATTGTCATTATTTCTTTAATGTGTGATTTAGAAGATGTTGTGTAAATAAAGATCCTCCAGATGGCCCACTAAAACTATTATCTAATTAAATATTCTGTTTGATGGCAGCAGTCACGTGTACATGAGGCCCAATTAGGTCGATTTTTAAATAGTCGCTTTTATTTTGAAAGTAAATTTGCCCCATGTCCGGTACTGATTTGTCTGTCTGTGTTCAGCTTGACGCTGCAGAATTTAAAAAAGCTGCGCTTCCCAGGCAACCTAAAAGGAGATCCAAAAGAAACCTGAGCGTTGAGTTTGTCTTGGTGTAAATTTCATCTGTCAAGTGGATTTTTCTCTGTCAGCAGTTAAGTCACAGAGTCAGAGATACATGGAAGCAGACACGCAATATGACAATATCCTATTTCCACCAGTGACGCTGAATAGTGAGTAATAGGGGACTGTGGCTACAAATGTTTTTTCTTGAGCCTCCCTGAGTGACTGGGGAAAATGCATGACTCTCCCTCCACTATAAATAAATATATCACATTTTCTTGCTCTGATAAATGGTAGATTGTGGAGATTTTTAAAGAAAATATACATTTCAAATCCACTTGCGTGTTTTGGAGCTCTGAGAGTATTTAAAAAATATACAAAATATAGCCATTTAAAGTTGAATGTCACTCCCCTAAGCCAAATCAAACACAGAACTCCCTCCAAAGTGCTTAAAAATAATTTATAGCGCTATCCCCATTTTGCATCACCCTCTCCTCTCTCATAAATAATGAATAATGAGTCCCTAGCAGGTATCCCATTCCCATCTCTGTCAGAAAGTACACTGCACATACACATATTAAACCCATGACAAAGTGAAAAGCTGGTGTGTCAGTATATGCAATCAGGACTTTGAAATAAATAAATAGCCTACATGCTTGGTCAATTTTGTCATCAGGAACTATTAACCATGTGGTGATAACAGTGATAGACTTTTATATTTTTCAGTACTTCAATAATTCATGCAACATTCCCAAAGCATCCTCTTAAGTTCAGCTATAGGTTGCAGATTGTATTCTCTTGAATCCCTCCAGATTGGTGGCAGCAGTAAACAGATGTTAGTGGAGTGAGTCCAAAGACCATCCTTCAGCTTTGCTACCAGCTGTAAGGAATGAGGATGTTCTTACTTGGCTGACCTCTGACCTTCTTGTGGCGGGGGACCAGAGAAAAGACAGCTTTCCAACACACACTAATACTGTGTGTCATTACTGTCACAATTACTGAAGTCATAAATCAATGTAGTTTTCATTTTGTTGACTCTCTTGTTTTGAAATGATGTTCTCCTTAGTACTTAAGTACTGGAAACAGCTCCAGTAAGACTTACAGTACATGTGAGTGGTGCTCAACAGAGCTTTTTAAGGAACACAGTCATATTTTTGAACTATATCTTAGAATTCTACAATTTTAATGATATTTTCAAAGAAATATATTGAACAAAATGTTCGGTATTCTAAGGCTGTGGTGATGTGGAAAATTAAGATGTCTCTGCATTTTCACACAACCACGTATAATGACCAGACAGACACAGCACATAGCACTGGAGAGCAAAAGGCAGGAAAGCATGGGTGTAAATGTAATACAAAACTGACAAAACCTTTCTCATGCATCCTTGCACTTTGAAATGCCCCCCTTCCTGCCACGCCCCCACACACACCCTCCTTGCCACACCAGCTGCAGGGTGCCTGAACCTTTTATTGCTCCGTGACAGCTGTCCTCTGAAATCAGGAGAAAACTGCACTTGTGTTGAACATGCTCTCTGTGGCTCACCTATACAGAAAGGAGAGAGAGAGACACACACGCACCATAAGATCCACTCTATACCTGACACTGTAGAGTATGTAAGCAATGTATTGGTGGTTACTAATTTCTTTTGACTCATTAACAGAGTGAGTGATGCTTCAGAGCCACATCATCGTTTCACTGCAGCAGGGGAGGCTCCTCAATTGATAAGTATTTTATGAAACATGGCAGACATGTGGCCATTGTGCTTTTGGAAAGACACAGTGAATCTCTGCATTAGCAGTGATAACAAAATCTGGTCAAATTAAGCACAAACTAACTGTATAGCTGGTAATCACTAGCCTGCATAAATTAGGAAATATGGGTTTCCCAATTTGGGTGAACTAACCCTATAACATTTACAACTGCATCAGCTTCTATGGGCCTTTATGACTTACCAACATTACTAATCACAGTATATTTTATGTGTAATAAAAAAAGTGGCTCTGTGTTTGCATGTGCAGAATCGAGTCCACTTAGATAACAAGAAACATCCAGGGACCACATACACAAATCACTTATCTTCATTTTTTTGCAGTGCTTTTGCTTATTTCATTCTCATTTTAAAATTTCCAGTTCTGATTGTCTCGCTGAGATGTTTTGTCCTGCTCTGCCCTCAGGTGGTGGAGGATGGCTATGACGTCATGAGGGAGCTCAGAGTCTGCTATTCAGAGAGGACAGGCTGTATTGGTCAAGTGACAGTGAGGTCTGGATTATCTCAAATTACAGCAGGAATTGTGACAAAATAATGTGTTATTAATTAAGTAATTAATTTATGTTATATGTACACTGATCAAAAAATTAAGGAAACACTTTTTTGTCACGGTATAAGTCCAGTAGACTTTAGGCATATCAATGTGTCCATTTAGGAAGCACAAGTGATTGTGAATCAGTTTCACCTGCTTTGGTGCAAATGAAAGTGACAACAGGTGCAATGCAGAGGCAAAACCAAGACAACCCCCAAAAAGGGAATGGTTTTGCATGTGGTGGCCACAGGCAGTTGCTCTCTCCTTATCCTTCCTGACTGATTCTTCTCTAGTTTTGTTTTCTGCTAGTGTCCTTGTCACTGCTGGTAGCATGAGGTGGTACCTGCAGCCCAGTCAGGTTGCACAGGTAGTCCAGCTCCTCCAGGATGGCACATCCATACATGTGGTCGCAAGAAGGTTTGCTGTGTTTCCCAGCACAGTTTCAAGAGCATGGAGGGGATACCAGGAGACGGCCGTTATACGAGGAGAGCTGGAAAGGGCCCCGGAAGGGCATCAACCCAGCAACAGGACCGGGATCTATGAAATGGTATAGACTTGCGCTAGTAACGTTAGCATGTTATATTTGTTTTGAAAACTTGTCTATAATAAGACAGTCGTTTTGCTAGTGAACCTTGTTAGTTGTAATGAAACTGAATTTCATAACATTACCTTTGTTAAATGTTGCTGTCGTCCCTGGCTTCATACGAGTAGAGGAAAAGTCCGCTAGCTGCTAGGCTAATTCATACAATGTAAAATGACATAGGCTTGTGCTAAAACATTAGCATGTTGTATTTGTGGGGAAAATGTGTCCTGCAAAAGACAAATGCTCTGTCTGTGATGCTGTTATGGTGAAGCTGATTTGTGTACTTGTGTTTGAAATGGTTGCTATTACGCCATATATAAGCCATGTATTTGGAATAAACTAAAGGTTACAGCATTTCACAGAAACCCCACAGCTGACTAGTGTTTTGGAGGTGTTACTGCAGAGTGACACAGACACACCACTGCACAAGTATAAATGCTCACAACATAAAGATGCACATCTATAAACCCAGTTTAACAGAGGATTTCCCCACAAACAAAACCCAATAAATAATAATACTATAATATTATCATATAAATAAATAAGATTTTAACATAACTCTATAACAATCCATGTTCTCAGAATTGTGCTTACTGACACAAAAAAGGAAAATAAAGTGAATTAGTGAAATTTATTGTATTTTTAATATGTTGCAACCGTCTCTGTGGTGTTGTACTTGTCTCCAGGGTTGGGGTCAGTTGCAACACCCGACTTTTTCCATTCAATTAAATATTGTGAACAATATATGTAATCATCTTTAAACAGTATGGGTAACTAGCAGACAAATGTAAGTTTAATAGCCTATAATCATTTGGTTGGTCTCCAAAAAAGGCGCGTCTCCACGGAGAAGTACGGTACAGTTCAGCTCAGTTCGGTACTTTTTTTCTGTCTCCACTGTAAAAAGCTGTGGATGGTACCAAAGGAACCGTCCCCATTCTTGGTCTAGGTACCCACAGAGGGGCCCTCTGTATTATCTGTTGGGTACCTAGCACACAGTAGTCTGGGGCCATTAGTGGCCGTTTTGGTAAGGAAACGGAACCAGGGCGAGTGAGACAGGATCCGGAATTCGATGGATGTGCCTTTCCGTAAAAATAAAAGCACCAAGCTAATAAAAATGCGGCGAAACTTTTAATTTAAAGAATATAATTTACAAGAAAAGCCCCAAGCCATTAAGTTAATCGATTTTCTTACACCCCTCATCACCCCAAATCGATGGTGCGCCAGAATTTAAAGTTTTACTATGGTGAACACTTTTAGTTTGGTGAATTTGGTTCATTCCGCATCCGCTCTCTAGACCGGAACCAGAATCCAGACAAAATTCAGAGTGAATAGACACCAGGCGATGCGAGGCTAAGCACACAGGCCCGGTACTAAAAGGTGGAGCTAAAAACATTGCAGTCTGTTAGGGCTGTTCCATGGTGGGATGAGAGCTGTGGGGAGGCGGTAAAGGAGAGAAATAGAGCATTCAGGCGTCTGAAGACACTCCACTCGATGGAGACGTTAATACAGTATAAACGGGCCCAGGCAGGAGTTAGGAGAACAATAAGAACAGCAAAAAGGGCATACTGGAGAAAGTATTGTGGCAGTATAGGTAGAGAGACCAAGTTACCAGATATTTGGGGAATGATAAGAAGAATGAATGGCATTCGTGGGTATCAATGAGATTCCAGTACTTCAGGGTGATGGAGCAGTAGCAGTAAGTAGTGCTGAGAAAGCAGAGTTGCTGGCCCAAACTCTGGTGAAAGTGCACAGTTCAGAGAACCTGTCAGATTTAGCAAAGCAACAGAGAGAATCAACACTAGCGAGTAATCCTAACGTTATGGTGAGGAAGGTAGCAACAGCTGACAGCTCAGACAGTAAGTTTAGTTTGTTTGAACTAAAGAAAGCCATCTCAAGTGCCAGACAATCTGCTCCAGGGAAAGATAGTGTATGTTATAGCATGCTGGTGCATATGGATGATGCCTCGCTGATGGTGGTGCTGAAGCTGTTCAATCTGATATGGGTTGAGGGCAGAATTCCAAAAGCCTGGAAAGAGTCTGTTATTGTGTCTATATTAAAACCAGGGAAAGATCCCTCAGAGGCATCTAGTTATAGGCCCATAGCGTTAACATCTCACTTAGGGAAGACAATGGAGAGGATGGTAACGGAGAGACTGAGTTATATAATGGAAAGCAGAGAGTTGTTCTCTCCATATCAGAGTGGTTTTCACAAAGGGAGGAATACTATGGACTCTATTTTGTGTTTGGAGTCAGAAATTAGAAAGGCTCAGACAAACAAAGAAATGGTTATCGCAGCTATGTTTGATATTGAAAAAGCGTATGATATGTTATGGAAAGAAGGTTTGCTGATAAAACTGGAGGCGATGGGTATAGAGGGCAGGATGTTCAATTGGATTATGGACTTTTTTCAGGGAAGAGTGGTGGAGGTTAAGGTAAAGGAATATCACTCCAGGATGTACCCAGTGGAGAATGGAACCCCACAGGGCAGTGTCTGTAGCCCTATATTGTTTAATATTATGATTAATGATGTGTTTGCGCAGGTTGATCAGAGCATAGGGAAGTCCCTTTATGCAGATGACGGGGCCCTCTGGGTCAGAGGCCGGAATTTGGCATACATGCAAGGGAAAATGCAAAAAGCAATCCAGGCGGTGGAACAGTGGGCAAATAAGTGGGGCTTCAAGATGTCAGTGGCCAAGACTCAGGTAATATGCTTCTCTAAGAGGCATAAGCCAGTATCACTAAAACTGTATGATCAGATCCTAGAACAAGTAAGCGTAGTCCGATTCCTTGGCATCTGGTTTGATGAAAAACTGACGTGGGGTCAGCATATAGGGAAAGTCAAAACAAAATGTAAAAAGATAAATAATCTGCTGAGATGTCTCTCAGGGCAGGACTGGGGGGCGTCCAGAACAGCCTTACGCAACATCTACTGGGCTCTTATGAGGGCAGCACTGGATTATGGGTGTTTAGCGTACATGTCTGCTGCTGAGTGTCACCTGAGGAAGCTGGAGGTGGAACAAGCCATGGCCTTAAGAATATGCTGTGGAGCCTTCAGAACCTCTCCAACAGCTGCAGTACAGGTAGAGATGGGTGAGATGCCTCTGCGTCTCAGAAGGATTAAGTTAATGCTATCGTACTGGGTCAGTCTGCAAGGACATAATGATATGCATCCAGGAAAGGCGGTCTTGCTTGACTGTGCAGAACACACAAAATCAAATTTTATGAGTTTTGGGTGGGTATGCAACAACAGGGCAAAGAGTGCAGGCCTGCAAAATATCCAGTACTGTCTTAGGGGCACATATACATTCCCACCCTGGTCGGTCGTTCCAACGGAGGTGGATATGAGATTGCAGGGGGAAATTGAAAAGAGACCGAGGCAGGTGTCCGTGCCATTTGTAGTGCAGAGGTATCTGGAGAGGAAATGTGTAAATAAAGTAATGGTGTTTACTGATGGGTCCAAGGATCCCAAAACTGGGCGAACGGGCGCTGCGGTTTATATCCCAGAGGAGAGGGTCACTATTAAAAAGAGGACTACAGACGAACTGGCAGTGTACACCACAGAGCTGATAGCCATCATGGTTAGTTTGGAATGGGTTAAAACGAATGGGCGCCGGAGCTCTGTGGTGGCATCAGATAGTATGGCAGCACTGGCCAGCATCAAATCTGGGAAGTCCTGCAGACAAGACATTCTTTGCAGAATATACAGTATTATTTATGAACTAGACCGGGAGGATATTCAGGTCAGCTTCATCTGGGTCCCAGCACATATGGGTGTGGATGGTAATGAGGGCGCCGATGCATTGGCAAAACAGGCTCTCAAGTCGCAGTATATACAACTAGATGTGGCGTTGAGCAAATTGGAGGCAAAAAGTATAATTAAGAACCATATGCATATAACATGGCAGGAGGTGTGGGATTTTTTAGACACAGGTAGGCATCTGTACAACATCCAAAAACAGGTGAGCGGTGGGAGGAGAGTCAGTAGGAGGAGGAGAGAAGAGGCGATTATTACTCGGTTGAGAATAGGGCATACAGGACTAAACAAGACGTTGAATATGATAGGCAAGCATCAAACAGGAAAGTGTGAGTGTTGTGGGGAATTGGAATCTGTAGAACATGTGTTATTGTTGTGTCCAGCATATGAGGAGGAGAGGAAGAAAATAAAGGAGGCAGCAAAGCAAGCAAGAGTATGTTTTTCCTTAGAGAGCATCCTCAATGAATCATCCAAGATGTATGGAAGGGTATTGGTATTTTTAAGAGAGACAGGGCTGGAACGAAGGATTTAAATGTTGTTTTTTTTTGTTTGTTTTGTTTTTTTTTTTTATTTTGTTTCCTGTTACTCGCCTGTTCACACTCCAGTCCAGAGGGTGGCGGTAATGCTCCAGTAAGTTGGTTGCCAACCGCCGTAAAACCAAACAGAAGAAGAAGAAGAAGATTGCCGTCTGTTGATTGGTCATCAGATAATCGTCACTTTTGCTCGACAAAAGACTCGACGAACAAAGCGGAAACCCGCCATTTTTAAAAAGCACACCCATTGCTGCGGATTGTTTTCAACACTGGAGCATGTCTGTTGTTGTTTTTTTTTTTTGAAATATTGACCGGAGTTGCGCAAGCAGAAAGACCTGGCGGTGGTTCGATACAATGCACGCCATTTGTAGACACAGGCCGACGGGCAGCGGAAGAGAGGCTCCGCTGGAGTCCCTGCTGGAGGCCAACAGTGAGTATTGTTGCCTTAGCTAATGTGTTAGCCCTGTACTCTGCTTTTAATCTCACTTCACTGTTACGCTAACAATAGGCTCGTTCGAGATGAACTGCGCCTCGCCTGAAAAGTAGACGAGAGCAGGCGGCCGCAGCGGGGGGCGGTGACAAAAAGCCGCAGTGAAGTCGGACAGTTTCCCGACAGTTTCCAGCAGCCTTCAGTCCGTACAGGAAGTCACAGACACACTAACATCCTGTCTGGAATTATGTCAATTCATTAAAAAAGTGATCAGACCCATATATCAGTTAGTTCTCACCATCAGTCACACAACATGTTTTCTGGTCACAGAATAAACCTTCAGATCAGACAAATACAATCTTAATCTCTAGAATTCAACAAAAATGAGTAGTTTATCTAAAACGTCATCTTGTTGAGTCGACATCTGTACCAATCAGCTGTTAGATCAGGTGAGAGCCAGGCGGTGCAGTCGGTGGAGAGCAACTGCAGTCCACTTTTGTAATACGTCAGAGCAAGTCAGGATGAAGTCGGACACAAAACTAACCGGCATGCATTGTGCGCCGATCGCCGGTGATCGAATCTGCGCAGGCCTGGCTCATCTCGAACGAACCTATTGCTGTTCAAACCTGCGTGAAATCTTTACTGTTTTGGCTTACGTGCTAACCAGTTCTGCCCGCTCGTGACACATTGTTAGCATCCCGCTAATTAACTAGCGACTCATTGCGTGTGGCTGTTTACGTTGTACTGCTGTTTTGTATCGTTGTTTCTGCATAAGGTGCGACGTTCTCAACCGAGAGCGACACAGGCTCCGGTAGTGAGGACTCCATCACCCCTTCTGCCAGTGAAGAAAGCTCGGATTCGCCACGATCTGACGCCACACAGCCCGGAACCAGCAGCGTACTCGTCCACCTCCACAGACACCGGCTTCCCTGTAATGCTGCGACGTCCAGGTAAGAAAGCATTAGCCTTGGCAAAACGCTTGGTTTACAATCAGTCCCCCAGAACTGTGGAGAAAGATGTAATCGGATGCTATAGCTAATAACCACACTATAAAAGTGCTTTACCCCATTTGAAACCTTACTAATGTAAAATTATAGAATGTCTGAAAATTGTATTTGTGATTTGAAAAGTTCCAGTGCTCAATTTGACCGCTTTAAATGTTGAAAGTTATGCTCATTTAAACTTCTACATAGGCCTACTATTGGGTAGTAAACTGCAGCAATGCATCTTATATACAGTGGTGTGAAAAAGTGTTTGCCCCCTTCCTGATTTCTTACTTTTTTGCATGTTTTCCGCACTTAAATGTTTCAGATCATAAAACAAATTTAAACATTAGTCAAAGATAACACAAGTAAACACAAAATGCAGTTTTTAAATGAAGGGTTTTATTAATGAGGAAGAAAAAAATCCAAAGCTACATGGCACTGTGTGAAAAAGTGTTTGCCCCCTAAACCTAATAACTGGTTGGGCCACCCTTAGCAGCAACTACTGCAATCAAGCGTTTGCGATAACTTGCAATGAGTCTTTTACAACGCTGTGGAGGAATTTTGGCCCACTCATCTTTGCAGAATTGTTGTAATTCAGCCACACTGGAGGGTTTTCGAGCATGAGCCGCCTTTTTAAGGTCATGCCACAGCATCTCAATAGGATTCAGGTCAGGACTTTGACTAGGCCACTCCAAAGTCTTCATTTTGCTTTTCTTCAGCCATTCAGAGGTGGACTTGCTGGTGTGTTTTGGATCATTGTCCTGCTGTAGAACCCAAGTTTGCTTCAGCTTGAGGTCACGAACAGATGGCCGGACATTCTCCTTCAGGATTTTTTGGTAGACAGCAGAATTCATGTTTCCATTTATCACAGCAAGTCTTCCAGGTCCTGAAGCAGCAAAACAGCCCCAGACCATCACACTGCCACCACAATATTTTACTGTTGGTATGATGTTCTTTTTCTGAAATGCATTGTTACTTTTATGCCAGATGTAATGGGACACAGACTTTCCAAAAAGTTCAACTTTTGTCTCGTCAGTCCACAGAATATTTTCCCAAAAAGTCTTGGGGATCATCAAGATGTTTTCTGGCAAAAATGAGACAAGCCTTAATGTTCTTTTTGTTTAGCAGTGGTTTTCATCTTGGAACTCTGCCATGCAGGCCATTTTTGCCCAGTCTCTTTCTTATGGTGGAGTCATGAACACTGACCTTAACTGAGGCAAATGATGCCTGCAGTTCTTTAGATGTTGTTGTGGGGTCTTTTGTCACCTCTTGGATGAGTCGTCGCTGTGCTCTTGGGGTAATTTTGGTTGGCCAGCCACTCCTGGGAAAGTTCACCACTGTTCCGTGTTTTCGCCATTTGTGGATAATGGCTCTCACTGTGGTTCGCTGGAGTCCCAAAGCTTTAGAAATGGCTTTATAACCTTTTCCAGACTGATAGATTTCAATTACTTTTTTTTCTCATTTGTTCCTGAATTTCTTTGGATCTCGGCATGATGTCTGTACCTTTTTGAGGATCTTTTGGTCTACTTCACTTTGTCAGGTAGGTCCTATTTAAGTGATTTCTAGATTGGGAACAGGTGTGCAGTAATCGGGCCTGGGTGTAGCTACAGAAATTGAACTCAGGTGTGATCAACCACAGTTATGTTTTAACAGGAGCTGGGGGGCAAACACTTTTTCACACAGGCCCATGTAGCTTTGGATTTTTTTCTTTCTCATTAATAAAACCCTTCATTTAAAAACTGCATTTTGTGTTTACTTTTGTTATCTTTGACTAATGTTTAAATTTGTTTGATGATCTGAAACATTTAAGTGTGGAAAACATGCAAAAAAGTAAGAAATCAGGAAGGGGGCAAACACTTTTTCACACCACTGTATGTGACCGCAGGGTGAGGACCGGGACCATTTCAGATGGTCCTCTTTACCAATTTGACACAAAGGGGACAGCAGAGACGAGGTTTCCAAGTAACAACCATTAGGTTTATTAAATATATGAACTAAAAACAAGATGTTAAAAAAACAGCAACCATGAAAACCTATGTGACAGTCCTAAGTGAAGATAAAACCTGAACATACAAAAATAAATTGTGTCTGTATAAGTTGAGAACTGCTAGTCAGGGGGAAGAAAAGGGGGAGCGAGGTTACACACTCACACCACGCAAAACTAAAAATAAAGTTTCAGGTGAGAACACAGCAAACACTCAACCGTGCAAAAGGAGTGGATGCTTGGGGAGACAGCTGATGGGATGAATGACCTGCCATAGCGCTTCTTCTTGCACTGTGGATGAAGCAGTCTGCTGCTGAATGAGCTGCTCAGTGCACGGACAGTCTCATGCAGGGGGTGAGCGGTGTTGTCCAGGGGAAGGACTGTCCCCTGTGGAGCCCCTGTGCTGCAGACTACCACATCAGACACACAGTCACGAAGCCTCACATACTGTGGTCTGCTGGTGAGGTAGTCGATGGTCCACGCAGCCAGGTGGTGGTCGACTCCAGCTCCTTCCAGCTTCCCCCTGAGCAGAGATGGCTGTATTGTATTGAAAGCGCTGGACAAGTAAAAAAACAACAACATGACTCACAGCACTTCCAGTGTTCTCCAGGTGAGACAGTGTTCTGGATGACTGCATCATCCACCCCAGTGCCTGTCTGATATGCAAACTGCAGGGGGTCCAGGTCCCGTTCAACAACATATTTGCAACTGCTGAGATTTGTTTTGTGCTTTTTACTCACTTCTGAACTGTTTAAAGTGACTTCTGGAGACTCATTCAGCCACCGCTCGATTGTTTACACCCGTGATCAGCTGTTGGCGCTGTGTCACAGTCGTGTACACCCCAGCGAGAGACCGGAGATCCCCAAGGACTTAAGGAGAAAGAGGCGGGGGTGCAGAGCTGGAGTACAGCATCGGGAGCGGAAAAGACAGTACAAACCATCTATACCGTCCGTTATTATGGGGAACGTGAGATCAGGCCCTCTTAAGGTGGACTGACCTTTAAGGTGGCCCAGCCAATCCCACTGCATATACAACACATTTAACAAACATACTTTTCATTGGACATGAGGGATATAAACAATTTAATCTTCAAAATGACTCATACTCACATCCTTCTGCCAGACAAACGTGGACAGAAATGCTTTGCTCAACTTGTCCCATTCCTGTTTGCTTTGTCATCTAGGCAAAAGGAGACAGGACCAGGAGGATTTGGTGACTGTCCTGAGGGAAATGCATGCGTCTCACAAGAGGCAGATGGAGAGACTCCTGGAGCTGCAACAGCATCAGGACCAGCACCTCCGCATGATGCTGGAGGACTCCAGGGATGCAAGGCGCCAGGAAGTAGAGCTGGCAAGGGAACAGCATCAGGAGACTTAAGCTTTTAACCAAGCGTTCCTTAGTACACTGGACCAGCTCGTACAAGCGATGAGCGGCCGGCGCGACTCAGGACCCTCAACTAGCTGATAACGTATGTGGACAGTATTGGACATTGCTGCTACGGCTGACAGCAGCGTATTGGTTGTTGTTTAATGCACCTTTTGTATAGTTTCCAGCTTTGCACCGATTTGTATTTGCTTGCTCTCAATACTTCACTTTGTTTTTGCACATTTTTTTGATATAAAGTAAGTTTTGTTAAACCACATACACTTCTGTTCATCTTGCTTTTGACTCCTATCATTTCTTAGATAGTTGTAATTACATTAAAATAAATGAATCAGCTTTGTAGATACAACACGGACAGTTTCATAAGGCAACCTCACCTTCCCTTCAGTCTGCCAAAGGCATTTTTTACCACCACTGTTGTTCTGGTGTCAGCCGACCAGTGTCAGGGAATGGTTTCAGAGGCCAGTTCTGCAAGGGACAGGTAGTCTCCCAGGATGTAATATCCAACATTCACTCCTCCAATGTTCCTTGTGTCAGCAGGGAAAAGACTGCCACGTTCAACCAACTCCCACAATGTGGACAGTCTTAACACTCAAGCATCGTGCAAACTCCCAGCTGTTTCTGAATATACATTCCAGAATAGTCCCTTTCCATCTACATGAAGAATGATGGGATGCCAGCCTTTACAGTTGAAGTAGTCACAGTGGTACTCCTGCCGGGCCAAAATTGGTATGTACGACCCATCAATGGCACCAGTACCAACCGTGATACAATTGCTGGCTTAATCAAAAAAAAAAAATGGAGAATTCTTTGTGGTGTTTTTGAACTTCAGGAAGTGTATTGCTGAGCGTATTGATGCCACAACATGGGAGAAAAAACCAAAACATATCAGTATCAGGTAAATAAGAAAAGCTTTTTGTCGTAACACAACAATATCTTGTAAAAACAGAACAAAAATCTTGTTATAACAAGAAACTTTATATGTTATCACCTGATAATGATCTTTTTATTTTGTTGACTTGTTTGCTTTTTTTCTGGCCTATCAGTTCTATGCTTCCGTATAAACTTGCAAAGACCTGTTCCCAGTAAATGTTTTGGTCCTTACAATCAATGTGCTCCCACTGAATGGCCAAACCTCCCATCAACATGCTAATCAGGGCTGTCCCACCAGTGTTTCGTTTTTGGGTTGTTGTGTTTTTTAATCCTAATTTTAGAGACTTGTGATTTCCATATGAGATCAAGAAAAAAAATATCTGAGATATCTCTTTACCCCATGTTCAGCTGTTCTGAGGAAATGCCTGACAGAGTACGAGCTGGAAGAAATCAAGAACTACACACAGGTGTGGTGCTTTGGAACAGAGGCCAATGAGTTTCATTACCCAAAGTTCACAGACACCCAGGAGATCAAGTCCTTAATGCTATGACAAAAAGAATGGACTCTACAAAGCAGTGTGCAGGAGATGTTCAATCAATGTTTTAAGCATCTGAAACTGAACTGTGTCTTATTTTGTTACATTTGAGTGTTGTTGGTTCCTTACCTGATGGCGAAAATAATGGATCTGTTAGTTTGTAAGATTCTTGTATCAAATGTTTATAAAGCAGTCCCCACATCACCCGGTTGGATAGCAGTATTGTTAGTCTGTAATTTTACAGCTGTATTGATTATTGTTTTAACCACTTGAGGGCAGCAAATCAACAGAAAACACATCAAAGACCTCTCCAGCTTCCAGCAATAGCAAAACAGTTAGTTATTTACACTCCAGTATTTGAAGCTCAGTCACCAGAGGGAAATGTTGGCCTTGTAGGTTTCTGCAAACCACAGATACATTTAAAATTTCATGTGTGTCATATCAACTTTTCTAAAGTGACATTTCACATCTTAGCTGACTTTGTCATCAGGAAGTGGAGGGGAGTCTCTGGAGCCTCAGGGGAGTTTGCATGTTCTGCTCATGTCAGCGTGGGTTTTCTCCAGGTTCTCTAGCTTCCTCCCACAGTCTAAAATTATGCAGATTAGGTAAATTCTTAGATTGCCCGTTGGTGAGCATGTCTGTCTCTATGGGTGCATCCCAAGTCTCTGAAATTGCATCCACGTTTCCCTCACTTGCATCTTTTCCACCATGCACCATGCAGGTAGAGAGGAAATAGGGTATATATATGTTTGAATCATCTCATGAAGCGACACCTGGTCCTGATGACAGCAGCAGCTGTTACAGCTGGATCAGCTGTCAGTCAGCTTTGACAGCTGTTTGAGTCTGAATACATGAGCACTGTGCTACATGTAATACTGATTAAGTTTCACAGTTACCACTGCCAGAGTATTAGTGTTACTCTCTGTTTAACAAGACCTGCGCATAAACAGTACCCGCTCAGGTACAGAATGTGTTTACATGATTCAGTCATATAAATAACCCAGAGTACGATTGTGGTGTCTTTTGAACACTGGATATTATTTATTAGGCTAAATGTTTCAGGCAAAGTTGAAATGATGTAATGATTATCAGCTTCAGATATGACTGAATGGAAATGATGATAAATGATGTATTAAGTGTTTTTTGCTAGCACACTCGCTTTAACTGTAGGCCTATTCAGAACGAAAGTTAACTGGGGAAATAACAGGTGGAGAAAAGAAAAATCTTCCTAATGAAGACAGGTGGTCCCTGTGTTGTTCTACCCTATAATTTCCACTGCTGATTTTTAACTAGATGGTGAATGAGAAAACAAATATATTATAAAAGTTGGGAGTTTAATCTCTTATCTGTCTTCAGTCTAGTATAAAAACTCCAATATAATGTGATGTATCAGATCAGTCCAATCAGCTGCAGCGTCCAGTCAGTACAATACGGGGGCATGTCGGCCAATAAAAGACTTCCATGAAGGCTGCTCTTATGTATACTCACTCATTGCTCCTCAGAGCATAAATAAAAGCTTTGGGACAGTTCAAGATGGCGCACCAGAGCGATTTCCAGTTCAAGCAAGGAAATGTCAAATAAAATACTTGGGATGTACCATATGTGTTTGCCCTGTGAGCGACTGGCGACCTGTGTACCCCGCCTCTTACCCAGTGTCAGCTGGGATAGGGCCCCCACCACCCTTAATAGGGTTACGGATAATGAATGAATTAATGACTGAATACTTCAGTTTGAGGGTTCTGGTATTGTCCATGCTGATTCCTTAGGTATATTTCCATCAACCTGTTGTTATTTTTTGGTGAAAGAAAGAAAGAAGCATAGTGCAACAAATTGCAATAGAAACAGATTTATGATGTTTATATAACAGAGACAGAGTCTGTGTGGAGCAACGAGGAGACTATAACTTTCCTCAAATGAATACATAAAACTCATGAGGACTCCTGCTGGGAGTCTGAAAAATCATACTGTGACAGCAACGTTTAGTGTAACACTATAACAAATAGAGAAGAGTTATAAATATTAGAGACAACTGACTTGGTCATGTCAGTTACACACACAACACAACAACATTATCCACTAAGTGAAACTCTCACAGAAAATCCCCTGGAGTGTACTGCATTAAGCAAGAGTGTGTTATTAATAGTACAGTAACACTTTACAGTAAGGGCACATTAACATTAGTCAATTCAGTCGTAAGCATTAACTAATGGTTAATGAACAGTTAACTAACATCTCTAGTAATAATTTATTAATGGTGTTCATGTTAATTAAGCTATTCATTTATACTTTGTTAAATAGTTTTGAAAGATGCTATTAACATTAGTTAATACAGTAATAAGCATTTACTAACAGTTAATACAATAATAAGCATTAACTGTTAACAAATGTCTCTTGTTGACATTTAATAGCTAATGTTAGTAAATGGTTGTTAAATATATTAATTAACATGTATGTCATTAAGTTTAAAGCTAAGCCATGTTTTATACGTGTTTGCTTAATGGTTATATCGTCCACTTATTTTTCCATAGTCCAGCTTTTGACTTAGTTTTGGTAAAGGTTAAAATAAGTGAACATGCTCCGTGGTCTTCATGTAGAGGTTTGCTTGTTCCTTTATCTTAATGTAAACATTTCCTAAGTTATTAGCCTGTAAGACCACCGTGATGACATGAACCCAACATTCTGTTTCACTCTCTGTATCAGTCTGGACTCACTGCTGCCCCGAACTCTTTCCTGAAATTACAGTCCAACCGGGTCCAATCAGGGATCTACACCGTTGTCGATAACTTGATGATTTTGCTGCAGACCAACGATCATTAATGGCAGCTCCCGCTCCCTAGTTGAGTAAACACAGCAATAAGTGATGTAATTGCATAAATAGAGTCAATAACAATAATTAAACATGAACAAGAGTATGCACTTGCAGAGTTTTTAAAGGAAGACATTTTTCGCTATTCTTGCAACTTGATTTGGCAAAGGCTTGAGTGTTTTGTTACGCTGATTGGCTGAAGGAGTTTGTTTGTTGAGGTGAATACTTCCACTCCCTGAAAGTGTTCGGGGTGGCACCGAGTCCACACTGATACAGAGAGCGAAATAGAAAGTTGAGCTCATGTCATTGCAGTGGTCTTACCAGGCTACTAATGTATAGCCTAACTTATAAATTATTGTGCATGTTTTATACATATATATTACTTAAGCATAATTAGCCATTTATTGACACTCTTTGTGACCCGTACTGTAGAGCTAAAATTATTATTTTGTCATACAACTTTATTGGAGAGTTGTTTCTGAAAAATGATTGCTTTCTTGTCCAAAAAAATGAACAAGTTGAGTTTATTTTATTTCAAGATACAACAACACATAGGTAGAAGGACACATCTTTCTCTTACATGAAACTAACATAAAGGTTCAGTGTGTATCATTTCACTACACTCAGTTCCTCCTCATGCTGCAAGGTGTCTTCACACATGACTGGTTCATGCGGTTGGAGGATTGTTATGACTAAGTCATGTTAAAAGTGCAGAGCTATGAGTCAGACATGCAGATGTACTAGAGCTCTCACAGAAAGGTCAACTGTTACAGTACAATATGTACATATATGATGAGAAATAGTACTGATGCAGTATACGTCTACTTTTTGGAAGCGCACATTTTATACACTTATTTTTGTGCTACTTTAAAAAATATTGTTTTAGTGTACGTATTTACAACTCCAAACCCCTTATAATAACACCTCCGTGCTGGTGATAGCCAAGGCCAGAGACATTAAGTTTTATGGTTGTCTGTCCGTTGGGACTGATGTCCATCTGTCCCATTCTTGTGAATTTGATACCTTAAAAGGATCTTGAGGGAATTTCTTCAAATTCGGCACAAACATCAATTTGGAATCAATGATGAACTGATTAGGCTATGGTGGTCAAAGGTCGAGGTCACTGTGACCTCATTGCTTTCATTTTTGTGAACGCGATATCTCAAGAAAATCTAATCAAATTTGGCGCAAATGTTCGCTTGGACTCAACGATGATTAGCTCTTTCATTTCATTTTTGTGAGTGTGATATCTCAAAAAATTTTAATCAAGTTTGGCGCAAATCTGACTCTCTCAAAAAACTTAAGCAGAATACAGCTAATCCATTTGTTAAAACCACAATTATAGCCTGGCATGATTCACAGGAAATGTTTAAAGTGCCGACTGGGCTTTCACAATTTGCTCCTATCTGGGGCAATTCTTTATTTACACCAGGCAAATCAGATCGTGGATTCAAACTCTGGGCTCAATTGGGACTACAGAAGATTGCAAATCTTTATTCAGATAACACCCTCATGTCCTTTGATAATCTTAAAGAAAAATTTGGGATCCTTCAAACTCATATGTTTAAATACTTTCAAATGCGGCGTTTCATCCACTCAAGGATGCAATCATATCAATGTCCTCCCCTAAGTACTATTGAAAACTTGGCAATATCTGACCCATATGCTAAAAGTAAGATCTCAGTATTATATAAGAATCTGGTAGAGACATCTTTGGAATCTTCGGATTACAAAAGAATGGCATGGATAGAGGATCTTCAAAGAGAAATCACTGAAAATGATTGGGAAAAATCTTGCTATCAAGCACAAACACTATCTATTAATAGCAGATTGAAATTGATCCAATATAATTGGCTTATGAGAACATACTCCTGAAAAGCTCAATAAATTTAATCCTAATATCCCTGATAGTTGTATAAAATGCAGAACGGAGAAGGGAACCCTATACCACTGTATATGGAAATGCAAATATTTACAAGAATTCTGGAAAAATATAACTAATACAATCTCCATCATAATCCAGAAAAAAATCCCTGTATGCCCAGAGATCTGCATCCTCAGACTGTCACCAGAAACACTGGTCCTGAGAGCACATGAGAGTAAGCTGCTTAACCTCTGTTTAATACATGCGAAACGTCTTATTGCCAGACATTGGAAAAGTGTTAATTGTCCTTCTTTGAACATGTGGATTATTGAACTTTCTTCTTGCTTGTCGATTGAAAGACTTACATATACAATCAACCAAAAGAGTCATATTTTTCATAAAACATGGGATTCATTTATCATATTTTTGAAATCAAGACCTGATATCCTAACTCCTTAAACCTAACATCTACCAAGTAAGACTGTACCCTTTTAATTTAATTTATTTTTATTTTATTTTATTTCATTTAAATTTTATTTAGGTATTGTTTCTCAGTTTGTTTCTCTTGTTTCTTTTTATTTTATTTTACATACATAATATTTTATTTTTCTTATTTTTATGTATACATAAGTATCTTTTTGTGTTTTGTTTGTCAGTCGAGTATTTATATATCTACTTGATGACATGTAGGCGTGCTGTACATATTGTAGCCACAGGGACATATGTACATATTTAAGTTATTTTCTTTATTTGCAGCTGCCAACATAACAACACATTATTGTTATTGTTTTCTTATACTGTTGGCTCTGTGTTCAGGGTTTGGGGGAGGGAGGGAAGTTGTTTAAAGACTTGAAAGATATAACAAATTATCCTGAACGAATGATGTACCAAGTTCAAAAATCAATAAAGATATGTGTTATAAAAAAAAGTTTGGCGCAAATGTTTGCTTGGACTAGACGATGATTAGCTTTTGGTGGTCAAAGGTCGAGATGTCATTTTTGTGAACACGTTATTCCAAGAACACCTTGAGGGTATTTTTTCAAATTTGACACAAAAGGCCACTTGGACTAAAGAAAAAACTGTTTACAATTTGGTAGTCAAAGGTCAAGGTCACTGTGACCTCACATCTGTCTCATTCTCGTAAAAGTGATATCTCAAGAAGGTCTTGAGGGAATTTCTTCAAATTTGGCACAAACATCCACGTGGACTGAAGGATGAACCGATTAGAATTTGGAAGGAAGGAAAATCACTGTGACCTTACAAAACATGTTTTTGGCCATAACTCAAGAATTTATTTGCTAATATTACAAAATTTCAACAAATGTCAAATGTCTAAATAGGGTATAATGATGACATAATGACATTTTATATCCACAAGGTCAAAGGTCAACTTCACCCTGACATCATAATGTTCTGCAGAAACACTTTTCCTGCCATTAAAACATATCTCATAAACAGAAGCTGATTAATTTGGTCAGATACTAAATGACACTAATCTTGGGTGCCCACCTTGATGGATGTAAACCTTAAATACAACGGAAGTGGTTTGTGGAGATTTACAACCACAAATTGGTGATTTTAGCTCCTAGATTATTTGATAAAGCATTTTCATCAAGCTGAAGAGCTGACCTGTGATCTACAAGAAGAAAAATGAAAATTTGAACAAAAGCACAAAAACCGATTTATAATTCTGTCCAGTGGAAATGTTTATATATAACAAAAAGGCACATAATTTCTAAACAGACTCACATAATGTGACCAAACTTTATAGAAACACACACACAGATAGACAACATAGTACTACTAGTGACAAGTGTCTGTGAGGTTGTGTGTATTACTGTAGTAAGATGTCCTGACCTCAAGGTTTGGAACTACTGTCCAAACTCTTAAAAATGGAGTCTTCATCCTCGTGTTAATGCAGGTTAAGCACTGACCGCAGGTGGTCGCGAGGCCCTGTTGGAATTGAAGGAACTATTATTATATAATTGTTATTGTTGTGCAGTGGCCTTTGTAAAAACCCTTGAGAATCCCCAAACGGTTTTTCCTGCTGTTCATTTTAACTTTCATTGTAATGACAGCTGCACTGCATACCATGTAACTAAGTCATTTCCACATTACCACCGTGACTCAGAATCTTTCTCTGAGATTTTGTTGATATAATGCCAAACAGGAATTTTGTCAGGCAAAATATTATGTTTTACACTGGGGAAATTAAATTTTGAATTTTGCACAAAAAGCCATTTAATTTTTATAGGGAAAAAAGGCTGGTTGCTGCCTATTTGTATATTCATTTTGATTGCTTTCATATATCTGCTCTCAAAGAACTTTTATGGCTGTGACGTGTGGGCAGCACGCAGAAAGTACAGAAGTTTTGGTCACAATCATATAAGCAATGTGTAATTCACAGGGAAACCACGTTCGGGGCAAAGAAAATTACTTCCTTAATTCTTCACAGGTTAAAGGCAGGGTTCAGTGAATGTCAATTCGATTAGGGAAGTGAAATCAACTTAAATAAAGACAAACAGAAAGGCCCAAATGAAACTCCCACTCTGGTAACCCCCCTGCAGATAAAGGTGAGAGATACTGACACGTCATAGACAATTCCAAATCTGAGCTTCGGGATCGCCCCCACTACTACCCAACTACTTCTGTACTGTATAAAAGAATCAGATGAAGTACAACTTCACACAGCGGAGAGAACAGGTTAATCCAGCTCAACTGAGACTTTCACCAACTGCTACACTGTGAACACTCACATCAGGATGGCTGCTCCTCGTCTCGCTCTGTCTGTGTTTGTGCTGATGCTGGCTGTCATCACTCTCAGTGAAGGTAAGAAGAAGTTTGACCATTATAGTTCAGTGTGTGGAAGAGGGGAAGAAATGTAATCTTATTTTAATATCTTTATGATTACACTCATACATTTGATAGAATGAATATGATTTAGTGTGTAGCTTTTTGTGTCCTTATTTCCAACAGAGAAAAAGAAATATGGGAAATATGCAAAAGGACAATGTATTCTTAGATGGATTTCTTAAAGTTGTATATCCTAAATGTACAATAATTTCAGTATTAGCATTTTAAAGCTCCCTCCAAACTCTGTGCCATTCTCAAATTCATATGAAACAAGTCAAGCAAGTGTAAATATTGGACTTTCTATTTTTAGCACAGGCAAATAATACACATAAACACATATTACAACATGATTGCATTACAATATAATCTCACAAAAAAAGAATTAAAGAAAAAAACAAAGTGGACAAATGAAGAATAAAAAGGTGAATTTAAAAACAGGACCAAATATCAATCATTTCAGTAATTCAAATAATTAGCTTGACAGTACATTTAAAAACTGAAATATATGACAGGTAGAGCGTAAGTTCTATAAAGTCCCACTTTTCACAAAAGCAAATGTATCCCCATTTCATGTTATGTTGATGGGCAGACAAAGTTTGAATAACATAATAGAAAATATGTCCTGTGTTGTCGCCCCTGAGTGGCCAAACATAAAAACTATCAGTGCAGCTTTAAACATTAAGAAACCCTGATTCGATGGAACCAACACTAAGTTGTTCCAGTCTTCCTCTTAAAGAGAAAATCCACCCTGGAATATGATACATATGATAAGTATCGAACAGCTTACCCTCTTAAGTTGAATCAATCCTTAAACACACATCAAGAATTTCGCCACATGACTGTAATGGAACAACTGAAGTACGTAAGTTAGGCTCATGCAGGGTCAGAGGAAATTAAAAAGGGAACAGAAAAGTAACAAGCACAGGACGTCTGTGTGTTTGCCACGAGTTGTTCATTCCTGTGTGTGTGTTTGTTGGTAGGTATGCGTGGTACTGGCCCAAAGAAATGCTGCTTTCGTTTCAATGAGAGCGAGGTGCCAAGAGACAGAGTGGCTGGCTACATCAAGACCAGCCAGCGGTGCTCCAACTCTGCCATCTTGTAAGTACACAGCCTTACAGAAATACATCTCTGACATCATTGTATCTACGCATGAATCCACTCAACCTGACCGTCTTGTTCATGTGTGTGCTCAGGTTGAAGACAAAGGCAGGTCGTCAGCTGTGTGTCAGACCTTCAGCCCCTTGGGTGAAGACGCTCATCACCTACCTGGACAGCAAAGCCATCCCAGGAGAGACGTCCAACCTGTAACCATGGCAACGCCACATCCACTATCAGGGCCTCTAATGAACAAAATCTGGCCATTTAATGTGTCGTAATGCTGCAACCTTTAAAACTACAATTGTCAAATATGTGTTTTTCTGTCATACATATATAGCTAATGAAAATGTATGCGGAAGAGTTTGAATTGACACCCTTTTACTATTCTTAAACATTTTCTTCATTTCAGACTGAAGAAGTTCAGTATGTGCAACAATATGTGTATTTGTGCTTAGTACAACACTTAAAGTCGGACCGTCAACACTGTGATATGCTGTTACATTGTAATTTGAACTAACTGAAAGAAACTACATTCACTGTAAAAGGCGATCAGTGAGCAATGCCTCCCAACTCCACCTGTTGTCATCATTAGAGTATAAGCTATGGGTTACCCCACCTTTTCTACAGTGAAAGTTGTGAGCTCCGTGTCTTGATTTTCATATAAAGTAAAAAGATTATGGCTCTTTTTTGAAATTTACACTTATGTTTTGAACTCAATAACATGTGCAGCTAAGTAATGTAATTTGACAACAAATAATTTATATCTGTATGCTGAATTAAAGCAAGATAAAATGTCATGGTTTGTCTTTGTGTTTCTCTCACCTTATCAAGGGTTTAGTTTCCTCATACACCGACATTTTACAAAACTTTCCAATTGTTAATTCCCCTTTTGATATTACATAAACTCGTGTGTGAAACCATGAATGCTGAAGAGATAGAGACAAAGGGCTGCAAATTAACTTGAATCCCAACTTTTATCTCAACTTTTAAGTCAAATTCTCGTAATGCTTTTGATCTTTTCATCTTCCTTTTCAAGGTCAAGGTCTTTATATTGACTGCTGAGCAGCTTTCTCACAGAGCTGAAAGCTTTAGATGTGCAGGGGGCTGTATCTGTCTGATAACACCGAATACCTCAGCAGGACTGAAGTAATGAGATTTAGCTTCTGGGCCAAAAAGTCATTTTCTTAAAGCCAGACTATGTAACTTTTGGAAGAACCGATAGTGTCCTCAGCTTCTCAGTCAGATCCACCCCTCGCTTCTCCACAGCACCAGCTTCTCTCGCCCAAATATGGTCACATCTTGCTCCAAAAACCAAGATGGCGATGGCCAAAATACCAGACTCGAGGTTTCACAGGTTAAGTCCACAAACCAATGGGTGACATCACAGTAGAGTATGACCCATGGATGTATAAAGAGATATATAGAGCGCTATATACAGTGTTGGAGGTGGACCTCTATTCATTCCTATCAAAGTTGCTCAGTGGCGCATGACAACAAATGGTTCAACTGCAATGTATTAAATTACCCTAATAATTGACATTGCTTTTACACTGTGTGGCCCATAGAACAGGTGCACTGGAGACTTCCACTGGCCGAGCTAGGTGCTTCTGGTTTAATGCTCCGTTAACTTGAATGGGGACAAAATGATTCATTCGTGTGGCTCTTCTAGACTTTCCAAATGTGAAACAAGTAACGAATTTGTGACGCTCAAAAAAAGTAGGCACTGATTTACAGACATCTCTTTTGCCATGTAAGTCAATGAGATAAAGTCTTTTTGGGCCCACCAGGCATAACGTGACAGTGCAGGTACACTGTTTGGCCACTGAGATAATTGACTTCAAAGCCTGACACACTTCCTGGGGGCATGGTATGACCAGTAACTCATGGAGGCTAATGTAGGCCGATGTTAGCTAACTTTAGAGACATCTGTGTAATGTTAGTTTGCTGACTTTTGTCTTGTCTGTTTAATTTAATTTCCATCCATTCATCTTCTAACCACTTCATCCTCTTGAGGGTCGCGGGGGGGCTGGAGCCTATCCCAGCTGACATCGGGCGAGAGGCAGGGTACACCCTGGACAGGTCGCCAGACTATCGCAGGGCTGACACATAGAGACAGACAACCATTCACGCTCACATTCACACCTACGGACAATTTAGAGTTATCAATTAACCTAATCCCCAACCTGCATGTCTTTGGACTGTGGGAGGAAGCTGGAGTACCTGGAGAGAACCCACGCTGACACGGGGAGAACATGCAAACTCCACACAGAAGGGCTCCCACACCCGGGATCCCTCTTGCTGTGAGGCGACAGTGCTAACCACCACCGCCCTAAAATTAAGTTATACATATTTATTTATTTATTATTACATATATTAAAAAATATGAAAAAAAATCGATGTGTTTCATGTTTGAAGTACTTTTCATATACATGTTAATATATGAAAAGATATGATACTGTGATACTGGACAGTACAGCACAGACAAGTTCAATTGTGTAAATATTTACAAAGAATCTCTTCCAAAATATTTTGTTCCCCAACAAAAATGCTCTTTGCAAAGTCAGTTACAGTGTAATTTGGACCACAGTACAGGAATCATGTGAATATCACTGAACTGAGTTAAGGACTAGTGTGTGTTTCTTAGGTACTTTGAACTTATCAAGAAATTTGCTGGAACATGTAATGGCAGTTGCATTCTTTGCCACTAGATTGCGCCAACAGACCATTTAGCATCACGTCCAAGCCACCATAAAGATCCCAAGTGCATGCAAATCTTTTGAAATATTCATGTTGCTAAACAACAAAATGAGTTCCCATCAGAAGCTTCACTGATGAGACACATGATCCCTTAGATGTTACTTCCAATGATGACTCGATGTGATTTATGCTTTTCATTCCAGCCATCTAATCACATTGATATACTGGATAGCAGAAGTACTCTAAGAATGAGATAGGAATGTATCTTATGACATTCACCACCAAACCATCAGTACTGCCAATGTTATGACTATCCTGTTTGTAATGAAATGATCTCCTCACAGTCAGTGCTGGTCCTAAATGCTCCTCCAATTTTTGATACGTTTCAAAGAAGGTCAACATTTTATTTCCTACTAGCCCATACTAGAATGAATAGCTGTAGGAGGGGCCCTTTGAGAATGCATATGCACAGGGTTCAAAATTTTGTGGTACACCCCTTCATCACACCTGTCTCAACTGATACATCATTGTATGGCCAAATCAATGCCAAGCTACATTTACTACTTCTTGGTTGTTCGTGATTGTTTAATGACGCTATTCACAGCCGTCTTTGAAGGCAGCAAAGTTTTGCCTCCAGCACTTGAAGGCCTCACACACGATCAGAGGCCGATCACGTTCATGTTTGACCAATAGGAAGATGGATCAAGGTGCATCAAGCTGGCCGGACACAGCCAGTAGCAGACCGGGATGTAGGCGAATTCTCTTTCAAAGTAAGAGCCCATACGATTGTTTGTTCTCATACTTTGCCTGAGGTATTTTCTTTTTGTGGTGTTTCTGAAAAGCTTAAATATATCAGTGGAGTTTTGTCTACATTTGAAACTGAACCTACAATTCCATAATATTCAAATTTTCAGGACGACAGTATGTTTACCAGTTGAATGATATGGACAGAAAACCAAACTTTGGACTCTATTTAAAGAAATTGTCTGGCTAAGGCTAGTGGGAAAAGCTAGCATGAAAGAGGATTTAACCTCTGCCTTGAAAAGAAAAGAGTTCTTGTGTCCCAAATGTTTTTTATGTATTTATTTGTTTATTTAATTATTTTCCTGTCAGAGGGTTTTTTGGGAGAGCGTTTCTTTTTCCACTGTGAGGATCCACGGACATAGGAATGTTATCTTATGTAAAGCCCTCTGAGGCAAATTGTGATTTGTGATATTGAACTTTGAACATAAAATTCAAATTTAACTGGAAGTATTATTGGTACAGCCCCTAAAGGCTTACTTTATGATTGGGCTTTAATAAAATTTGGTTGCCTTTGGATATGAAATGTGCTAAATAAATAAATTTGCCTTGCCTTTTCACACTGTTTTTTTTACTCTTTTTGTCAGACGTCACAGCAAAAAAACAACAGTATAAAGCAAAGTATTGCAGTTGTTATTTTATTCTGAAAATCTCAACCAGATGTACTTATCTAAATTCCGTTAATTTCCCTCGCGAGGAAAAACGGTCGTTGAAGGATTTTTCTTCACTGTGCTACATCTGGTAGTACTATCCGTTAGCGGCCATATGTAATTTAACCTCATTCATTCGCATACAGACGTACGTTGTTTATTTTAGTTGACACCAAACTACGGTTTTACGGTGGAAAGTTTCGTATTTCTCTCCGCTCCGACATTCTTTTGGACGTTAATCAGTTTATGTCTCAGTGACTGTCCGTTGCAGGCTGGGTTGTGACAACACAGTGATACAATGATCGAGCGACCAGAGACTGCGGTTCCCAGCATCGCTGTAAGTCTATTTATCTTCCAAATAAGCCATTTTTAAAGTGTTGACACTATTGTTAGTTTCAATAGGCTGTGATTGAAATCTCCTTTGGGATAACCTATTTAACCGGACCTGTGTGTTTTCATTGCTGTTGGTACCAATCTCTCATAAATGGAGAGAACTGAGCACCAAGCTCCCTTAACAATGTCTATATTTATGATGTTCTGCACATAAACAAAGACATATACTTACAGAGAAACATCACTCAAATCTTCTTTCAAATTGATATTGTTTACTGACAAATTCGGCATAATGTGGTGGACCAAACAACATGTATTTCAGTACATGCCATCGTTTAAAAAACAAATCACACCTCCCACTTCTGCGTAGCTTCATTCTGGTGAAGCGAGGGTACGGGTGGTGAAAGTATAACATAATTTAGCTTTTTGTTGCTAAATATCATGCATGGTGAAGACAGTGTTTGCTTATTGTAACGTTAACTACCGTTTGGTCCTAACTGACAAAGAGAGAACACGTTAATGTTGTATTTTAAATGAGAGTTATTTAAACGGAGGCTGGCTCGAGGGTCCGCTGGACGTTTTTCACAACAGCACGTATATCCCAATTAGAGTTGATTTCAGTGGGGAAATGTATGGGCAATAACAAATTTTTGTATAGACTTGTTTTCACATCAACCTTGACAATATTACTAGTGAAAGTATGCAGTTAAATAAAATGCAGGTAACTGCCTAGCTGCAATGTTGTTCTGATTTATGCTTTCACTGTCAAGAGTCCAGCTGATGAGACTTGCTGTCCTTTCCCAAATCCCCTTAAGAAATCTCGCAGTTTAGACTACAGGCAGTATCAATTAAATATGTGAATCTTATGAAGTAGATAATTGTTAGATTGACTGTATTGTGTGCATTTCAAAAGTAGCTGAACTACTTACTACTAGAGATATTAAATCCTGTTCCCGAAATTACATATATCAACCATTACCAGATAGAAAGTCTATATTAAAACTGCTTAAATGTTGAATGCAGTTTGGTATGACTGTCCACACAACAGCAATAAGCAAGAAGAACCCTGTTTGTTGACCACATCTGGTTTCCTTTCTTAAGGGCTTTGTACACTGGCGCTTACATTCAGCAATCAGTGATTACTCACCACACAACACACCATACTTTGTGTTGTACTGTACCTGTTTGTGATACAGTCTGAGAGGATTGGCAGTGACTTTCCTTGGCATAACACCGATGGGGGTGGGCATACACAATGTGCATCAAGAGACAGAGAGATACTGAAGGAGCAGTGGGCACAATGTGCTCAGTGCTAAAAATAACAAAAGAAAGAAACTACACAGGCACTGTTTTCAAATGATTCCTGTCCTCCTTATGCGATGGTAAGAGATGCAATATTCATTACATGATATATATTCAATATATGATAAATCAAAGTTTAAAACAGCTGATGGAAGCAGAGAGAGGGCCTCAGCATCAGCTGCTGAGTACATGTGGGGGGTGGACTTGGCAATACAGATGATGTCAGTGAACCAGGCAGCTACTATCACCACTGGGTGGACTGGGGGAGGGGTTAGCAGTAATGGTGTGGACTGGCTAGTGTTTCTCTCTCTCATCCCCCATTACTTCCCTCTTTAAGTCCTCTGCCTCTGTTAGTCACTTTCTTATGAAAAAGAACCACATTAATCATAACACATTTCATAAGTGGCTGCTGCCACTGTAGCACTGCTGGTGTTGCAAGCATGTCACATGTTTCTTGTACATAATGTATACAAAACCCATTATGTGCCACAGACACAAGGTCTCTGTAAACAAAAGGTTTTCTCAGTCATGCACACATGAACATGAACATACCGTATGTTGATGCATTCACACCTGCACACACTGACAAAGGCTTTTCATAGCTAACCACTGATAGCCTGCACCACTAATAATTTCTTCTCAATAGCTAAATGACTGACCCAATGTGTTGCATTACCTGTGCCCTCAGAGCAGCTAGAGGGAAATAGACAGACCGCCAGAGGTGGCACCTTATGTAACATGTGCATAATCATACACACGGAACTGGCATGTGGGTGGATCAAACATGGAAATGGTGGAAAGTGCCTCAGGCTTGTTCTGAGTAGTTACGCCTGGTGTTGAGCTGCATGCATCACAGAGTATTGATGAGGTGAATAGATAGTTTCCTTTTCTTTTCCCACATTCTGTGTGTCCATTACATCCACTAGTGTTGTTGGTGTGTAACCTGCAGTTCTCTGAATGTAACACTCAGCAGTGGGAAATGTGGGATACACAGAGAATGTGGAGATAAGGGCAGTCACTGAACATTAATACTGCTACAGAATACTGGAAACTTCACAGTTCACAATAGTTGTATGCATTAGTTATTGCCTTGTAAGAGTCAAGCCAAAAACCCTATAGACCATTTATTTTTTTGTTGCTAGGAAGCGGCTTCTAGGTGGTTTTGTGTTTGTAATTGTGAAAGACACTGGTCAAACCCTTGTTATGAATGATGAGTCAGTACTGATACAGACCTGCAAAAGACATAGAGCATGACCAAAAAGTACGCAGACACCTAAACATTACAGCCAGACTGTTTAATATCTCATGTCTTCCTTTCTTCTGAGAAGGCTTTCACAAGATTTCTGAACTCAGATACAAGGATTTGCTCCCACTCGGTCACAAAAGCATTAGTAAGGTCCAGTACTAATGATGGGCAATCAGGTTCCAGTCCATCCCAAAGATGTTGGATGCGGTTGAGGTCAGGGCTCTCAAGTTCTTCCACTTCAAACTGGGAAAAGCATTTCTTTGTGGACCTGGCTTTCTGTACAGGGACATTTTCATGTTGAAATAGGAAAGGGTCTTCCCTAAACACATGCCACAGAACTAGAAGAACACTATTGTCTGGCTTACATATTATTGTATGTTGTAGTATTAAATGGGAACAGCAACGAAATTGAAAATTCTAGCATATTATTTCCATGAGCTAGGAAAGGTCAACCAATATTTGTGAACATGAGCTACTCTCTCACAAAGCCTGAAACCAGAGAAGTAAGTCTCAAACTTGTGATGTCATAGGGTATCAAGCCTAGAGCTGCTCCATAGACAATGAATGGGAGACTGATTGTGTGGGTGCTCACTCAGAAAGTTTTTCCTTTTTCTATAATAAAGTGAGCTTTATTCTACTGTAGTGTTTTCAGTTGTAACACAGAAAAGGTACCCATATCATTCCCCTGAGTAATCACAATCACTATGTTTACATGACATCAGAGAAAATACATTTGTTGTGTTAGTCTGAAAAACTGGGCTTTTAAAATACATGTAAACATGTTAGTCCGACTGAAATCGTACCAAATTGAATGTCTCAAAGTTGGATTAACACCCAGACTATGCTATTGGGAGTTGAATTATTATTGCATGTATACAGTCAATCGGACCCAAATTGGCCTAGGTGACGTAACAGGAGAAGAGAAGAGAAAGAAAAAGAAAAGCATAAAGCATGTACAAAAGTACAGAGCTGTAATGTTGTCCACCATGATACCAGTTTGCCGCAAGCTAACCATAGCTAACTCGTTTGTCGATTTTTTTTGGTCTGTGACGTAATAGGTCAACCAGAGAAAGATCCAATACTAACAAGCTGAAAGGGGCATATCGTAGCAGAGTCGGACATACTTTGGTCAATAAATAGATTCCCCTCCCGTGCTTGTATACGGGGACAAGGACAGTAATCCAATGCATGTAAACATAATGAGTGTCATCTGTAGAATCTGTATATGCAGCAACTCCAGACTTTATACTTAATGACATTAGAAATTTGAGATTGAACACTCTAGTTTTTGGATTTGGGAGAGAGTTCTTCATGTTATTTTATATTTTTGGACTGTCTTAGATCATTGGAATATAGCATGTATGAATTTTGAAAATGGGCGTAGTTCCAAACTATGTAAAACAGTCCTGGTATGGATTTGGACTGGAGCTGGGCCTAAGGCATGTTTCTGGGAATAAAAGTATGTTTATATGAGTCTGGTCTCCCAGGGATGAAACTGGTTTTCTTGAAGGTAGGTCCTTGGCTGAAAATATTGAAGAGTCTGATGAAGCAGTTTAAAACCCCTGCTGCTGTAAAGCTTCATAATTAGCCTTCAGAATATAACTTCCTCTTATTAAATGACTTCACATTCTTGTGCTACTGACTGTTATTGCCAGTAGCTACATTACATATTCATTAGGATGTCCCAGTCAAGTATTTTTGCCCCTGATCTAGTGTTGTCAAAAATATTGATATCGATACTGAATATTTGAAACAGTTTTTCTACAGTATTGATACACTGGTCCCACCTGCTTTCTCTTGTGCTCTCTTAGCTTATCTGCTCTTCTCTGCTAATAACCAAGAAAAGGAAAGCAATTGTCATGCTATAGCCTTGTAAGTGTCTCTTAATAAAAATTAAAATTGTTTGCACTTTCTTTCCTGTGAAAGTAGTATTGAATATCAACATTTTTCATGTTACTATAAAGAAGTTAGAAAGTCCAGTATTGTGACAACACTACCCTGATCTCAATTCAAGTCCATTAATATTGATTATCTGCCGATACTGAGTCTAAAATCGATGTTATACAACACGACATGTGTTGATTTAATATCTGATACATTGAAGCACATCTTATTTTTCTTGTGCTAATCAATCCAGATAATCCTGTTTCAAAACTATTAAATGGATCATTGATATGATATGAATGAAAGATTGTTTTAGCAGACCTATCAGTGGAAAGCTGAGGTTTTCCATCGACAACTCACACCAAAACAATCTAGATTGATAAATAGTTCTACAGGTAAGAGGAGAAATATATATATTCGATTTGGGGGTGAACTGTCCCTTAAGTGTAACATAAACTGGCAACGTTGTTGTGTGTTGCATCACATGACACCCATAGTGCACAAAAGATGCCTCATACTGACTAGGTGCTACTAGGTTCGTTCTATGTCTTCATTTGGGAGTTTGAATTGGTCAAACGTTGAGCTGCAGGTGCTTTTAAACCCCTTCTTTCAGCAGACCTATCAGTGCAGAGCTGCAGTTTTCCATTGGCGCCATGCATGACAGAGCCTGAGAGGCCACTCAGTGGCAGGAAGGCAAGCAATCAATTGTGTTTGCCTCACGTAGCGTGCAGGACAGTGCACAGTGATTGGGGGGTTGGTGCGGTGGTATCTGACAGCAGACTGGGAGTTGGAGCGAGGTAGAGAGAGTGATGGGGAAGGGAGCAAAGGATGAAGAGATAACCTCAGTGGTGAAGAGAGAGAGCAGCTGGAGAGCCTGGCTTGGCTGTGATCTGGTCTGAGATCTACCGCCTTCACCACAACCTTTCCTACATTAGGAACAGGATGGACATGATTCAGCACGTAGGGAGATTGCATTTGTTTGTTTGTGTTGCCTTGTCTTTAGCCACGTGGATTCACATGTCTGCATTTATGCTTTGAGGAACTCATTGGCTATCATTTATTTATTTATTTTCTGTTTTAATTTATTTGTTAGACTTTGGAAGGGTTGACTCCACTTCCTCTTTCCATCCTCCTTAGAGAAAGCCTGTTATTTCTCTCTGTGTGTCAGCCTCCCCTCACCCCTCTTCCCCTTAAAACAGCCTTTTTCCCCACTTGTGTTTATCCCAGCTGCACTTCACTTCAAAGGGGCACCGTCGCTGCAGGACACAAATACTAATTGCAGGTTCACAAAAAACATGATTTTTGTCACTTTGTGTGCACATGATGACTGTGTGCAGCTCCGAATCCGTTGTGTATTTATTTACTACAAAACACCATAGTAACAGAGATAGTGTGTAGTGCATGCATGCATCTGTGTCTTGATGAGGCCTCATCTTTTGCCAAAAGCCTATTTATGCTTTTACAGGCTTAAATTCTAGAGTATGTTAAAAATTTCAGACAAGTTTGAGAGTCTGTCTGTGTGTTTTTAGTATTTATTTATGCTGTTTGATCCCTGAATTAACAGAAAGTGTGTGTCTGTGTGTTTTCCTTTAGCAGCGGAACCTGGAGGGCTATGTCGGCTTCGCTAATCTCCCCAACCAGGTGTATCGGAAGTCGGTCAAAAGAGGGTTCGAGTTTACATTAATGGTTGTAGGTGAGTTGGAAACATCTATATCTGACTCATGACTGAGGATGTGAATGTGTGTATTTGCTTCAGTTCATGTGAGAGTGTTTGTACACCCAAGTCAAACCCACAGTAATGCACACCTGTCTGCGTCTGAGTGTGTTTTCATTTTTGTGTGGATGTGGGTCGTCAGCGCAGGTTGAAAGAAGGTGAAGCATGTGTGGCATCCAGCGCACTCAGCTGTTCAGGATGACTAGTTGACAATTTAAAGAGGAGTTACTGCAGAGCGGTGTGTGGGCCTGGCTTTTAGAACATCCACAGTGTTGTTGAGTGATGAAGAATGAGCATGTGAAAATATTTCTTGTGGAAGCTGGATTGCCACAGTTTCCCAGGGGAGTTGTCTCTGTAGCCCCAGGACGCACAGCAACACATTTGTGTGCTCTGAATACTTTGATTTGGATCGTGAGCTGCAGGATGTTGGCTCAAGTATGAATGAACCTGGTTGCAAAATGTGGCTAACAGCATTACAGAGGGAAGGAAGTGGACAGAGGAGTGGAGGAACTATGGGTTTGGCTGTCTATATGGATACACACACGCTAACACATGTATAATTAACGTTGTATACGGAAGAAGCATCAGATTCAGGCCTGTCTCTGTTCCACGAGCTTCTTTAAATCAATGCAGTTTATCATTCAGCATTTGTTTCATCAGTCTCTCTGAAAAAGTGAACACATTGCTGGGGTTTACTTTGCATATTCAAATAAGCATCTACTGCAGCAGTTTTTAAAAAGAATTAAAACCTTCTTGATTTCTTTTGATTTTGTCCATATCCACAAAACTCACCAAACCTCTCCTCTAGAGCCGTTTTTTCAACTTTCCAGTTGTAATTTACGCTGTCGATAAACTTCTACAGCATTTGGTCCTCTCTGTCCTTCTGTGATTGCAGACATGTCTGAGCTAGCCACAACCCCTCAGCTCACTCATGGACTCTCCTTTTTTGTCGAGGTGTAACATTTAGCCAGCGAAGGTCGAGGGCTTATGGAAAATGCTGCTCATTAAAGACAACTTCTCAGTAATGTTGAACAAACAACATATAAGATAATTTTTCAAAAACTGCCACCATTATCTAAATATATGGAGTGAGCTACATGACATACTGTTGAAAAATAATCTGTTCCAAGGCTGTGTTTTTAGTTTTTTAGCAGAGTTACAAAGGTCAGTAGGATTTTTAATGAGGTTTTCTTACTTCTGGAACAGAAACCGGAAGTTCTAGTTTCACTTTGGCTCTCTATTGATATATTGAACCATGCTCTGTGTGGATGAGGCCTGTAATGAGTGACGAACAGATATGGATTGTGTAGGGAAAGTGTGCACTGTGCAGCTGTATTGTTAACAAAAAGTTAAATATTGAATGGGGACTTAGCTGGCAGATACCGATAATAAATGAAAAAAATACATATATTCTTTTCCTTGTAATACTGCAAGTATTGCCAGATTTTCTAGTTCAGGACAAGGTTGCTGTTCTGTTTTCTTATAATTGTCAGCAAGTCCCATGAAAAGACCTAAACCTCTCTTTATTTCCAACTTCTTTACTCCTTACAAGCCCTGGAAGCCCTTTTGAAGAGCAAAATCTTTAAAAACATAAACAGTACTTTAAGTGGGGTAAGTTCATTGTCGTTTTTGTATTTTCTTGGATTTTTATTGATGATTAAAAAAGGCATATGTAGAATATCACCAGACGTGAAAAGATAACGCTGTAGGGCCACTATGAGGTCCCTTCTGTATGCTACCTTTGCATTTTCACACAGAACCAAACGACAGCGTGCCACTCCAGTTTGTGATTTCAGACAGCATATCGGCATCTTGGAAGCAAAAAAGGCATGACAGGCATAAAAGGACTAAAACTAATAGTGTTTGTCTGTCAGTCTCACTCTAAAACATCCTTAGCCTGTCTGTGGCACTCAGTCTCAAGCCCACTGGTTCCCCTCTGAAGATGTTAATCTTAAAAAAACACACACAACACAATGTTTTAGAAGAATCAGTTCATGTTGGTTTTGGTCTTTTCATTGGTTTGTTATTGATGATTTTTAGGAGGACTTACTTGCATTTTTTTTTTGACAAACACTGTTTGTCCATTAGTGTAGTGCTTCTGTTCCTTTCCAGATACCGTTAGTGAGTACAGGGTTTGATTTGGTCTCTGCACAAGCTTAACCTATCAACCTCACTATGAAAACAAGGCTCGAAGAAGCTGCACAAAGAAACTGCCATACCAACACATAACACCCCTAAAACCACACCCGTGGATGTTTTACATTTCTGTCTATATATGGGTCAAATACACAAGATACAGTGTGTCAGTGGGTGAACTTTAGAGGTGTTAGTAGGTATATTTTTTAACTTTGAATCAAGCCAAGCAAGTTGTTTTCCCCTGCTTCCAGTTTTTATGCTAACCTAGGCTAACTGTGTCTTGATTCCAACTCTGTACTGAAAGCACAGTCTTTTCATTTCACTCACATAAAGAAAGGAAATAAGAATATTCCTCAAAATGTTGAACACTAAATTAAAAACTAACCTGAGCATTTGAAAACTCAGAGAGAAAGAAATAATTCGCATTCTGTCTATTGTGATTTTATTGTACTCAGTTAGACCCTTAAAAATAGTCTCTTTCTGCCTTTCATCATTTCTGCTCCTTCAGAAATATTCTGGATTTGGCTATTTTTGGCCAGGTTTTATTTTAAGGTTTTTACATTGGTCTTAAACTCTGTTCCAGCTAGCATTAAAATGTTTTAAAAGGTCATAAATCTGACTCAGTGTATCGTGTGGTGACCCCAACCAGTTCTGTGAACGGAGAAAGACATGAACACAAACAGGCGTCCAGCCTTTATTATTTCAGCCTGGGGTTTTAGCTTCCTGTTTAGTAAACAGCCACTGTGGAAGAGTAGCAGGAGGGACACAAAGACAGCAGAGTGATGGTTTGGGTGGGAACCAGAGAGATCTCCACCATCAACTAGATCCTGTTTCAGGCCCTCTCGCATATGGGCCCCTCTGTCTCTCTTCCCAGCTTTCTTGGCTTCCAGCCCTGCATACCCCAGCTGATCCAAATTTCACACAGAACTAATATGTGGAGCATAGCAGTGTGTTCACAGCAGACATTTAAAGAGGATCAGAGGGAGGTTTCTCAGCTGGGGTCTGTTTGTGCCACCAATAAATGCTCTCTGAAAGCCACTATGTTACGATGAATGAAAACTGTGATGAAATATATTTGTCAAGGACCATCAACAAGATGAAATTAAAAGAGGAGCTTAATCTCCACTGACAAAAAATGGTTGACTGAAGATTTTGAACATAAAACCTTTCACAGTAATTGCCATAAATTTGTTTGTTGATGAATAAAGAGGAGACAAAGTTGCTTAGTTTTGTGTGCTAATTCATTGATGGCTAAAAACAAGTGTTAAATGTTCAAAGAATACTTAACCAGCAAATAACATTTCTATTTCTATTTCTATAACAGTTATTTACCATGTGTAAACTTGAATTTGTGGAGAGAAATCTTGTTTTCCTTGCATGTCTCCATGGTGAACGGAGAGTCCAAAAACGGCCAACAGTATTCATGAATTGAAGTCATTGGGGCCCCTGTTTAACAATAGCAAAACTATATCAAACATCCAGTTTTTTTGAAGTACTGAGCACAGGACTAGATAAATGAGACTTGGACCCTTTTTACTTCAATTCATGATGAATGTTTGCCTTTTTTGGATTCTCCATTCACCATGGAGAACATGCAAGTTTTCTTCCCAAATTCAGCGTAACAATGTGATGAGTAATTGTTGTACAAATGGTCATTTTGCAGGGGAAGTATTTCTTGAAGTGTTTTGGCAACTAAACCTAGACTAAGATAATAATGGTTTACTTTGACTAAGACATAGTTGAAGCCTAAAAAGAAAAAAATTCAAAGGACTTAAGCCCTTGTCACGCCAGAAAATGACAGGAAATTAATTTGTTACCTATTCATAAAATATTAAGTTATAGATGCTAGGAAACAAAGGGACCACTCAAAAGTTAGTTGAAGTACTGTAACGGGCAAGCTAGCCAGCAGGGATATGCTAGCACTATTTCGTCACAATAGCTTTTCAAATTTTTCTGTTTTCTCTACACTGCACCCTTTACTCCTCCCTGGCATGTTGTTTTGAAAGGTTCAAGGTTCAAGGTATCTTTATTATCCCCGAGGGGCAATTTGTGTTACAGCCAGCAGTTAAAACAAAGACAACAATTATTCCTTACTCTTCGTCAAAGATTAGCACTGTCAAGACTTACTATTGGTCACATAGGTAGGTCACAGTTGAAGTGGTGCAGATGTATTCCACCACTGCGTTTGAATTTGCTTTTGTAATGTGCTGGTGTGAGCAGGCCTTACAGCCAAATCTACAAACAGCTGAAGAAATGAACACTATAAAGTGTGTGATTTTGGAAAGTTGACTTAGACAAATAGACGTTTGAGGTAGAGAATGATGAGCTGATTTCCGAAAGATTATGTTTGAAGAAAAAGCTGTAGCCATGATGAAATGAAGTTCTGGTACCTATTTGCACAGACAGGAAATGACCAATTAAATTTTGAGCCTAATCCAACGTGTCTCTGAAGCAGCAGTGAGTGTGTGTCAGGCCAAAAAAAAAGAGATTAAAAGGTTGATAAGTCTGATAAAATAGGGAGAGCTACTTAAGTGTGAGGTTGGCTTGTGCAGAGTTAGCAGTGTTTCCTTATCACTGCATCTGAAATTTCATGATAGGCATTTAACATAAACTCTTTTACTTTGTAGCTCTAGCAAATTAATACAATACAATAAACTCCCAAGTCCTGCATTATTAATGAAGAATCTAGTGGAGAAGTGATGGATAAAGAAATGGGAATACCAGTGTCAGACAGAGAAAGAGGAGCTGATTATGTTTTGATTTGAGAAGCAGCCAGCTGGACCTACTAGTGTAAGGCTGACTGAGAAAGTAAAGACTGAAGGCTGGCCTCGGTACTGCTGTACTTGGCATTGTGGTGAAGTGTGAAAGCTTGGCTCAGCTCAGAGGCCCGGTATTGTTCCATTGTAGTTTTGGAACAGGCAGATGGTGGAGTATGAGATGACTGGGCTGATGCCTGTAGGTAACTCGTTGAAATTCCAACGGAGCATGAAGAATTTCTGTAGCTGGTACATTCAAATGTGAAGGTAAGAGTGGGGTTGCTCTTGATGTCTTGTTAAATAAATATCAAATGCTGTCTGTAAAAAAAAAAAAAAAAATCGTAGGTCAAGTTTGGGTGATTTTTGCTCTTGACATTTGGAGGCATTTACATACACAACCACACAATTTTTGTGGTCTCTCGATCGTGTCTTATGGGGCTGCTACCCTGAATTTGGGGCAGTTTTGTCTCCAATTATTTCTGACACTGATTGTCTTGTCTTCCTCTCAGCTACCACTTTCACTATCATTATGTCTCCCTCTTTGTCAAGGGCAGTATTTGAGTGACCCCGCTGGCTGATTGACGTCAAGCAAGTAGTGCTGTTTTCCTGTCTTGTATCTAATGTAGAGGAGCTGTTGTAACAGATTCTTGTAAAGGACAACTGCAGCAGGGTATTGCATCCCTTTCCTACGCACTGCTGAACAAAGCTCTCTAATAAGTGCAGTCGACTAGGTGAAAGTAGAAACTGGGGACTTGCCTGATTAAGTGTGTGTCTGTGTGTGCGTGCATGCATGTGTGTGTATGTGTGTGTGTGTGTGGAAGAGAGAGAGATAACAAAGGTCAGACTGGCTAAAATATGAGCTCTAATATGTCTCTTGGCGAGACGTTTCAGATTAACAGATTGTAATGGCATCCAGCTGTACTTGTGTTTTTGACTGCAGCAGACTGTGTGTGAGTAACTGTTAATATAACCAAGCTATTAACACTGAATACTGTTACACAAGATTTAAATTATATCTATTTCACAGTTCGCTGTTCTCTATGCCCTATCAGCTAAATACAGGCATATATGTGGAATAATAAAAGATGTCTGGTCGTATAAAATTAAAGCAACACTGTAGCCTGAGTGTCAGACTGAAGCTCCCAGAACCTTCAGTCTGACATGGCTTCCATTGAAGGCGATTTACAAGGGGGAGGGAATTTGATTTTTTCCCTAACCAATCAGTAGAGATCAACAACTCACCCAGAATCTGACGTCATTAGTATCGATGCCTCGGGGGTGCAGAAAACAAGCGAGCATTGCCCGTTTAAAATGTCTCCGTCGTCGTGCATGCCCAGCTGCATCGCTGTTAAATCCAGTTTAGCAGCTTCCTTAATTTGGTCCTCCATTAACGCGAGTAGTGGCGAAATACCTCGAGAGCATCGTTAATGTGGTCTGTAGGATCTGTAGCGGTCGCCATTGTTGCTATCCTCACCAGTTACCCACCGGCGTACAGCTTGACATCAGCGTGGCGCTGATTGGCTAATCGCTAGACCTGCCCCCACCCCCGGTGTTCATTGGTCCGTCCAGCGTTTGGACGAGATAAATCGCAAATTCATTGAAGTATGCCAGACCAGAGATGCAAGCCTACTCAGTTGAGTGGGCGGGGTCTATGGTCTGGAACCAGGCTAGCAACACTGACATTTTGGGAAATACTTGTTGCCATCTTGAACAGTGCCCAAAGTGAATCAGTTCAAAGGAAAAGCGCAAAAATGCTTTTCAGGGAAAGAGCATGGAGTATCCTTAAGCTGTTCCCCAAAAAATCACATAAAGGTACTAAACTGGAATTGATAGCTACTGTTTGTTTACAGTATCGCCAGTGAAAGTGAAAGCCAACTGCTTGACATTTTTTGTCTCTCTATATTTGTGTTTTTTCGCTAGTGTCAGTCCCCTAGTAAATGTTCCAGGCTATAAAGCCAATTTTTGTAGAGGCCAAACTGTAAAATTATAACTTCCAGGTCTATCACATGATGCCATTGGGCCTGAAAAGACTTTTTATATAGACTTACATTGTGAAAGAGACATCCGTAAATCAGTGAAAAAATATTTTTGAGCGTCACAACCCCTGCAGAATGACTTGTTCCACTATTGTGATTTGATCCATTCAGCCTGTTAACATTTGGGAAGTCTAGAAAAGCAGCACGATTAAATCATTTTATCTCCATTCAAATTAGTAGAGGGCAAAACTGGAGGTTAGCTGCTCGACTGATGGAAGTTAGTTGCTGGGCTTGCAAAAGTCTGTGGTGCGCTTACCTCACCTGCATGCTGTATCCAAGAACATCCTGAACACAGCAAAATAAGAGGAAATAAGAAAATACAGGCAGAGTCTCACCACCTCACACGTGTAGTGGGTGTTGATTGAGAGGAATTACTTTTACTTTTCTTTTTCATGAAAGTTCACACATCATACCTTAAGCATACAGTACAGGCCAAAAGTTTGGACACACCTTCTCATTCAATGCGTTTTCTTTATTTTCATGACTATTTACATTGTAGATTCTCACTGAAGGCATCAAAACTATGAATGAACACATGTGGAGTTATGTACTTAACAAAAAAAGGTGAAATAACTGAAAACATGTTTTATATTCTAGTTTCTTCAAAATAGCCACCCTTTGCTCTGATTACTGCTTTGCACACTCTTGGCATTCTCTCGATGAGCTTCAAGAGGTAGTCACCTGAAATGGTTTTCCAACAGTCTTGAAGGAGTTCCCAGAGGTGTTTAGCACTTGTTGGCCTCTTTGCCTTCACTCTGCGGTCCAGCTCACCCCAAACCATCTGGATTGGGTTCAGGTCCGGTGACTGTGGAGGCCAGGTCATCTGCCGCAGCACTCCATCACTCTCCTTCTTGGTCAAATAGCCCTTACACAGCCTGGAGGTGTGTTTGGGGTCATTGTCATGTTGAAAAATAAATGATCGTCCAACTAAACGCAAACCGGATGGGATGGCATGTCGCTGCAGGATGCTGTGGTAGCCATGCTGGTTCAGTGTGCCTTCAATTTTGAATAAATCCCCAACAGTGTCACCAGCAAAACACCCCCACACCATCACACCTCCTCCTCCATGCTTCACAGTGGGAACCAGGCATGTGGAATCCATCCGTTCACCTTTTCTGCGTCTCACAAAGACACGGCGGTTGGAACCAAAGATCTCAAATTTGGACTCATCAGACCAAAGCACAGATTTCCACTGGTCTAATGTCCATTCCTTGTGTTTCTTGGCCCAAACAAATCTCTTCTGCTTGTTGCCTCTCCTTAGCAGTGGTTTCCTAGCAGCTATTTGACCATGAAGGCCTGATTGGCGCAGTCTCCTCTTAACAGTTGTTCTAGAGATGGGTCTGCTGCTAGAACTCTGTGTGGCATTCATCTGGTCTCTGATCTGAGCTGCTGTTAACTTGCGATTTCTGAGGCTGGTGACTCGGATGAATTTATCCTCAGAAGCAGAGGTGACTCTTGGTCTTCCTTTCCTGGGTCGGTCCTCATGTGTGCCAGTTTCGTTGTAGCGCTTGATGGTTTTTGCGACTCCACTTGGGGACACATTTAAAGTTTTTGCAATTTTCTGGACTGACTGACTTTCATTTCTTAAAGTAATGATGGCCACTCGTTTTTCTTTAGTTAGCTGATTGGTTCTTGCCATAATATGAATTTTAACAGTTGTCCAATAGGGCTGTCGGCTGTGTATTAACCTGACTTCTGCACAACACAACTGATGGTTCCAACCCCATTGATAAAGCAAGAAATTCCACTAATTAACCCTGATAAGGCACACCTGTGAAGTGGAAACCATTTCAGGTGACTACCTCTTGAAGCTCATGGAGAGAATGCCAAGAGTGTGCAAAGCAGTAATCAGAGCAAAGGGTGGCTATTTTGAAGAAACTAGAATATAAAACATGTTTTCAGTTATTTCACCTTTTTTTGTTAAGTACATAACTCCACATGTGTTCATTCATAGTTTTGATGCCTTCAGTGAGAATCTACAATGTAAATAGCCATGAAAATAAAGAAAACGCATTGAATGAGAAGGTGTGTCCAAACTTTTGGCCTGTACTGTACATCATTTTAAATGCTTATGAGCCTGACCAAAATTTTAGACTAAAATTTGCCCCCTGTATTTGTCATAATTGCTAACAGCATAACCAAACTTGCTGACAGTATCACAACAAAAACAGTTGAGCTCTACATTTTCTGAGTAACCTCTGCCAGTGGCAGTAGCACAGGCTAAAACTGGGCACCATGCTCAAGAAATGCAAGGGGCTGCACTGGTGGAGGCATGTTGCAACAGCTCCCAGTGAGGTGATGAAATACAATTTAGGAAGGCCAGCAAAAAATCATTGTATCCTGAGATAAATAGTTGAATTCCCCTGTTCTTGTCAGAAAGTACACTACCAGGAATATGTGGTTTCATGTATTTGACTGGCCAACACCACACGTTGCTGAATGCATCATGTTTCAGCAAAAGTTGAGCTAGCTTCAACAGAAGACCTGCCATGCCAAGACAAATGACACTACACCACTGGCTGTGGTGGACTGTTTTGCTTTGTGATATTGCTTGTTCTGATGTGGTGTTGTTTTAGGTTTTATATATTAAACCAATTCTTGGTATGGAAGTCAGAATGATGGTATTGTGACCACACTGTGTGTTTGTGTAGGTGCTTGTCATGCCCATGTGGAGCTGCGGGCTCACCAGGATGCAGCTCTAGTTGTTTTGCTCTCAGTCGGTCACTCCCTGAGAAGGAACGCCACCAGAAACTGCTCATCTGGTGGTTTTTCGTCTTTAGCCTCTCTTTTCTTCCTCCCAGATCCAACTCTCTGTCTTTTCCCTCTCAATCCGCCTCTCTCTGAGGGGGAAAAAGCGGCTTCCTGCCCCTTTGTCCAGCTGGCAGATTGAATAGAAACTCCTGGAAAGATTAGCAAGATCCAGCGCCAGTGTAGAGAGCCGAACAGAGCAGAGAGTCAGATCCGAACTGAAGGGTGCTGGGAGGAGAGGGGAAGTGATGCCTGCTTCATGCTGCTTCTGATGTGTAACAAGGCCAGGGCTTAACAGCCCCGCTGCCCCTGCTTTCCTAAAGCAACTCAGGAGGAGAGCACATCAGAAGCTTTTTATGAGTCTGACCTTGCAAGCAGAGCTGTGAGTTGCATGCGGGACATTGCATTAGAGTTCAGCTAATACAAGGTCTTCTTAAGTTTTGCTGGCTTTGATAATCATGCTGAGTTATTCAGCATTTTCCCAAGTTTCCCCAAGCATTAACTTCTTATCAGGGTGAATAATTCTCTCACACTACATTTGGATCAGCATGGGCCTACAGCTAATGAGTGCTGGGTATCATACATCAATCTTTTTGGTACCTACCAAAATGTCTCTATAGAAGAGTTTTGAACTGCAAAGTACTAGAAGCTGGCACTGAATGCCTGGTCAGAATCTTGTTGATCTGTTTTTTTATCAGATAGTTCCTGATTTGGATCAATGCTTTTCAAAAAATCCCCACCACTACCACTACAGTACACCTACATATCATTTCAGTCTAATCAGTTCATTGTTTTATGTTGAAAATGATGAATTACAGGTTCGTATAGTTCATGTAAATGATGTCTTAGGGCAGTAACATGCAACATGAACAACGTGCAACATGCTAATGCAGACTCTTCAAGCTATGCACGATTAATTTTACACATTGTTGCATTCTGGAGTGTGTCACTTGAAAAACTGTAATGCAGCTTAAGCATGAGCTGCAGTCAGGGTGTTGCTCCTTGAGCCGAGATAAAAACAGTCAGAGAAAGTTGTCCCCTCCTATTTCAGCTCACTTCCACTTAAAATAACCACAGCTGACCAATTTGATAAAGCTCTAAGTGAACATGTTCAGCATATTTATCACACACATCCTATCGGCTATGTTTTCCTTTTTTCTTCTTTGTGTGCAGTAAGTACAGCATGCATCCTTCACAGTCAGCATGTTTTGTTTTTTTTTTGTTTAAGTTTTTTTTTTCCAGGGTTTTTTGCCTTCATTATAGAACAGCTGGAGAGTGACAGAAAAAGATATGCAGCAAAGGGCTGCAGGTTGGACTCAAACCTGGGCCACTGCTAAGGCCCCAGGCTATGTGGGGTGCAAGCTCTTCCCTGTGAGCTATTGGGCGCCCTGCATGTTCGTTTACTACTGTGGTCATGGAAACGCTCTGATCAACTCTACGTCGCCCCCCTGTAGACCGATGTTTGTTACCTCCACCATTGCGGAAGAGAGCATGTTGTGCAATTTACTGGGATTGCGTGTTTGTGCCAGCTGGGCCAGGCGTTGTCATTGGCCATGCCATGTTTCTGCTGTTAGAACTATTGATACAAATGCTCCAGAAACTAATATGAGAGAAAGACAGCACCACCCACATTTGAGAATTTGCAACAATGAAATGTGTGGTATTTTTAGCCACATCAGTTAGTGGCAATGTCAGTCTCTCCGTCCACCACTTTTGTTCAGACTGAAATATCTCAACAACTATCAGATAGACTGCCATAACATTTTATACAAACCAGAGGATGAATCCTACTGACTTTGGTTATCCCCTGACTTTTAATTCACTATGAGGTTGACATTTTTGTTTTTTTAGCAAAATATTTTTAGTAAACAACTCTTTGATGGATTGCCACATTCTGATTGAATTGTAATAACTTTGCATTTTGTGCCATTGTCAGTTCAAAATTTTCATTTCTTTTTTCAATTTTTGACCAAATAGCTGCAAAACTAATGACCCTGAGCCTCAGCTGTACTTTGTGTTTATTGTCAATGATCAAATGTTAACATTCTTCCATGCTAAACTAAGATAGTGAATGTGATAAACATTATACGTAAGCCTAGCATTTAGCTCAAACGCAGCTCCGTACAGCCTCACAGAGCTGTTGGCGTGGCTGTAGACTCTGATTGCTTGTTAGCATTATCGTGGAAAAACATCTTCCATCTCTATCACACTGATAATATATAATATCAGCATGTAGATGCAACTACTGGGTTTGTTACAAAAACACCATTTATGTCTCTGAAATGTAGAGATCTACTGCTAGCAACATTAGCATTATAGCTAATGTCTCCTATTAAAGTTTGAGAGTGGTAAATACAGCTCAGACCAACGCGTGGAAGAGCCTTGTTTTTCTACTGTAATGTCAGTACACCTTTAGTCTTGTTACAACAATAAATGGCTTACACTGAGTATCTGATTATGTAAGTGTCATTTATTAAGATGTTAATATCCTTTTAGTCTATTGTCTCCTCTAAAAAGTCTTATGCAACACCTCCTGTTACATCACTGACTTGAGGTGTCACTAGTAGTTCAACACGCTTAAAATTTCAAACTGTACAGAGCAGTGTTGCAAACTTGTCTGTTTTCTGTTGTGTTTTAATATTTCCATTAGAACTTTTGTCTAGTTGGTGTTTATGGGGCCAGTAAGCACAACAGGGGCTTCATACGTTAGTCAAGGCCTGTGAATGAAGGAGCCAGCTAAGTGCTGGATCGTGAGCTAGAATCTCTTTAACAGTCGAGTTAGTAGTCTGCCTACTAAGTCAGTATCTGTTTATCTGCCTCACTGATCCGTGTGTGATTGTAAGACTGTTTGCCTGTCTGTCCTATCCTGTTGTTGTTGTACTTCTCTAAGCCTCTGAGCTCTGTGTGTGTGTGTGTGTGTGTGTGTGTGTGTGTGTAATAACATTGTGCAATGTGTGTGTGTGTGTGTCCATATAAGATGGTCTGACAGGCTTAGGATTGACCGCCTTGCCTACTGACCTTGCAGAAGGGAGTGAGTGAAGGAAGGCTTTGGACTATTTAATCTGCTGGCTAAACCAGATGCGTTAATACACACCAAGCACACACATTCACTCACGTTCACTCACTTCCTCAATGTCTGTGAAAAGTATTTAACTCCTTTTTCCTTCCATCTTCTTAATCACTCTTATTTCCAACCTTCACTTCATCATAAAGCTCAGGATGAAGGATTCCAACTTTACCAAGCTACAGTCACTGTTTTACAATTCAGAGTGACCTGTAACAGAACAAAAGAACAAACTGTGGTTGCTAACGTGACAGAGAGGCTGGTGAAGCTCTCAGACCAGCTACAGTCAGATCTTACTGGCATGTGCTAATTCCTCATTTAAAATTTCAGTTCTTTCAACACTATTTTCTGTTGCTGAACAGTGCCCTTCTGTGGTTAAAGTTCAAGGAGTGTGGTTTGCAAGTACCTGCAGAAATATGTGATTAGGGGAAAGCAAGTTTTGTTTCATTTAATACCGACTGTTTCTTGCAAGGATTTCAAGATTTTGATCTCAAGACCTGCTCATGTAACAGTAAGTCTTTAAAATGATGCAGTAGATTATGTAAGTCATCTCATTTTTTCACACATTTTATCTCAGGAAACAGTCCAGCTGCACTCTGCTTAATCTTAAAGTGGTGCAATCAGTAGCTTTAGATAATTAGCTCTCTTAAAACATTCTTGAGAGCTTGCCTCTCCCATTAGCTTTTTCGACGTTTCTCAATTCAAATCAGAGTGCAGGGTGTTGTGTTTTTTAGTGTAATGACAGCTAAAAGGTTATCACAGTCCTCCACTTGTATCCATGTCTTTTAAACATTTTGTATTGGCTGAGGTTATTGGTAGGGATGCACCGATTGTGAAATTCTGGACCAACACAGATACAGATGTTTAGAATAACAATTTGGCCAATAGCTCGATACTGATGTTTTTTTTTGCGGTTGTTTATTTTGTTTTTGTTTCAGCAGCTGGCTATACTAGCTACTATTGTCTGATTTCTCCTGCAAGTAATCAATACAACATTTATCCAGCACAAAATTGATGTGACACAACAGATAAACATCAGCCACTGCCAACTGTCTTTATGCTTAAGAGGGTTCCTAACTGAGCGAAATGACGCAGAAGTATCTAAGTGGCTGCCATAATAAGAGCTGATCAGATTCTCTTAATGCTACGGAAAGGCGCTTCAGTGCTTTCTTTATAATCTCCTTTATCATAGGATACACTGGACCACCCTTTACAAAAGGAAAGGAGATAATGCTGTCCCACAGTTACGTGTGGCAGCAACATAAAAGCGACGTACCGGTCGGCCTTTTTTATTTGGGAACTTATTCATTTTGTCACATTATAGTTCCACAATCTCTATCAGCTGTAAAAACTTAAAAACACAAACACAGCTATGTGCTGGTCCTTAAGCTATTATAGGCTTTTAAACAGATCTATGCCCTGAATGTTTCCAAAGACATATTCCATATTTGTATTGCTTCTTATATTCTCATTCTGGTATTATATTTTCTTATGTTTTATAAGTATTAAATATTTACTGTTCTCTTAAATTAAACCTCTCAGCGAAAACAGCCTTGTTGATTGAAGTCAACAAGATGATTTTTGACTGATAACAGTGTTCGGCCAATAAATTGATAAACCTGTTATTGGGAGTGTTGATGTAGCAAAATCAAAATGCATAAAATAAAACATCCGTAAAAGATAACCACAATGAGTGGTTCTACCCCAAAGAGTGCACAAAAGCACACTTAGTGCACAGTTAACAGTATATTAAGTTGTCTAATGGCCATCATAAAAAGTGACACGTGGTGCCTAGTGTTGTCATGATACTGAAATTTCTAACTTTGATACAGTACCTTGAAAAATATTGGTACTTGATACCATTTTCACTACCACAGAAGAAATTGACATTGAGGGCAAATGATAAAGAGAACAGCAGAATGTCTGTAATAAACATTAACAATAAGAGAGGCCCAAGAAAGTACCACTGATACCACAGCTGGTAGCGGTGCATCAGTACTGCAAAAAATGGGTATTGAAACCACTTCAGATATTTAGTATCAGTTTATATTGATAAGTTGATATTTTAGACAACACTGATGACACCACTGCTTGAAATCCTCTCCTTGCACGGCAATAGGTATTTCTCATAGCAGTTATTGTGTCTCCCAAAGGACTCGCAACACTGTCATCCGCCCCCTTACAGAGTTTCTTCTTTATGACATTTGGAAAATCGCAATGTTTCAAGCCCAACTTGGCTCTTTGTCAGGCACAGAGAAGCATTTTGACGTGTCATCACAGGAAAGACACAGCTGCAATTGATAACATTAATATTGGTTGTATTCCATTTAGGTAAGTCATTTCCCGTACCGTGGTATTGTGTATGCTGGCAAACTAGTGTTGCTTAATGGGGGAGTTCAATGGAACAGAGCCATTGTTTTTATTCGGCCTACCTGGAAGTAATCTGGCAAGTCCAGTATGGAGGTGAACCTAGGGCAAACCCAGAACACAGTAGAGGGATTATATGTCCCATCTGCCCTGTGAATGTCCCAGGATCTTCCTGGAGGAGTTGGAGGAAGTGGCTACAGAGAGACATATGGGTGGCTTTGCTTAGCGACCGTGCCCCGGACCTGGATAAGCAGATGGATGGATGGATGAATAGGCTGTTATACTGTGTTACATTGTACAGGTGTTGTTTTTATTGTGTGAATGCCTTATGTTATGCATTATGGGCTGCACACAGCTGTGCTTTATGGACTTAAAGTACGTCATTGCTGGTTACTCTTGCAGGCTGTGGGATTTAGAGTGTGGCAGTTGAGAAACTGCCACACTCTAAATCCCAGAATGACAAGTTGGTACTTGTGTCCTTTTACACGAAGATGTTCCCATGTCACCTTCACGGCATTAGAATTCTCAAACATGAATACTTTCAGCTTTATGCCATTATTTCAGACCCACAGCTGCTCATTTCCCCTCTCTTGAACTTCTTGGACATGATGTGACATTCATGCACTTATTTTGGGTCTTCTCTTGGTTATTCCTCAGCTGCTTGATGTCATAGAGGACACAAAAACATGTACTGAGAAGAGTCTCAGGGCTCCAAAAATACATTATGCTGTCCAGAAACCCCACTTTCTAGATTGTGAGCAGGCCAGCTGAAAGTTACAGAATGACGTCAAAGTCTCTAGTTCAGTATTTTCCAGTCTGATCTCCGCCCTAGATCTGTGGTCAGTTTAGTATGTATTAAGCCATGTTACAGCAGCACAGGCCTCGTCATTATTGCTTCTGGACAGCAGCCTGTTTACAAACCTACTTCACAAAGACTCCTCTTCACCTCTGGGCACAACACTCAACACAGGCTACTCTGTCACAGTGTATGAGTGTGTGTGGATGGGGTCGTGCACATGTGCATGTTCATGCATGCTCAGTCAAACCACTGCAGGCAAGTCTTTCCCTCTTCTTTCCAATTTTTCTCTCTGCTCTGGTTCTCTCCGTCTCTATTTTGAGATGCACATGTCTGCTGTGACCCAGCACGTGCCGATTCTGTCAGATTTAGTCTCAGGTTCAGTGGATCGTAGCAAAACACTCACGCCCTAATTTAAAAAAACGGAGGAAAGTGGGTTGTGTCCTTCCAAGGCTCCTGTAATCAGCTAATGTGGACCACTGCTGTCAGGTGGAGAGCTGACACAGTTTAGGTTGGATTCTGACTCTTCTATAGACAGTGCAGACTTGCAGATCTTTATCTTTGCCAAAACACTGACCTTTGCCCTCTGGGTCAGTCAGTCCCTTTTAGCCTCAACAATGGAGAATTATCTTTTCAAACAGTTTGGTGCAAACACAACTTTTCTCACATCCACCGTCTGTCTGTGACTCTGCTGTTCTTTTTTTATGCCTGTATGTTCCCCAGATGTCTCATTTCACACTTTCTGGTTCAGGCCTCACACATGCCTGTTAGGTGTGCATCTGTGTGTGTGTGTGTGTGTGTGTGTGTGTGTGTGTGTGTGAATCTATTTAAGTGTATTTGTGTGTGTGAGTGTGTTTGTATGTGTGGTTGTGTTGGGTGCTAGTTAGTAGGCCTGTCAGGATGTGAGGGGGCCAGCTGCTGCCTCAGGGCTGAGAGAGAGAGAGAGAGGGAGAGACAGAATGGGAGAAAGAGAGAGAGGAATGCCAGGAATCCCATGGGAAATCCACTCTGACCATTTATATTTGTTTGTTTTTCTGTCTCTCACAGTCCATCTTGCAATAGCTCTCTAAACATATTCAATATGGATGGCTTTCAATATATTAGGATGCAGTAATTGTGAGATTCTGGCTGATACCGATAAAAATGTTTAAAATAACAATCTGGCTGATGGCCTATAGCCGATACCAGAATTTTTATGTTTTTGTTGTTTACTTTGTTTTTTTTTTGTTATTTATCCCCCCTTTTGTGCCAGGGAAACAAAGAAATCTGCACCATAAAATACCTGAACTGTTTTAAGTAATTAACCCCTTCAGAACACTACTTTTGAATGAGCACAAATTTAAGCATACAAATTTATGAAACAGCCATTAATATATCCTTTCACATAAAAATCATGTAAAACGAAAACTGCTTTAAAACTTCCTTTTACCATATACATTATATCATAATTTTATTTATTTTTTTTTACTGAATAGAGCTTGAATACATTGTAATGTAACTCAATGCAACATCTGTTAGCTGTTAGGTGCAGCCACCAGCTGCAAACAGCTAACATTAACTAGTGCTCCTCCTTCTGATTTCAACCCGGATTCATTTTTAACAATATAACATTATCAGGTGAACAATAAGGTGTGTTCCCTGGCACGTCCATAGGGAGTCCACTGCGTCCTTTTGTCCCGAGGACATCCCAAGGAAGATCTCTGTTCATCCCAAACACGGTTTTCAGGATAAGTGGATGCCGGCTGCTACAAGCCATTTTGTCACACAGCAGTGAGATCACAGAGCCCATTTGCCAAACAGTCATTGTGTTCTTCTTGTACCTGCTTATTAATTTAAACTTGTGGCCATTTAGTTTTTAGTTCATATGACACATTTTGCATCACACAGCGGATTTTCACTGTCTCTAGGGCTGTTGCAAACTACAGATTGTACTTCCATACTATGGAGACAAAATATAGAAGCAGATCAAGAGAGAAAACCGCACCTCTCTCTCTCAAACTACGACGAAACTCAAAACACATGGTAAAGCTAAGCAGTAATGATCAAATATGTCAGAAGATTCTGTTACTGCGTTGCCTATTTCTCACCTAAAATGTTTTCAGAAACACATTTTAGCTCACCACTTTCCTGTAATTCAAGATTGTTTGTTACCAGAAGACCAGCATATTGCTTTCTGTGTCAAAACTATGGTCAAAACGGACACGCTCACATTACATCACCCGCCAGCAGAAGCATTTATTGGTCTGGTGTGGCGCAGTGCATTGTGGTAGTTGCAGGTTTCCTACCTCTTGAGAGAAAGCAAATGCCACAGCCTTCTTTTTCTGTTTTCTCTGGTCATGTAGCACCGATTTTAAAACTATTTGCATCTTTCTACTGTATAGACTGCCCAGTTTTATGAGGAGACCATCGTTATAGCAGTGAAAATACGTCTTTGGGCTAGTTATTTATTGGGTAGTCCCATTGAGATTAAGATCTCTTTTGCAAGAGAAACCAAATAACAAATTACGTAACACAAAGGCATACTAATTACAGTAATCGCTTTTATTGTGGTTTCCTTGTTTGTTTGTTTTTTGTATGATTTATATTATGTTGATTCAGTTTTTCTATGTTGACAAATACAAAGAATAAATACAAAAAAGAACTGTGGTCCTTCATATAATTAAAACAATATTTAAATCTGTGTAAACATTACACTCTAGCAACACAGTTGTTCAACTTGATTTGTGTCAAACAAATAATCTCGCATAATAATAATCATAATAAACTATTTTAAATGGCATCATATCTTTTAATACAAAATATGTGAATGCTTGATGAAGATCTGTGCATTTTTTTTTAGGTTTTTGAGTTGTATGCAGCCTGTTTTCCGGTTTCTTAAATTGTTGGTTGCCCAGCAGCCTCTGTGGGTGTTACACAATATTTATGATTATCCCAATAATGGAAATTCGATCAACTGATTGTGAGTGTTTTGTATTGTGATATTTTCCCCTTCCTAATTGAACCTGATAAAACACAGACGATTATTTCTCAGTTTATTTTCAAAATACATTCAAGTGTTCATCACATGTAATACTTGAGTGAAAAAATGAAAAACAAAATGAAAAAATAAAAATAGGAATATATGTATGAAGACGCATGCAATGACTACCCTCTGTTCATGTGAGGCATAATAATCCCCATACTAACAGTGAAAGAATTGAAGACTGACAGCAGGGATGGAGAAATGGGGCAAAATAGAACGTGGTTGGAGGCTGAGTGACACAGGGCTGTGGGGAGATGTAGCGATGTCCTGATGAGGGAGAGAGGAAGAGGAAGAGAAACAGCAGGGATGAGCTGGAAGGCTCAGCCATCCATCACTGACGTTCAGGTCATTAGTCTATTTACAGAGAGCTGGCACTGCGCTTCCACTTGTCATGTGGAACCAATATTTAATTAAAGCTGAACTAGGGAAGCTAATTGGGACGGACCTGCCCTCAGGGGGGGGGGTTTAGACTAGTGCAGTGACTGAGTGAAGCATCCGTCATACTGTGGGCCTCTCTGTCAGAGAAAGTAACCTGTAATTTTTAGCTACCAGAATGTCATTTAGAATAGGTTTACTTGTTATTCTTACAAGTGGAGAATGCTGCTTAGTTTCTAGATTACAGTGTTTGTAAGACCTGTTTAGTTAAGGACAGCCAACATGATGTTTGCTGAGGATCCAATAAGATGTTTAGTCAGTGGGGTGTAGGCGAGCTTTGTCTAGTGTTTGTTCAGGACCTGTGGCTGAGGGTGTTAAGTTTGTTTTGAGGCCTCTGTCTGGACTTTTGGGATGGCAGATCTCAGTATCACAGCTGTCCCAGAGACAAGACTGGGAAGGTCTGGTTCAGTAAGACCACAGATCAAACCTGTCAGGAACAGAAACTGTAACATTTTGACTCACGACTTTCTGTCCTGATACCGCACCTGGAATCTGCGTTCACACAGGTTAAGTCATCCAGAGAGATTCCCTCACAAGATCCTTTAAGCACTGTTTTGACTTTTGTAGTGTTTTCATAGACACTCCATTGTCACTCTAAAGAAAATAGCTCGTGGTGCATCTGTGTCCCATCTGTGACTCCTGGCAGCCATGACTGGCACAGTCATGGAGGCCTGTTTGAATGTTGGCTACACAAGCAGTAAGTAATTTAGTTTGAAGAAAAGACAAATTTCTTACTGTGGGTACATGTGAAATCAATTATTTAAAAAGAAAATGAATATAAGGACAGAAATGACGTCCTTCCTCTAATATAAGTCTGTACTAGGACTAAAGGTCCAGACATACCAAAGTGACGCTAGCACATTGCCGAAAAAATTAAGGATATTTACTGTGCGCTAGTGAACAATAACAAAAAACTATGGACTGTTTCTGATTAAGAGCTCAGTGACTAAAGCAATCTTACTTTAAATAACAGTTCTGTTTCAGTGTCATGCCCTCTTGACTTTAGCCATTTGTTTTCTTTCCTCACTTCCATTTTTCTTCTAATGCACAGAGGTGAACTGCCAATGAGAGTCTTTCACCGTTGTCTCCCACAACGATTCAACATGTTAAATCATACAAAGGAAAAGCTGACAGTGGCCAATTAGTGCCAACGGTGCAGGACACGCTGCAAAACTAGGGTGGCTGACACTCACCAACAGCCTGACATTGAATAAGCTGCACCTATTATTATTTTAACACTGACTATCGATCAAATTGTGTGTACAATGTGAGAGGTGTGACAAACTCACAGGGAATTGTCACATGACTCGTGAGGTCGGTTGTAAAAACCAGATAAACCATCTACCTCTCAGCACCACAGCAGACAGACAAGGCTCAAGACTAGTCAGTGAACATAGTGGAGCATTTTTCAACTTAAGAGCCAAATAGTTTTCTTTGGGTTGATGCAGATTTATACAGAGCTCAATGGAGGGTGAATATTTGTCAGAAACATGACTCCAAGTCAATGCTGATGTTGCTCTGTGTCTGCAAAATTTGTAAAAGGGCAGCTGTTCAGGAACATGTTTGCTGTATCAGTTTTATAAGGTTGATAAGGGAAACGTGGGGTGGTTCTCCAGTTGTCCAAGTTAATCCATCACATTAATTGTTTTTGATTAGTTTAAGTAGATAATCCAGTTGCACCCTCCATGTGAGTGGGGTCATTGTTAGGTTAGACTTTTCACTTCATTACCTGCTGTTTGTTTTGTCGAGTTTGCATTGGTAGTGACACTAGCCTAACAACAGAGCAAAGCTAACAGGGAGATGTATAGTTCAGTACTGAAGGGCACACATATCCAAACACACTCCCCTCCCCTCCACGTTTAGATAACCTTCCCCCTTTTGCAGGACTGGGAGCAATTTACCCAGCACTGAGAAGGAGGAGGTTTTCATGCATCTGTGCTATCTCGTCATGAAATGGCCTTTGTGTATACATATGTGTGCATGCTTGACCTCTAACTCCAAACAGTCCATCAGATGGGTGCGTCAGCCGTCGTCTGGCTGCAGAGGCTATAGGAGACACAGAGACAATCTGTGTTCATAACTCACACTGGGACGGAATATCATCCATAACTGAGCAAACACACACAGGGGGCAGACCGAGGGGTTAAGAAGGGGTAAGACTGGAATCCTCTGGGGCTTCACACCAACAAGATATGGACTGATGGAAAACCCAGATGTCCTGTGGAAAGTATGAATGAAACCGTTCTCCCTGCAGATGTTTTCCTCTGGCAGGTTGCTGATTTAAAGGGGATAAAAAGAGAATCAGTATTTGTGGCCATAGAATGAATAAAATAATGAACCAGTTGCACTGATGATTGATTCTGTTCTGACACCCGGGTTTGCAAAATTTGCTCAGTTTCCATGGTGACGAATCTGTTACCTGTTCGCTCTCTTTCTCATAAGCACAGATCACCATACAAAACATTAATGAAGCAGCTTCTCAATTTCAGCCATTACTGACCATCGCCTTGAACGGTTAAAATGGACCGCCCCAATAATACAGAACATCCCTAGCTTTAAAGGTATTTTGCAGCAAAATCAAACACACTGACCCTTCATCAGCACCAGAAGCTGGCTTGCATTTAAAAAAGTGTTATGACATTTTTCCTGTGTTTCTGACATTTGCTAATAATCATGTAGCCTTTCAAAGCCTTGCAGTGTGTATCTTTGAATTAGCATTTTACTTCATGCTAACGTCACAGTAAAGCATCTCAATCTGGAGCACTTTAAGAAGCACACTCAGTGAGCTGTGCCATATCTGGAAAATTGCTCATCAATCTAGAATTACTGGAACAACATCTGATCATCATTTTGAAATGGAAAACCTCCAGCTTTCTGCTTTTAGGCTGCACACAGGTGCTATATGGTAAGAGCAATACAGCTTGCCAGCACTATACAGATTTTTCTTTGCTGTGGAGAGCAGCTTGATTTGATTAAGTGACTTATTGTAGCAATGTTGCTGCCGGTTTGTAACGCAAATATTAAAAGTCCAAAAATGTATTTTATTTTGGTCAATTTTTTGGAAAAAGGAAAATTGTTAAGGAACAATTGCTGCATAAAAGACATAATACATATTGCAGCAACACTCTTACTAAAAAGCCTAACTTAAACAGGGTAAAGAATAGGAAAAAAATGTGGGTTCTGTGCCTAAGTTATGTTTAAAGTTGGTGCCAAAGCAATGTGTTGATCATCAGAAAAATTAATAGGCAACTATTTGGTTATTGTTTTAGTTATCAAGCAAAAATGCCAGGCATTGTCAAATGTCAGAATGTCCTCCAATGTGAATCTCTTTGGATTTTGCTCTGTGGGTTGTGAATTCTTGTACAGCTGAGGTGGAGGATTTGTAGCTAAAAAGGCCCACAGTGTGATGAAAACTTAAGTCTAGCCTTTTATTAAATGAACTCCGGACAACGTCAGGAAAATCAGATCCGTAAATTAAGGCACACAACAGGAGATTTTCCGTGTCAGACTCATTCTTATCTACTGGAAATACTCCATTTAGTTTAGGCGAGGGGTGTTGCCTGGGTAGAGCATGCGGGAGGAAACAGCCAGTTTGTAATTTGGTCATGAAGAACAAAGTCTCTTGCTGTTTCTAAAATTTGTCAGATGATCTAGCCATTGACCTTTACAGACGGAAGTTATTAAATCTCATCATTTCTTCAGTTAGACATTTTCGTTTGTGGGTTCGTGTAAATGCACCCACTCTGTCAGCCTTGTATGACTGCCGCATGTTTCTATCATTATAAGTCACATAAAAATTTCACCGACATGCCCACTTGTTCGCTGTGAAATCTCTGGATTAATTACCAGCAGTATTCATATATGGGTTCAGTCAGACATTACACAGACTTTGGACCAGTGAGCTGGCAGGGTTAAGTCTTATTAATGTCTGATACTACTGATTCAGACATTTGCTTTCACATTTACAGCTCATCTGGATAATGTCTTGATAAGTTTGGGGCTGCAGTGCATGTTTGAAAGAGACTTGTGTCACTGCTGTAGTCTAAACCCCCCTGAGGACAGATCTGTCCCAATTAGCCTCCCCCGTTCAGCTCTGATTATTTGGATTGGATTTTGAAGACATGTTGTGGGAACTTTTGATAGATTAAATTTTTTTTTTTTTTTTTTTTTTTTTACCTTTTTTTAGACTAGAGAATCAATCGAGATTAATTAATAGAGGCGTAATGGTTCACAGAATCCAGGGTTTGATGGGTATGTAGGTTTTGTGATCATAGTTTGGTACATTTTTGATGCTGCAAGAGAAACAAAATAAGAAAAAGACCTTTATATGTTTATTTTGAAAAATGAAAAAATGAAATGGGAGCTCACTGGCCAGAGATATTTCTATTGAATTTAAACCACTGAAACATTGGCATATTGCAACTACTTAATTAACACTGAACTTGGTCAAGGCTCGCTCTGTTTTCAAGTTGTACACAGTTACTTTACATTGCTCTCTGTTGCCCTGGAGGCCCATCCATTGGTTAGAATGACAACTTCCTGAAACATTATAGCAGTGCTCAAGCCCTGTAATCAATGACTTAGGTGATAGCTTTTCATTTCCAAAGACTCAGCATCCACTCTGCTCCACTGGAAAACCATAACACTTAAAAACAATAGTTTGAATACTAATCTAGTAAATGACACTGGGCTCTTACAACTCTGCTGTCTTTAATCTGGTAGATCTCATTGATTAGAATAACCTCCTTAATATTTGTCTTGCAAATGTTTGGTAAGCTACTGTTTACCCATCGTGGTTGGTGTTTGGTCACAGGGTAGTGGCAGTGGCAGATTTTCAAAGGCTGAAGAGCAGCGTGATGGTGCACTGGGAGTCAGTCAGAGGTCTTGCTAGGACAAGCAGCCGTCCTTCCCTCCAACCAAACAATCCTCCAACGCCTTTCATGAGACACGAGCCAGATGCTTGGCCATTAATCACAGCATTGTGCGTGTGTGAGAGGGTATGCAGTGTGTATGTTTGGAGTGGCCGCGCTCTTTGTTAAGTAAATGTTAACTGTGTGTTTGTGTGAATGCTGTGTTCCTAACATCAGTGTGGGAGCAGAGGATGGAAAGTTGGCACAGTAAGGAGAGAAAACAGGAAGATTTATATGTAAGGGAAGCGTTTAGTGAAAGGGACGGAGGAAGAGTGGATGAATGGGCATAGTGAGAGAGGGAGTAAGCAGGAGGTGGAGAGGAAATGTTTTATTCCCCTATCTGAAAGCTTTTCTTGCTGGCAGACGAGCTCCTGACCTTTTCCTTCACAGACGATGAAACTACTTTATTTTCTCTGCTCCTGCTCCTTCCCTCCAGGCCCCCATATGTGTGTGAGAGTGTGTGTGCAGTGTATGCACATGCTTTTGTGTAAGGTCTTCAATGCATGTGTGTCTGCCTGTAGTTGAACGTATGTATGCATGCACAGAACATGTGGCCAGCAGGCTGCCTTTTCATTCGCTGTACTCATGGCAAATAAAATATGAGATGCTAGTTCTTCATTGCTATGCCATAAAATGGAGCTAGAATTAAATTCATGATCTTATCCATTTAACTTTGTTGAATTTGTGCGTTTGCCCTCAGGTGAATCTGGGCTTGGGAAGTCGACACTCATCAACTCTCTGTTCCTGACTGACCTGTACTCCAAGGACTACCCCGGGCCCTCCCAGCGCATAAAGAAGACTGTGCAGGTGAGGTTATTCAGCATCACGACCTACAGACTCATTTGGCTTCACACATGATGTTCAAGTTTGGTTCATGTTTCAAGGTTAGGTTGTAAGTAGGTCAAATATTATACCACAGACGGACTTCCTCCAAATGAACTCTTAAGAAGCAGTTGCTACCATGGTAAGTCAGAAGATCACAGCTCAGTAGTTGATGATGTGCTGATGACATCACAGCAATTTAAACAGGTCTAGCGTGATTATAACTTTGATTATTTTTTAATGCAGACCTTGAAGACTGTGTAAAGTCATAAAGAATAATGTATGGGGTGCTGCCACCTCTCATTACTGAGGAGGAATGTTATACAATTTTGATTTAACATATATTGCATATGATGCTGAACATTCGGCAGGAGAAGGGGCGTGTCAGAAATCCTGTCACAAATGTCTGTGTCCCCATTGGAGAGACTGTAGTTTATTTTAGCTTGTAATATATGTTTAAATGTTTTAAAAATAATAATTTACAGTGGAAATTCAGGTTTGTGATCAGGCTCTGGCCCAAAACTGCTGCTGTGGTTTCGGGCTCGGGTCGAGCTTAGACAGAAACTATGCAGGTTCATGTAGGGTTGGGCCTGATTTTTGGGTCGGTAGTAGCTCTAGGCAGGTTTAATGATGGGAATGTCATGTATCTTTGCCACGGCAAGAAAAATAGCTACATCCAATGAAAAACAGAGCCATAAATGAGACGCAGCTGCACAGGTTTTTGTAATCTGTTAAAGTTGTTTTAACTTACAGTTAAAAAACAGATTTTTGGTTTGGTTGTTTTCAAATGTCTTCTGCTTCTTGTGCGTCAACTGAAAATGTAGATGGCTGGATGAACTTGGCTCATGACTGACTGCTTAAGAAAACATGACTGCTGCTGTTGGTTAAACTTGCATTTAAACTTCACAGTTTTGTTCATGCTGATGACAAAGAGAGATGCTGTTAACATTTGTCCAAAGCTTCCCATCACAACACATCACCACCAGCACTTTAATCTTCAAGAATATTATATAAAATAATTCAGAACACTAAACAAACATTGTAGATAACCCGTAAAGGAAAGCCTTGATGCAAGTTTTACAGTATTTTCTTAATGCAAAACTATTCCGCTGCCAGATTTGTAGTTTCTTACTTGGATTGGGTTTACTTAACTTAAATGCAGATTTATTATACGCTTGTCCTTCATGCAGTTGTATTACGTTGGAAAATGTCAATATTGGTTTGAGGGAAACTATTTGAATGAAACATACCAAAGAATATATATATATTTGATTTCATTTTTTGGAACTCAAGGCTTGTTCATCATTGTTGTGAAGCGTACATGTAGAAGTACTGCACACTGAGGGTGAGACTTTTACATATGAAACAGTGATCAGATGCAACCAAAGTCTTAAGAATGCATCAGCACGTCCAAGTCAGACATTTGAGCCGCCAAGTTGCACAGATGTTTATCATTACAGCATGAGATCTGAATGGAGATGAGTGATTGACAGTTCTGCACAAAAGCAGAAAAAAACTCCCTGAAACAAAGTAACAGTTGAAACAGGTTTTTTGGTTTTCTTTGGTAGGAGCAGTTTGTGGTGTTGACTAAGAGATGCATTCCTTGTATCCAACTGCTTGTCAGTGGTTTGCAACTCTTAATGATGCCCACAAACAGTTTTTATTTCTGTTATAAAGTATGTCTGATTTTTTTAGTTTTCTTTCAGTCATGTAGGTAAATTATACCTCTATTTTCACATGTGACTTGTTGGCAGTATTGCTAACCCCTCCACAACCTGCTCTCTAATTTCAACAGTCTATCCCAGCCCAAACCACAACCATGAAAATTATCCGTTATTATCAGATATCTGCAAACATTTGAGTATCATGCATTCCTAGATATAAAAGGTCTGTTCTTTGAGTGAGCAACACAAAGGATTCTTCAGATTCTACCTTGGTCTGAACTTTGACTTTTACACCCCTCAAACTTGACTTGCAACATTTTATTATCTGTACTCGCCACAGGCAAAGACTCTGCCCACATAACATGTCAAACATTCCAGCTGCTTTTAGAAACTCCACATATCTAGATGTTTGAAATTACTTTATGTCAAGGGTGTGTCCTGCCTGTTGGTCAGTGCATTGATGAGATGCTGAGAACTTGGACTCCAAAATTTCAATCATGCTGGACAATTCATAAGCTGTGTGTGATTAAGTGTTAGAACCAGAGTTGGCAATGTGTTACTTAGATCTGACCCCACTACTTTAAAGTTAGTTGGCCAATGGACTGGTCACCCCATGGGCAGATTATGAGACAATGGGCCCCTGGGCACAGACAGCCCCACCACCTCTCCTACATAGGACTGGAAACACACTCACAACATTTGTGGTATTTTTCCCTCATTTTTTGTTGTAGTCATTTGTCTTTTTGTTGGGGTTTTTTTGGTCATTTTGTGCCTCTCTGTAGTCAATTTATGTCTGTTTTTGGGTTGTTTTACCCTTTTTTGCTATTTATTTTGTGTCTATCAGATGTAATTTTTTAATTTGTAGTCATTTTGTGTCCCTTTTTATTTATTTTTGCATCTCTTTGTAGTCATTTTGTGTCTCATTAAAGTATTTTATTTATTTTTGTAATTTTTGTGTCTTTTTTGGTCACTTTTTTCCCCTTTGTAGTCATTTTGTGTTTCTTTTTTGTTGTTTTGCCCTTTTTTTAAGCATTTCGTGTCTTTTTGTAGTTGTTTTGTGTTTGTTTTATGTAAATTTTTTAGTCATTTTGTGTCTCTTTGTTGTCGTTTTGTGTCTTTTTGTTGCTCTTTTAACCCTTATTATCTTGTTATTTTGTGTCTCTTTGCAGTTCTGTAGCATTGTTTAGTGGTTATTTTGTGTCTCTTCCTGGTCCGTATTGGTGTAAAGTTTTGCAGGTGAAGGCCGGGCGGGCCCTGACACTTTGGGGCCCTGGGCCTGTGCCCTGTAGGCCTGTTCAGTAATCTATCCGTGGATCACCTAAAATATTTTAATACTCTGGGAAGGAGCCTTTTAATATAAAATGGTTTAATTGGTAGTCCTATGAAATCTCTTGGATTAGACTGACATCTTGGAAACATTTAATTTCAGAAGAAAGTATAGCTGCTTACATCCTTAGCATAAAATATTATTAAGTTTCAAAGCCACATTGGTTGTACCAGTCGTAGTTGTCATACTGCCACTGAGAGTAAAAGGTTAAAGTACGTAAAGAAAAAAGGAGAGCGGGAGCAAGAGATGGAGTCTTCTGGAGAGGAGGAAGAAAGAGGGATGGAGTGTTGTAGAAAAGAAGGGCGAGAGAGAAGGATGGAGTAACTAAGAGGGAAAGAGCAAGGCCACAGGGCCTGGTTTTGTCCTTTTATGGTCATGACAGAGGAGGAGGAGGAGAAGGGAGGCTGCATCTGGAGTAGCAGTGGGGAGCAGAGGACAGAGAGAGGGGAGGAGAGGCATTTTGGAAAAAGGGAGGAGGGTTATGAAGGACGAAGGAAAAGAAGATGGTAAGTGCAACTACTATAAGGTGGAAGAGAAGGGTTGTGGACAGGAGCAGTGCAGCCAGGAGGAAAAAGGAGGGATGCAGGGTGCAGGAGGAAATGGGCAGAGACACAGTGAGAGGAGTGTATCTGTGGACTCAGACACTGATGGGTCGGTAAGAGGTGACTGTGGAGAGACAAAGAAAAACAGGGAATTGGGTGAGAGTCCTTGTATTTCCCCTGAGGCCTGATAGGGTCAGTAGTAGGGCAAGAATGTTCCCATGTAACGTAACACCCACCCACCCTCAGACACAGACACAGACACACACACACACACACACACACACACATTTAACACATATAGCACAAAGATGCAAAACCAGAATATTGCACAATTTTACAATTTGACATAATGCACTGTTTCACATTTCCCGCACAGTTTAACACAGGTGATAATCTGACTGAGCACTGCCTCTTCTCCTCATCATGACTGTTATAATGCTCAATTCCTCATTTATATGCTCTGTCAATTAAGGTAGCTGTGTTCGCTGTGCTGAGCAAGACTATTTTTACTGCGATGTCCTGCTGCTTTCATGTTTGGTAATCCTCTCGGAAAGATGCTTGCAATCCTAAAAGCTTGTTGTTAACCAGATACCATTCCCTCCTAATAACACACACGGGAAGCAAAAAAGTCTCTACTCCGACAAGCTAGCAGTTAGCCTTTTCTTTTTCAATGGAGAACCACTCCAAATTAAATCAGATTGTTTTACCACAGGTTTGGGCTACAGCAACATCTCATGGCTGCTGGGCACCATGGTGTTTAACCTCAGAAATTCTAACAAACAGCAAATCAAATTGCAGCAGTGTTACTGCGACTCAGAATTATGCCAAGTGAATCAGATTTGACTGTTCAATACGAGTATTTGACTTTTTCTTTCTTCTTCTTCTTTTTTTTCATTTAAAGTTTGAACGGGATTCAGTAGGATGTTTAGTGTGACAGCATCATCCACGTAATATAGTAAATAAGCTAACAATTTATTGATGATTGAGAAATGTGCAACATTTTTTGTCGGCACAAGATATCAAACAAAAGCCAGAGATTTTATTGTGTTTAGTTGTAAGCGAGTGGAGAGTAGAGTAGAGTCTCTCCTCCTTCGGGCTGCTACATCGTGTTCGCAGCACCCTGTATCAAAGAGCAGCATAAAAGTGAAGAGCGCTCACTCTGCAGCAAAATGTAGGGTTCAAACACAATTCCAGACGTACACTGCACAGCACACTGGCAAGCAAAAAAAAAAAGACTGCTCGACTTGAAGCAGTCTCAGTCGACTGAGGGGGTCTCAGACTGATGATTCAAATCTCTGACTTTCAAGGGGCAGCCCCACAGGTAATCAGCCGCTCCTGGCATCAAATTTGTGGCATTCACTTTTATTGCCAAAGGCTTTGGGACTGCGTATAGTTGTTTTGTCACACATGGAGCTATTGACATTGCAAGCCAAGCGCATTTAAATTAAGCAATATCTATTGCTATTGCTTTTATACAACAGTTCAACAGTTAAATAAGCAAGGCTGATTAAGAAATGTCGAAAAATGAGGACAAAATAGATAATTTAAGCATTTTATTTGTCTTCCGCCAACAAAAATAGTTCCCTCAGGACTCCGCTGTCACCGTTGCTATGTAACGCAGACATGGTGCGCCAGGCACTTACTCTTTATACACATTATCTGCACGTTTCCATTAATTGTGCAGCCAGTGAAATAAGTCTCTGGTGACTGCATGGTGGACTGTCACTTCACAGGCACAGCCGACTCTGCCTTCTGATCTGACAGTATGTTGCTTTTCTCCAAGTCATTGAGCTCCACTGATGAAACACTGACAAACCTGGATGTGTGCTCAGATGGATTCAGCTTCTCCTCTCCCTCATCTTCCTCTGATGACCATTCATAGTTCAATTCAAAACTTATTTTAGGAAATAAATCCATATTTTTGGCTGTTTGACAGTGGATGAATTAATTAGCCTACAACGCAACTGCTGACCTAACTGACACTAACCGTCAGTTTTGATTTGATTGTTGATTGCAATCAGCTGTGAGGCGGAATGATACATACACAGTGAAATAACCGTGATGTTGTACTCCAATATCATCACGGTTTTACTGTCTCTCGACCAACCAGATTGCAGGGCCAGAACTAACAGTTGTATAATGATGCTTTTGAAACTATTCTATTGAGCTGATCTTAAATTGTAGTAGAATCATGATTTTTAAAAACAGCAGCAACTGAGGATTTTTTTTTTTGTCACGCATTACTACAGATTTATATTAATGTGTAAGTTACTCAGTATCACTAAAAACAGACTTCCTTCTGTTGCCAGCAGGTGGGGCTTTGCTATATATTTTTACACATACTCATATAAAGACAGACACACACACACACTGCTAAAAGGCTGAATAAATCCCTCCTCTCTTTAGTTGATAATAAATTTTAATGAAGTTGAATAATTCCTAAAAACTGCCCCCATGCACAAAATCAAAACACATTTGTCAGATCACTTTGCAGCAGGATTTGGCTCCAGCTTAGACTATACACTGTCATGTTTGCACATGAAGACAACAAGCATCATCCACACATCCACAATACACACAACTGCTTTCCCCTAGGAGCCAGCTATTCAGTTTGTCTTTTGGCTGGCCCAGAAGGGCTCTTGTGTAGGTAGTGTAGGTAGGGGAGTGAGAAAATTGAGCTGAAAATCCATAGCTGAATCGTGAGATGTTTAGAAATGAATGGATTTAAAGTTAAAAGGGTTGTTTCATCTAGAATATAGACCCTGTTTGTATTTTTTGGTTTTGGTACCTTTGAGAACACAAAGAAAGTCAATACAAATATTCGACTATTTGTTCCTTTTTTCATATAGAGGATCAAGCAACACTTTAAGTGCCAGATTTTCGAACAGGGTTTGGTGGGACATGCAGTGTCACAGCGGTAATCACGTAATATAGTAAACAAGCCAAGCTAGCCCTTTGAGCTAATGCATGCTAACTTTGCTATAAACGGATTAGAAAAGTGCAACAGCATTTATTGTCAACACAAGATATTAAAAAAAGGTAGTTTATATTGTATTAAGTAGCTGTAAGCTGTGGATTTCCAACTTCTAAGGGAAAAAAAACCTTATCTCAGGCAAAGCCTCTCTTACTTGGGCAACTGACTTGGTCTCCCTCAGACTCGCCATGGGTCTGGGTCGGTAGCTGCCAGTACCCGTTGCAGACATCTTTACCAAGTGAACAGGATGACTTGACCAAGTGTAATGATTTTAACCCTAAGAGCAGCATAAAAGTGAGGACCACTACTCTGCAGCTACTTCTGGGGACCAAAATGTCCCTAGAAGCACACTGCACACTAACTGACAAAAAAGGAGAAAAGGCTCAGGAAAAGCAATTGTCGTGTCGAAATTTTTAAATGTAATTTATCATTGCTGTGAGCACCACTGACTAAATTCCATTCATCCTCAATGTAGTGGAGGCAGAAATCTTAAACTTTGACATATAAACCAAAACTATCAACATGGTTAAATACTGGTAGATGTTTTTTGTGTTACCAAATGCCTGGGCACACAAACATTTAAAATGGTGACATTCAGTAATGAGATTTGTTCATTTCATTGGAATCACTGCAATAAATGGATTTGCTGGAATTCAACTTGAAGAACTTTGACATACAACTTTGACCAATAAGAAGCTGTCTCAACAGTGTTGACCATGGGAGGAACAGAGAGTCCAGACTTGTAATTAAATTAATTAATTTCCTCATTCAGTGTGAATTTTTCCCACTGCACCAACTTATAAATGCTCATATTCTGCTGTGGGCAGTGAAATCTCTGTTTTTCCACTTTGTTAATTTAGTCTCTGTGTCCCTGTCCTCATGCAGTGTGTCCTAAATTATGGATTGGAGAAAAAAAAATCAGGTGACGTTGCTTTATCTTTTGCATCTCCACATGACAGCAACTCTGTTATGTTTCAGTCTCAGCATAGTGCTAAATTTACTCTGTTTTGGCTAGACTGAAAACATTAAGAACATTTTGCTCCCAACTCCCTTTTAGTCCATCACTCACACACCGAACCTCATGTGAACCCCATGAGCGCAACGTGGGCATACATGCTCTCCTGCAAGTAGCAATTAGTGTGTGTAAGTGTGTTTGCCATGGGTGCTGTGGTCTGAGGAGGAGGGGGAGAGACCGGGTCAGAGTATTTATATTCCAGAACAATCTCTCATGCTTTGTCGCTCACTCACTTTCCCCCGGATCAGATTTCTTTTTAAATGATGGTGTTGAGACTGACGGCATATTTGAGGTTTTCTCCCAATCTGTTTTTCTTCGCGGAAACGGTGGAAATAGCAGATTTGGTTTTGAGATGTCTCACATGTCATGCACAAACACTTACAGTGCAAACACACGTTGAAACACACACGCTAGATGCACAATTAAGCTCAGATATGTCAAATGACCATGGTTCGTGATATATATGCTCAGCTGTAAAGTCAGACAGATTATCTAAAGGTTTGTGGAAGCTGAAGAATGTTTGTGTTAGAGCGAGAGGGCTGTAGTTTGAGTTAAAGGGGTGATCCTAAAATAACTAGATGGCCTTGTGAAAGTATGCGGCAAAGCGAGGGAACAGCAGAAGAACTGCAGGAAATGATGGATCTGTGGGGCTGAATGTGAATACATGTAGCTGAAGTGTGAGATGGAATGGTTGTGTTGGTCTGCTTTTTCTGTTTTGAACTAAGGCTGCACGCACAAAATCAATCAGATGGTTATTTTCTTAACAACAATATGTTGGATCTGGAATTATTATAGCACCTGGAACCTCATTAAGCATACTGAGGCACTGAGACACAAAGTAGTCAGCAGGACCAGTTTTACCTTTTTATATTATGTCAAATACACTGAATAGTTTTTATTAACATTTGCCTTTTTGGTTAGCAGTAGTTGATTGTGGTCTTCCATGACTATACAGAGATGGTTGCACATTTTAGGCATTTTGCCACAACAAAGGCTTCACATTTATATCTTTACATTATTGGTGACGAGGGGTGTCAGCGGTTAACCGATAATTCAAACTGATAAAATCAGTTTACTGCACTGCGGACCACCTGGATCTGGAGGGAGACAGACGGCCAGCTTGTCACATTAACATGCAGAAACATAGTGCCCACTGCCTGTGAGCCTTGGCCACTCTTCACTGCGTGCCAGCTGGGCTGGGTGGGAGCTAGCTCGCGGCACCACTCATTTGGCAATTACTACTAGCAACACCGTCCCAAACCAACAGTGTTGCAGGGAAAACATTGTGCCCACCCTCCGGTTTCCCGACAGGTCACTGGTGACCTCTTTAGCATTGTTAACTTGATAGCTCTGTTAACACAGTTGGCAATGTCAACACGGCTAGTGGTGCTAACATAGCTAACAAGGCTAAAAGCCTTATATGGTTCAAAATGAAGCCGCTTACTCAATGTGGCTACCTGAAAGAGTAGGACCAGACAACGTAACCAACAGGAACCCCAAATGAGCGGCTCTGCTACCTAACTCCCACCCGACCAGGCTGGGGCGCCATACAGAGCGGCCAAGGCTGACGTTAGATCAGAGGGTGGGCAGTGGGCCCTATGTTTCCATCTGTCTGTCTGTCTCTCAGACAGCCAACTGAGTAAATGGAGTGCTAGATCAAAAGGAAGGGTCTCTTGTAATTCATGTCATTGTGCTTTTTTTCCTTAAAAATTAACAGGTTGGGGCGTCTGTGGCTTAGTGGTAGAGCAGGCGCCCCATATACAAGGCTGTTGCCGCAGCGGCCCGGGTTTGACTCCAGCCTGTGGCCCTTTGCTGCATGTCACTCCCTCTCTCTCTCTCCCCCTTTCACGCTTAACTGTCCTATCAATTAAAGGCAAAATGGCCCAAAAAATATCTTTAAAAAAATAAATAAATAAATAACAGGTTAGTTACTGGTTAATGAGCAGTGGTGTAGTGGATCTGCAGGTATACAGGGGAATACCAACGTTTTTTTCTGACTGTCTACAGTATACCCACCTATCAGTCAAAAAGCCACTGGAATATATAGGAGAGTATACCTATCAGTCAAAAAGCCACTGGAATATATAGGAGAGTATACCCACTTTTTCCTCGGTAACTTACCCATATTCCTACTATAACACCAGCCTTATCACCTACCGCTACACCACTGTTGGCGCCCAGATCTCCCTGCTCATTTGCCAGGTCATCTGGCATATTTTAGCTGGCTCTAGACTTGTTGTTCGAAGTACAGTCACATTTCAGCATTTTTGTATGTCAGCCTCCCAGACACAAATAGTATGGAATTGGATCAAAATAGAGAGAGACGCCCCTCTCTCTCAAACTCAGATTAAACCCAGATTAAACTGTAAAACTAGGCAGTGCTGATCAGATAACAAGATTCTGTTACTACATTGCAATCACAATCAGTGAATCCCTATTTATTTCCATGGGTTAGGAAAGTTCAATCAATATTTGTGAACATGAGACCCTCTCTCTCAAAGCCAGAAACCAGAGAAGTGAGTCTCAAACTTATGATGTCATCAAGTATAACGTTTAGAGCTGCTTCATAGACAATGAATGGGAGCTTGATATTTTGGACCCACAGAATGTTTGTTTTCATTTTTATACCCAAATGAGCTTTATTCTGTAGTAGTGATGTCAGTTCTAAAACAGAAAATGTACCCATATACTTAGAACATTCCCCTGGGTGCTTTCAGTATCATCTTCAACATTGTTTCCAATTAGTTGTCTATGGAGCAGTTCCAGACCTTATACTCTAGTTTTTGGATTGGGGAGAGAGTTATTCATGTTTATTAATATTTATGGACTATTATGGACCATAGGAATGACATGTATAAATTAAGAAAATGGGCGTAGTTAGTTCCCCTTTAGTGCTGCTTTTGACACTGTCAATCATGAGATCCTTTCACAGAGACTAGAGGACTGGGTGGGCATCTCTGGCACTGCCCTAAATTGGTTGAAGTCCTATCTAGAAGACAGGAAGTACTTTGTTGAAATTGGTAACTGTGTCTCAGACCACATGGCCTTGACCTGTGGGGTGCCCCAACGGTCAATCCTGGGACCCCTTCTGTTCAATCTCTACATGCTGCCTTTAGGCCAGTTAATACAAAGTAATAATGTGTCCTACCACAATTATGCAGATGACACTCAGATCTATGTCTCACTGACAGCAGGTGAATATGGACCAGTTGATTCACTCTGTCACTGCATCCAACAGGTCAGTGTGTGCATGCAAAACAACTTTCTCCAGCTAAATTCAGACAAGACTGAAGTCATCATATTTGGTCCACAGAAACAAAGAGAAAGTGTCAGCAGTCACATCCAGTCTCTCTCTCTAAAACCTACAAATCAGGTTAGAAATCTCGGGGTAGTAATGGACTCAGACTTGAACTTTAACAGCCACATCAAATCAATAACATCAGCAGCTTTGTACCATCTAAAAAACATTGCCAAAATCAAAGGTATAGTGTCTAAACCTGACTTGGAGAGACTGATCCATGCATTTGTCTCTAGTAGGTTAGACTACTGTAACGGCCTGCTCACTGGCCTCTCCAAACGGGCTGTAAGACAGCTGCAGTACATCCGGAATGCTGCTGCTCGAGTCCTGACCAGAACCAGGAAGTACGAGCACATTAGTCCTGTGCTCAGGTCTCTACACTGGCTTCCTGTGGCTCAGAGAATAGACTTTAAAGCAGCTCTGCTTGTGTACAAGTCTCTCCACGGCCTAGCACCAAAGTACATCTCTGACATGTTAGTGCCATATGAACCATCTCGGACTCTGAGGACCTCAGGGACCGGCCTCCTGCTGGTGCCCAGAGTCAGGACTAAACATGGGGAATCAGGATTCCAGTTTTATGCAGCTAAAATCTAGAACAGTCTTTCTGAAGATGTGAGACAGGCCTCTACTCTGACAATGTTCAAATCTAGCCTCAAAACAGCTCTATTTCACTGTGCATATGACTGAAAGGATCTTATCTGCACTCTTCTCTTTTAAAGTTAATTTTATAATGATTATTTATGTTTTTATTTTGTATTGTGATTTTAATGCATTTTCTTGTTCTGTAAAGCACTTTGAATTACTTTGTGTACGAATTGTGCTCTACAAATAAACTTGCCTTGCCTTTAATGTGTGTTCCCCCCAATGTTTAAATGAAACCTACGCCCTTGCTATTTAGGACACTAACTCTCAGCTGGGTGTGATCAGAAATACAACAGATTTAAAGCTTTCAGCCCATAGAAGTCAGTGCAGCTGTGCTTCCCCTCTACACAAGATTTACTGTAGCTGCTCTTTAAGAAGTTCAACTTGGCTGCCTCATATCAGTTTCAGGATTAGTTTCATTCAGGAGTTCAGTGCCCTGCGTAGTGAGGAAGTGGTAATCATCCATCTTTAACCCAAACACCATCACTGCTCCAAATATTTGCTGCATAGAGGAAGGAAAGTGATTGCAGCAGATACTGGTATCTCTGAGTCTCCCAGCAGGCTGTGTGGGCGCGTTTACAGTGTGATGATGTATCATCGGTGCCCCGAGTGGGAGAGGGTCGTGTCACATAATTAAACATGGAGACCGCTGTGTGTGGACACATTTGTGGTAGCAAATTTTATTCTGAATTGTATTTACAATGTGTTGAATCTGCACAAATGCAAAAATATAATGAGAACACTGCAAAAACTCAGATTTAGATTTTAGGAATAGGTTTTGATTCTGACCAGTAATGGACCTAATCGTGTGAATGTTGGTGTGTTTCAGGTGGAGCAGTCCAAAGTGCTGATTAAGGAAGGAGGGGTCCAGCTGACACTCACTATCGTCGATACTCCTGGGTTTGGCGATGCAGTTGATAACAGCAACTGGTGAGGAGTCCTGGCACAGTCAGAGTGTTTCCCAGATGAACATATGCAGAGTTCTTACAAAGTGATCATATGTTTTTTATTATCCAATTTCCTCCTCTTTTCTCTGCCTGATATCTTTTCTTCATCTTCCAGCTGGCAGCCAGTGATAAATTACATTGACAGTAAGTGCGAGGACTTCCTGAATGCAGAGTCGAGGGTGAACCGCAGATCCATGCCAGACAACAGAGTCCACTGCTGCCTATATTTCATCGCACCCTCTGGACACGGGTAGGTCTGCATGAGATGAAGTTGTAATAAGATGAGGTTGAGTAAAGTGAGATAAAATGGACTAAACATGACACTGAGGCTGCAATATTATGTGACGTAATTGATGGACCTTTTTGACACCGACTAGTGCAGCGTGAAGTCACTACTGATGACGCTCAGTTTAATTGGAGAATCAAGTGTCCATTTAATGGGATCTTTAATCCTGCGTTAACTGATTCTTTTGCCATTTGGAGGCAG